>NC_048311.1:19682621-19982621 GCF_013100865.1 Trachemys scripta elegans
GTAGTGGGCTGTAGTCCACGAAAGCTTATGCTCTAATAAATTTGTTAGTCTCTAAGGTGCCACAAGTACTCCTGTTCTTCTTTTTGCGGATACAGACTAACACGGCTGTTACTCTGAAAAGTGTCTACATTGTATTTTAACCCTATGTTAAGACTTTTCTAACCCATGCTTGAACCTAGGGCTCTGACATCCACACTGCAGTGTGCAGACCCACGTCAGAGTAACCATATCCCAGTATCCCTAGCCTCCCCCACCCCTAGAAATGTGGCTGCTCTAGCTTTAGGGCTGTGGTGCACTGTGGGAAAACTTTAATCCCTTCCCTGCACATTACCAGGAAGCAGCTGACTTTGCAAAAGGTTTGATGGTTCTCTCTCCATTGCAAACCCAGAAGGCTCGCTGATAGTGTGCTTGTAGATCAGTAATCAGAAGAGAATGGGTTAACGCGACCTGAGACGTTTACAAAGGGGGGTGGCTTCCGTTTTCAACCTGGATTCCAGATTGTTGAGCTAGAGAGAGGATTAAGGAAGTTGTTCCATGGAATTGTGGGATACTTCCAGTTGATTCATGGGACCCAAGTTAAGCAGTGGCAGGGGGGCAATTGTGGTTTAGCATCCTGAAAACGTGGCATCATGTATGACCTGGGTATTTTTCCAGGGGCGGCCCCCTGCTGAGAGCCTCAGGTCCCTGAGCCTGGTGTGTCCCTCTCCAACTGGATCCCAGATGGGATCAACCCAGACGGGCCCCGTGGGACGACAGTACGTTCCATTGCCACTTAAACCCCCCTCCCAAAAAGTTTGCATCCACCTGGGAACAATGGCCCCCTACCTCTGAAGGAGGAAAACCTCCATCCATACTGCCAATGTTTACGGTTTCACTGGGAAGGAAAAATTTGAAAAAGATGGCTCAAGTGGACTACCGACGGGAAGGTACACGGGGAGGTATTCAATGTCACGAAAGAGTTTAACATGCCATCCAAGTCAATGGTTCACACTGACAGCTGGCACTGGGATGTGATTGCAGTATTAATCCCCAGATGGTGTAAAGTTCAACCTAATCCCTGCAGTCCCAAATGGTGGTATATCACGCATGTTACTCACTCATCCACACACACAACCCGCCAATGTGGGGAGATAAATATTACCTGCCCCGAACAATTTGCAGAATCCCTCCTAAATTGTAGCTTCCTCCACTTAGTCCTAATCTTCAGGAAATAGTTCTTGGAAAGCACCTCCACATCTCCCCCCACCAGTGGTGGTGGCAGATGTTACCCACCACTAAATGGGAGGCAGCCACTCAATGCTGGATCCACCTGAATACCACCTTGGAAGCTTTAGACATTTACCTGCCCTTGACATGCTTTCAGGTCCCAGCCTTCCTTCCCAATTGTACTGGGGGGGAGGGCACCCTCCAACTCGCCCTCCTCAGGCATACGTTGTCCTTGTCCCCCCCGGAAAAGGCGGACCATAGTGAGCTCCTTGTGCAGGGGGCCATGAGAAACGAGCAGTTGGAACAACTGGAAAAGGCCGTTGGACTGGTCATAAGTGCGGATCTCACCCGCCTGACATTGGCCACCTGCCGCCCTCAGACATACTACTGAATTGGCCCTCCACACTTGGGATACCTAGCAGGGATTAATTAAGACCATAATTGAGGCCGGGAACCAACTAACATAGGATTCAGTGTGCTCCCAGCTCCAATAATATTTAACCCAACAAACCTGTAGCATGTTTGTGCTATATTGCTGTTTATGTAGCAGTAACCCTAGCCATCGTATCAGAGGGAGGGTGGAAACCGAAATGGTGACCCCTCTAAACAAAATGTTGATTCTGGGTCAGCGGGGGGGACTGTCACAGGCCCAAGGACTCCCTCCCTCAGTGGGTCCAATGGGGAGGCAAAGCAGCATTGTATGTTGCTAATGCGGTCGCAAGCATTGCAAGGCATTTCAGGGGAGGGTCAAAGGTGTGAGTGTGGAGTGGAGGAATCCTTTACAGGTTGCAAGAGACCAAAAGAGGGAGGGAGGAAGAGAGCAGAGAACAGGGTAACTCAAAACCTCAGCTAGCTCCATCTGAAGATAAAATGCTGGCCTCAGTCCAAGGTCATGGGCTCGAGAAAAAGTCTGCAGCTGCCCAGCCATGAGAAGAGGAGAACTAAGTGGAGCAGGGCTGCAGAGATTGCAGTAAAGACAGTAAGAGCAAATGAGATGGTGAAGGCCAACGGAAGGGGAGGGGACAAGGTCTCTGGAGCCGGTGTGTTTTGGAAACGCCGAGGAGGCCACAGCAAGCCGGTTTGGACTGGTGCAAAGAGCACCAGGAACAGAGGGTCCTAAAACGAAAACACTCCCAAAAGAACCCAAGACTTAAAAACTCTCTTGAGAGCCAAAGCAAGTTGGAGATCACAGCGAAGGCTGGACAACCCATGCACGGGACAAGAACTCCCATCCACCCTTCCCCCTCTTCTTCTTGCATTACATCCAGGCTTGGCCAGCCTCGGGTCGTGCGTGTGTGAGTATGAAAGTGGGTTAGGGCTGGGGTACTAACGCTTTCTTGCTTCCTTTGAGTGACGTGGGAGCAGTCCCAGCACTCACCGCTATTATTTTATTAATAAAGCTTTAAAACGTAGACAGTTGGTGTGCTCTGTCATTTCCTCCCCTAAAGATCCTGCGGCCTCAGCCTGATCATCTGATGCCCTGGGCAGATTGGTAACAGAAATCTGTCACAGGGCCTATGCTGCAGAGCAATAGGGCTCATACCTTGGGTCCCAGCTTAACTCGAGCTCGCGCCCTCCAGCCCTGCAGGGTCCTGGGACCCTGGTTCTGAGCCCTGGGTTAGCCCAATTGTAGTGTAGATGCAAGGGGAGAAGGGGCTTAGGCTTAAACTCAGGCTCAAGCATAGGCTTACACTGCAGTGTAGTCATACCCATAGAGCCAGGTGCATTGATTGGAATAAAAATAACTTAACATCACCCAGTTTATTCATGATTTAGATCAGCATGCAGGAAACCTTGAAAAAATGGGTTTTTGCGCTTATACATTTTAGTTATTTTTCTAGAGAAAGGTTGACTTTTATTGTTTGGTAAGCACTGACCGGGTAACAAGCCTTGTTACTGAGAAGGACGTGGTAGATGTGGTATTTTGATACTGTCTCTCATGACTTTCTCATAAACAAACTAGGGAAAACTAGCCTACATGGAGCTATTATAAGGTGGGTGCATAACTGGCTGGAAAACCATTCTCAAAGAGTAGTTATCAGTGGTTCACAGTCAAGCTGGAAGAGCATATTGAGTGGGGTCTGGTTCTGTTCAACATCATCTTAAATGATTTAAATAATGGCATAGAGAGTACCCTTATAAAGTTTGTGGATGATCCCAAGCTTGGAGGGAATGCAACTGCTTTGGAGGATAGGATTGAAATTCAACGATCTGGATAAATGGTGTGATGTAAATAAAATTAAATTCAATAAGGACAAATATGAAGAACTCCACTTGGGAAGGAACAATCAGTTGCACGCATACAAAAACGGAAATGACTGCCTAGGAAGGAGTACTGCAGAAAAGGATCTGGGGACTTATAGTGCATCCATAGCTAAATATGAGTAAACAGTGTAACATTGTTGCCAAAAAAGCGAACATCATTCTGGGATGTATCAGCAGGAGTGTTGTAAGCGACACAGGAGAAGTAATTCTTCCACTCTACTCTGTGCTGATAAGGCCTCAGCTGGAGTATTGTGTCCAGTTCTAGACACCACATTTCAGAAAAGCTTTGACTTTCTCCAATTTGTCCGCAAGGAGAGGAACAAAAATGATTAAAGGTCTAGAAAACATGATCTATGAGAGTGAAAAATTGTTCTAATTATCCACTGAGAATAAGACCAGAAGGAATGAGTTTAAATTGCAGCAAGGGAGATTTGAGTTGGACATTAGGAAAAACTTCCTAAGTGTCAGGGTAGTTAAGCACTGGAACAAATTGCCTAGGGAGGTTGCGGAATCTCTGTCATTGGTGGTTTTTAAAACAGGTTAGACAAAGTTATGGTCTAGTTATTGGTGCTGCCTTGAGTGCAGGGGACTAGACTAGATGACCTCTCGAGGTCCCTTCCAGTCCTACTCTTCTATTTCGATGTTGACTTGCAAATAAATGGTCTTTGCATTAAATTTGGTAGGTGTGGTGTTTGGGTTTTGTTTTGTTTTTGTTTTTTAAACTAACCAGCAAGGTACATTATATCTATAGACACTTATTTAGGCAATTGTATAAGTTACCTTACGTTTATTCAGGGTCTTAATATATACAATTTTATTATTTCAGAAAATGGTAAATGATCCGTTTCTTATTTACTAGATGATTAATTTTTGTTTATTTGTATCAAGCTCTGTTTGAATGGAAATTCAAATTCACTTAACTTTAAAATGTTTTTTATATATTTTTAGTTTTCTTTAATAAAGCTTTCTGATAAGTATAAAAAATTATCAAAGCATATTTTGCATTTAAAACTAACTTTCTTTAATAAATCAGTATTATCTGTAGTTGGTAAAATGAACTGATTGTTTCTAATCACTGTGTCCTTTGAGATTTTTCGAACTAGTAGATCTCTTCTTCCCACTTAGCTTTTATTAATACATTGGAAGAGGAAAACAAACTTTCCTGCTTTTTCAACTGATTCCTTAATTCTGAATGAACTAGTCATTGAACCAAACTAGCTGAATAACCTAAATGAAGAAAATATTCTCTCTGCATCTGCAGATGAGACTACTGCTTTCAAAAGCAAGTTCAACAAACTCTGATTCCAGTTACTTAGCCAGCGACTTCCACCAGTTCATTCAGTCAATCATAGAATCATAGAATATCAGAGTTGGAAGGGACCTCAAGAGGTCATCTAGTCCAACCCCTTGCTCAAAGCAGGACCAATTCCCAGCTAAATCATCCCAGCCAGGGCTTTGTCAAGCCGGGCCTTAAAAACCTCCAAGGAAGGAGACTCCACCACCTCCCTAGGTAACGCATTCCAGTGTTTCACCACCCTCCTAGTGAAATAGTTTTTCCTGATATCCAACCTGGACCTCCCCCACTGCAACTTGAGACCATTGCTCCTTGTTCTGTCATCTGCCACCACTGAGAACAGCCGAGCTCCATCCTCTTTGGAACCCCCCTTCAGGTAGTTGAAGGCTGCTATCAAATCCCCCCTCATTCTTCTCTTCAGGAGACTAAACAATCCCAGTTCCCTCAACCTCTCCTCATAAGTCATGTGCTCCAGACCCCTAATCATTTTTGTTGCCCTCCGCTGGTTTGACTTTCTTTATAACTCAGCAACAAATATGCACTGCTTAGTATTTTTCGAATTAATTAAAATTATTTTAATAGATTGAGTAAGTTTAGGCCTTAACATAGGTTGTCATAATTAAATTTAAAATTTAAATTGTTTTCTAAATAAACCTGTATTCAAATTTAAAAAATGATTTTTATTGTTTTTAATCTACCCTGCATAGAGAAATCTATAAGTATTGAACATATTTTAAACTTTCTAGAATTTCTATTCAGATGTACAGAATGTCTTGATTAAGAGTTTACTGAACTCAATGCTTTCTCCTTCCATTATTATCATTACACTATTTTACATAATAGCATCTGTATCTGATCCGGTACAATGAGTAATGCATGTCTAACAATGAATAGTGCATGTCTAACAAATGATTTGTTGTCCTGAAGCACTTACACCGAAGGGACAAGTCTGTACTAGTGTGTTCATGTTTGCTGGAATGCTAAACAGAACAAATGAATACTGGAGAGCTTTTAGAAAAGAAGGTGTCTTGCAGACCCAAATCAGAGGCCATTTAATCTTGATAATATGCAGGAAACTGGGAGTGGGCTGGAGACAACAAGAACAGATGGGAGAAACTTATCCAGAGTGGAAAAGAAGACCAGGGAGGGGGAGAGAAGAGATAGAAGACCGCAGTATTGCGTGTTTGTGTTTTCTCTCTCTCTGGTGTCTTGTTTCTGCATGCATCATGCTTACAATTAAGATTCAGAACATTTTGCAACATACAGAACTTCAATACTATGGCAAGGCCCCCGATTACCATGCATAGTAGTGTCCCAGTGTCGTCCACTGTATTCAGCAATGGTGGATAGGTACATCACTTGGATTTTTTCTGTTAGTATTCTTCGCAAAACAGTTCATTGCATTGGCCCTTTAAATTTCAGAATTAACATCATACTGAGATTAATGGAAGCAGGTGAAACCTCAGTCCTATTGCTTCAAGCTGTTTGTAGGCTGAGGAAGTCACTAAACTAAATAATTCAGAAGGTTATCTCAACAATCCAAAGGGCTAGAAAAGTTTGGGATTTTTTTTAAGTAAAAGCTAAAAGCCTGTAACTGAGTTCTGCAGTGGGGATGAGAGATGGATTTCACTGGCTGTGGAATCTCAGAAAACACAGGGCCTTGCTTAGAACATACTTTGTTCCCAGATATGGAGGTTAATAAGTTGTGGTAAGATACCACGAACATACATTTTACTGTGTGGGTTGTCACTGCTTGCTTTGAAATTTGAAAAGATCTACATTACCAAACAGTGAGAGAGAAATGATCTTACTTCTCTTCCTCCCACCCTGCCTTCTGGGGGCTCTAACAAAGAGTCTTGTCTTCATTTGCAGCTTGTGATGTTCAAGCAAAAAGCCCTAGTGTATATCCGTGTTCTCACTTTTATGGGTAGAACTTAAGATGTTTTCTATATACAGTAAAATTTTTCTTTGTGAAAGGAGTTGGAGGTGGCATTCACTTCCAGCAAGAAAACAAGTCCTGACATCTAAGCATTGTCCATGTTGCTCACTTTGGTTACTCTTTCCTCTCTGGGCCATGAAATCACGGGTTCAGGACTTCAGCTTGTACACAATGAGCCATCACACAGATCGGTACTGTACTAGAAGTTGAGGTGAGCATTAAACTAAAGTTTGACTACTTTGCTTGTGATAGTTCCATCTCTTTTGTTATGATTTTCATCACAAATTGTCATCAGAGTAGGCCAGTTCTTAATAAATAGCTCAACTACTGAATTCCATCATACATCGTGGGGAGAATTAGTTTGGATCCTCCTGCTCTCTTCAGTGAAGCTGAAGCAAAGTGGTTATTATGGAATTATTTTGCAATTTCAGTAACATTTTCCTTTATTCCTGGAGTTATACTTAAGTCTTTGGCTAAAAGATGCATCAAATGAGCACTGCACCTATCTGTTGCAAGTTTTCAGGTTCCCTTCCTTATCTCTATGTATCGTCTCATCTTTGCTACACTTGCAGCATTGTTGGTGACAAAGATATATACTTGACTCTTGAATATTTAAGTATCAGAGGGGTAGCCGTGTTAGTCTGGATCTGTAAAAAGCAACAGAGGGTCCTGTGGCATCTTTAAGACTAACAGATGTATTGGAGCATAAGCTTTCGTGGGTGAATGCCCACTTTGTCGGATGAATATTTCATGGGTGAATATTTTTTCAGTTTGTTATAGCTTTTACTGCTGCTACTTTAAGTATTCTGCTGTATCAATTGTTTTTGTAAGATAGACAATGCCATCTCCTATTGTGACACAAGCACATATTACAGGAGCACTGCCACCCATCATGACTCAGATTAATGAATTTCCCGTTTTTTTGCACACTGTTCAATTTCCCTCTCAGACACTTTCTCCAGCATCCTTCCGGCAATGTCTGCTCTGCCGGGTGGAATGTAGCCTGGTGGGAATGATTGAACTATGACAATGAAATGTTTGTTCTGAACAAGACAAAAGGGAGAACTTGTTGTACAAATGAAGGAATCAGTATTTTCATCTGTGGAATCTTGCTGGTCCTGACTACAAACTAATCCATGGTTCTGATTAAAGTGAGTGATAAGTGTGATAAAGACTTTTTTTATATATACTGGTAATTTACTGTCTGACATATGTTTAGTTGTAGCACTAGTGGTGGTACCAGCAGATGACTGTAAGGCTGTAGACATTGCAGATGGTGGACATTCATAACCCCTTATGTCTGAGGTGAACCCTGAAACAAAATGGCTTTTAATTATGAAACAATTATGAAGCTTCCTGGGTTGCATGTCATGTAGGTATGTAAAATCCTGTCCAGCTCCTCAAAAAATACAGGTTGCATGTCACCTGCCAGATTTTTTTTTCCTATTGTCCCTCATTTTAATAAAGAGCAAACTGCTCAGGAGCACCTATATCTGGCAACGTTAGGCATTCTGGTTATAGCCCCTCACAGGCATCTGCCTAACAATGTCAATAAAAAGGTCTTTATTCCAGTGGTTGGCCACAAGAGTTTCCTGCATCAGTTCTTCTCCCCAGATGACAAAAAGATCCAGTGTCTCGGCATGGCTCCAAGTAGCTGCTCAAGGCATGTTGTAGGGTTTCTGGAGTATTATCACAGCTGTTCTTATAAACTGGAATCCAGAAGTGAATGGATAATATCTGGCTGTGTGCCACCTTATAAACAGGGGAGGGAACATCCAGTCAACTTGACCGTAGAGCAGGGGAGGGCACACAGGTAAACAGGTCAGTAACAGTCACCCGCAAAGCAGTTTGGGATAGCCGTTTGGAAGACTGTCAAAATAGTTTGCAGCATCATTACATGCACATGAACAGCAGACCAGACTAACTCACTTTGCAACAAAGTTAGTTCACTTTGAAAGAGAACTTCAGAGTTCCCAATACATGCGGAGTCAGTGCACGACAATAAATTGCAATGTATGCATGCAAGCGTTTTCAAAGCAGATTAACTCAAAGCTGGGGATTAAACCCCCTACATAGACAAGCCCTAATTGAGAAAGAGATGATGTTTACTTCGCTGATATGAAACTAACATCAAAATGAAATCTGTCTGGGTCCAAGTACTGTGTGTGTGTGTGTGTGTGTGTGTGTGTGCGCGCGCGCGCGCTGGGAGAATGGCCTGATTCTATCACTGTGCATCTCTATTCTGGTCACTGGTTGGGACAAATGAGAGCGCTCTGTGTTTCTGCTTATCCTGGACGTTCTAGTCTTAGAGGATCAACTAATCAGATACTGGTATGATCAAGAAATGAAAAGAGCACTTAATAAACGTAAGTTCTACAAAATGTCGAAGGGAAAGTAGCCACCTTACTATCCCTATAACTTGTGGACTAAAACTTTTCAGCATGTTGTTTGTCCTGTCTCAATTAATTCTGCATGTTAGTATGTAATGTACTCTTGCCTCTCTCTTTCATAGTAATGTCTGCATTGCCTTCCCTCCAGACCAGTCATCTCTCAGTTACTGTTCTGTTCAGTTTAGTGAAATAATACCTTGCATTTTGAGTAAAGATGTCTATTCACAATGTCCAGCTTTATATTCCCTCAAACCCCCCATAATCAGAATGGTATGATTGAAACTGAAGAACAGCTGCCATGATAAAAGTTCATGATCTTGTCACTGGTGCAAGCAGACAAAGATAACATAGAGCACTTGTACTGAAAGAAGCATGGACCATTCATTAAGAAGCTTCTTCCTTCCTAATCCCTGAATGCTCCTAATTGACAGTGGTCTGGTCAGAATGACTGCACTTCCTTAAAGCAAACCCCATGCTGGAACTGGACACCCAGGCCTCACCACTCTTCCAATTACCAGCTCTATTGGGTTTTGAGTCAGGAAAGCTAAATGTTTTCAGTCAAAGCAAGATATCTGAATTGCAGCTGAACTTATTAAAACTAATGGTATGCCCTTCATTTTAAGCGTCTTCAGTTCCAGGCTTCCACTGAGTTCAAGAAGTAGAGCAAGATTTTTGTGATTAATATAATAGGAGCAAAAAATTGCAGGAAGAAGGAACTGTTCAGAAGGTATTGGTTCATTCCCCATTAGCACTGCTTATGATTTCTACATGTCTAAGGTTTACTACTGAGACTTAAGTCCATGAACACCAAAAGCATAAGCAAGTCTACTGTGTACAGATGGAGGAAAGCTCTTTCAGGAGCACACTTAAAGTAAGGCTGAGACCCTGATCCTTCTTTTTTCTCTCCTGCAGAACTTGCCAGGGCTCTTTTGTTGAACCTTTAGGTCTCCACTTCAGCATGTTTACAAACACCTTACAGAACCAATGCACTGTTGCTCAGCAAGACAAATGGCTACCTCCGACCTATGGACTCCAAATAATTGGAACCTATGCCCAGACTGAGATGGGCCACGGTTAGTTCCTTTTAGAGACCAATGGGTAACCTCTGTGCTGTGACTCCAGCTAATAAATTGGGGGTGATGCTCTGTAGTTAAAATCTAAAGGGTGAAGGACACAATAAATCTAAATTAAAAAATTAACAAAACCAAAAAAAACCACACCCCAAAGGCCAGTTGACCATTAAGGCCACAGTAGAGTTCTTCTACTGGTTGACAACACAGTCTCTAACTCGCAAATGGCTTTAATTATGACATTTTTTAAAAAATACACCTCCTGCTTGGTCACTAACTTAATAGTTGTTAAAGCAAAGATTAAAAGATGAGGTTTTTGCCTAGAGGAGCTTGAATATTCTATTGATTATGGTACCAAGGACTAACAGAAGTCAGCAGTAGTTCTGTTTGTGCCTGAATTTAGGGTATGTAAGTTGCGAAGTGAAGCTAATGCATTGATGAGCAGCCTAAATAACTCAGCCATATGTCTTTAGGTATAATGTAGCTTGATGAAGTTGTGCATCACATGTTTGTGCAAGACTGGTTATAGGTATGCTTGTCCCAAGCACTGTTTGTTCTAGGTGTAGCTGCATTTAGCTATATGTTTTTATGGAAAGTTCTGTTTTATAGGGAAAAGCCCTGTTCCTATTTTCTGAATTTATCAAAACACAAGAACTGATCATGGACCCAGGGAATCCTATTCCCTAAGCAGTACAGTGCCCAAGACTGCAAAATATACAAGTCCCAGCAAGTGAAGTTTCAGGGCTGAGAAAATGAAATGGTTCTCTTTTTACACTTCCTGAAGTCAAACCTGGAATGTGCCCAACATATTGTAATTTCCCAGGCCAGATAGCAAAACCCATGGCTTGGATCTCAGTTACTTTGGTTACTGCTACTATGCCAGCTGAAAATGCAAAGAAGAGTCACTGGATGGAATTCTTCACATCACTATGATAAATCTACAGGCTCCAGCTCTAAACCAAACTAGCTAAAGACCAGAAGTTGTGAAACAAGTGGATGATATGCTGTGAATAAACAACTGCTTACTGATCTTGTTTCCTTCCCCCTACAAGTTTTAAATCAAATCTGTCTTACAAAAATGATTTGGTTTCGCATGCTGTGTCATTGATCTATCCCTGGGTGAGGATCAGTTTGCTTGTAATGTTCACCATGTTCTGTGACTAACTAGCCGATTGATTTGATTGATTAAACCTACCATCACTCTCACTAGCTGTGTAATATTGGAGCAACTCACACTTTCCATGTCAAAAACTGATTCTTAACGTCTGTTAGGAATGTCTGCTGTGAATGTTGGGTAATTATTATAATATTGCACAGGCTACATTGAAGATATCTGACTTCTCGTTAATATATTTTTTTTAGCCTGATATTTATAGTGGCTTCAGAGGTTCATGATAGGTAATGGGATAGGAGTTTTTATCCAGTCCAGAATGGCAGTGATTAATAGGTGTTGGTATCAGGTTCAGTAGCCTATGTGAAATGAGTTGGTTTTCAGTCCATTTCATAGTGAATAGGTGTTCATTTAAAACACCATATTTGGGAGTAATTGTCAATCTGGAATGGCGCATGGAAGCCTTTTCTCCCCTCCAAAGAGGTCCTCTCTAGCACATGGTTGAGGCTTATTGATGAAGTGGAGTTGGAGGACTATTGTGTTGTCGCCACCTGTACTGTATCTGTTGTGTTAAATAAGGATTTCAGTCTTCATGACTAGGGCCCTATCAAATTAATGGTCCGTTTTGGTCAATTTCATGGTCCTAGGATTTTAAAAACCATAAATTTCATGATTTCAGCTATTTAAATCTGAAATTTCACACTGTTGTAACTGTAGGTTCCTGACCCGAAAAGGAGTTGTGTGGGGGGGTGTCACAAGGTTATTGTGGGGGAGGGAGTTATGGTACTGCTACCCTTACTACTTCACTGCTGCTGGCAGCAGCTCTGCCTTCAGAGCTGGGTCGCTGAAAAGCAGTGGCTGCTGGCTTGGAGCCCAGCTCTTGGCAAAGCCACCACCAGCAATAGCACAGAAGTAAGGATGGCCTGGTATGGTATTGCCACCCTTCTGTGTTGCTGGCTGCAGAGTTGGGCCCTCAGTCAGCAGCCACCACTCTCTGGCAGTACAGCAGCGCAGAAGTAAGGGTGGCATGGTATGGTATTGCTACCCTTACTTCTGCACTGCTGCTGGCGGGGCGCTGACACCCAACTCTGAAGACAGCACAGAAGTAAGGGTGGCAATACTGTGACTTCCCCCCCCCCCTTAAAATAACTTTGTGACCACCACCCCCTGCAACTCCCTTTTGGGTCAGGACCCCTAATTTGAGAAATGCTGGTCTCCCCCATTAAATCTGTATAGTATAGGGTAAAAGCACACAAGACCAGATTTCATGGAGGGGAGACCAGATTTCATGGTCCATGATGCATTTTTCATGGCCGTGAATTTGGTAGGGCCCTATTCATGAATGTCAGCTGGGCACCTTTCACCAGCACTAAACTCACTTAAAAGCTTGATGTTTCTAATGTTAAAGTGACCACTAAATCTAACCCAGCTGGGTTACTATATAAGGCATATGGCGTTACAAAATATTGCTGTCTAACAATTTCTTTTGGATCTTCATTATAACAAACCCAGCAATTAGGATTGCCAGCCCTCTGGGATTGGCCTGGAATCTCTGGAATTAAAGATTAATCTTTAATTAAGGATTAAGTCATGTGATGAAATCTCCAGGAATACATCCAACCAAAATTGGCAACCCTACCAGAAATGCCAAAGTAGAAAGAATTGCTGTTGCTAGGAAGCTCTATGTGTAAAAGAACATGCCAGTGTATAGTAAAGTGCGAGAATACTTTAGTCCATTCTGGCCCTTTAAGCCTCTAAATTGAGACCAGTGCTCTTTCAGGAACCCAAATCTATTACCTGAAAACTACGTTCATTCTATGAATGACTTGGCAAAAAACTACATATTTGTACAGTGTAAAATATAGGTACCGGACATATTGTCCTTTGGGGATCAACACTTCTGCAGTGCCTGCATCCCAGCCACTCTAGTGTTTTTCCTTCTTCACTATGTGCTGGTGTCAGCAGTTGAAAAATAATCCTACCCTCTCACTAGTACTTTCCAACAGATGAGGAAATGTGTTTTTCACCAAAGTATCCAAAATGTCCTTATGTGAAACCTCTCACAAGAAGTTCCAATTGGATGAATTATCTTGTGAGACTTCAAAACAAAGAAACAAGCTTAGGTTACCACAGTTGGGAGATTTGGGGGTCAAAGAGAAACAGTTCTCTAAGTTTTTAAAAACAACAAGGAATCTGGTGGCACCTTAAAAACTAACAGATTTATTTGGGCATGAGCTTTCGTGGGTAAAAACCTCGTTGAAGGTATCAAAACTAGTAAGGGTTAATAATAATAATAATACATTACATTTTCTGGTGTCCAAAGACTTCTGGACTCTGGAACTAGAATTAAAAATAACCTGATAACCAGTATCTGATAGAATTTGGAGTGGGCTAGGCGAAGTGGGAGATGCACATTTGGTTTTGGGGCGGGGGCTCTGTTCTTGACTGATAAATGTTTTTTCACACACAGCTGCAGTTACGGTCACTAGCTTTGACTGATTGCTTATGCAGAGCACTGTCATTTTTTGTTTGAAGGCTTCTAAAGAGCAGACAGAATTTTAGAAAAAGAGGTTGTATTGGCGAATGGAGGAGATCGTATTTGGAACTCAAGTCCATATATGCTACATATGTCTAATTTGCAAGTCCAAAGCAAAGTCTAAAACATTGACAGCTATGACAAGTTTAAGAAATCTAGATGGAAACATTGCTCTTTCTGCTGAAACAAGTGGGACTTTCAAGTGGTAAGGGGTTTGAGCACTTCCTGGAACCCCATTCAAATCATGAAGCTGTGTAGACTTGACTCAGTTCTAAAATAATCCAATCTAACTTCAGCCAGCCAGCTCTGTCTTTAAACTAAAACACAATCTGACTCATGCCAGCCTTTATCCATTTTAAATTCAAATGTGTTCTTGCTTCCAGAATCTTCTTTCTCATTGGTTTGTATTAACTCCCTATACTAGCCAATATGCTACATCAGAAATAGATTTTCCTCTTTAAACTGGAGCCAAAGCTAAAAAGGGGAGTGTTGGATATGCTGTCCCGCTTAGCATAGAGGAAAATGCGCTGCAGTATGATTGAGTATTCCAGATCTCTTTATAGTACAGACCAAAGAAAAGGACAGTGCTTTAGTTTGCTCAAATATGCATGCTAAATTCTTAACACAATTTTTTTTTTTTCCCCCTCAATCTTCACCTTGAACCTCACGCTTGCTTCCTTCCCATAATATTCCCTTCACATTCCCACCCCTTGGCATTTTGGCACAGCTGTATTCATCGTGGACGGCCTGAGCCCCTGGATCTCCACCTGGGCATGTTCTTGCCCACCCTCCTCACCCAGGCAACCCTGGAACAGCAGGACCGCTTCTTCATGCCTGCCTGGAACCTGGAGATCATTGGCACTTATGCACAGACTGAGATGGGCCATGGTATAGTACATTCGCTCAAGTGTATTCAAAAAGGTGGTTTTCTGTACAGAGGATGTCTATCTGCACAGGGAACATGGCATGCACTTTCCAGAATCTCTGCAGGTGCAGTTCTGGCCATGGGGAAAAGTGTACACTTTCTGGAATTTTAAATAGTTCGCATGTACTACACATAGTACCCCACTGTTTAATGTTTGATCTCTGAGTTTCTGATGTGCCCGTCATTGTGGTATCTGGGTGTATTTGATGTTCACTTTTCTTGTCACTCAAATGAGGGAGGCTGAGACTAATGAAAATACTCTATTTATATGGGTGTGTTGATATGAGCATATTTCAGCTTCTACACCCACGTGACTCTTCTGCCTCTCCCTGATCAGTTTGGTTGCTCTACTTGGCATTCAGCTGGAAGGCAGGAGTGCAGACTTTTACAGAGCCTGAAAGAGATGATAAAATAGTGAGTCAGTTTTTTCATTTGGGGCTGACCATAGTTTGGAGATCACCTGGGTAAGCCCAGTTTCTGCACCCACATATCTCTTTTAAGTTCCCTCTTTTTCTTCCTACTGTGGCATGCTCTTTTCATCATCAAGAATTGAATAGTTTTTCTCCTTTGTCCACCCACTTCTCAGTTAGTTTCACAGTTGCCTTTCCTTTGCTTACAGGCTTAGGGAGAAGTGGCAGATACTCAATGTTTCCCCATCATTTCCCCCCCCCCAACCACATTTCAATGACCCTGGCAATGACCCAGTTTCCTAGCCCTAGGCACAAGTGAGCATTTGCTGAAGTCTTGCGAGATCAGTGGGGACCACGTGTATGTGTCCCACAACTTCACAACACATGAGCACATTCTGCCTGGAGGACACTTGTTTTTGAAACTTGTCGGTGGGAAAATGTTTTGAATAGTGAGCTTGGATCTGTCCTTCACCTACAGAGACATCAAGAGACAATGAAGCCTGACTTGCAGATACTTTAGTAGTAAAAGCATGGTCATTTGAAATGAGATGCTTGTGTACAGTCAGATTTGAAGCTCATGGTGGTGGGGTGGCCTGGCAATTCAGTAAGGGTATATCAAGTTGGCTATGGAGACACCAGAGGTAGAACTACAAACTTTGGAAATTAGTGCATGGACACATCAGGGTAGGTCAGGCCTCTTGATGAAATGCCCATGTAGCGTCAATGGTTCTGTAATGGTCTGCCCTCTGGAGCATCAGGTCAGTCCCTCAACTGGTCATCTACATCTAGAGTTAAATTGACTGGACGCCAGTGCAGGGAATGTCATCTGATAGATAGAGCTGCCTTCAGTTTGCGTGAAGTGAGGACCTGGGATGAGGGGAGTGGAAGTAGTTAATGGAACTGTTACCTTCAGCCTGTTGTTAGTGGCTGAAGTATCTTCAGTAATCTAGCATATATGCTCTTGTGTTTTCACATGGATTTGGGAGAAACCGCTCTATCAGATGAGTGGGATACAAGCCCATTGGAGAGGGAATAATGATGGCAGCACTTCTTAGAGCATGTTTTATTAAATGCATGTGACTTTGTTTTGCAATTAATCAGATTCCAGTATCAGTGTAATCAGGCTAAGCTATGGCATTGTGGATCATTTCTTGATCATATGCTTCTTGACGCAAAACCAGTGAGGTGTCAAGGTGGAGGTGCTTGAAAATTAAAGGGCCTAATTTTGGAACAACCTGAAAACTGGCACTTGTATCATTTGAAATAATTTTACATTTCCGGCTTAGTGCCCAGGCAGTCAGATTAATAACTCCCATACTTCTAAAATTCCATGCTCTAAGTGTACACTGTAGTGTATCCTCTCTACCTTTTGGGTTATATTGTTTGCTGCATCACTGCTGGAGTTCAGCAATTCATTGTTCAATTCTGTTTCTGTGTTGTCATCTGTGACGGTCAAAATATAATGTGCTAATTGCCCATAGGAACTCACCTTCGAGGCTTGGAAACCACTGCCACCTATGACCCCGCTACCCAGGAATTCATCCTCAACAGCCCCACTGTGACCTCCATTAAGTGGTGGCCAGGTGGACGTAAGTGAATCACTGTGCATTTGAACTTGAAAGCTAAAGGAGGCACTCCCCTGTCTGTAGGAGGTGGTGATTCATATCCATGTTAGGACTGTCGCATCTGGAAGGTAGTGACTGGAAATTGGTACACAAGGAAGTTGCGTGTGGAGCTAAATCATTCTTCAGCCAAGTAGGAGATTTATCAAAGTTCAGCTGTAATCTTGAATCATCAGATTTCTTTGGGCACTTTTTTTTTTTGAGTTGTTACACAACATGAGTTTAGTATGACTTTAAGCTGAAGTTTTATCTCCTGTGTATTTGAAGCCTCTCCTTCGTTTCTGACTTAGGCAAAGCCCCTTTGACTTCACTAGGAGTCTTGCCAAGGAATTGTGTAGTACTGATTGTGATCCTTGAGACAATTATGAAGCTGCTTCACACACAACTTAAGTGGCTTTAATGAGAATTCCATTTGTGAGCCAGCTATAGGATCAGGCCCTTAACTAACATTGAAGAGCGAATATATAGTCGAGCTTGTCAAATCTCAGATGGTGTTTTATCGAAGAGAGAGTTTGCATGTATTAAAATTATATTTTTTTTTCTCTGCTCTTGCAGTTGGAAAGACCTCAAACCATGCCATAGTTCTGGCTCAGCTCTACACCCAGGGCCAATGCAAAGGGCTGCATGCCTTCATTGTACCCATACGGCAGCTGGGTACCCATGAGCCCTTGCCAGGTAAGAGTCTACACTGGGGTTTATCACCCTTGGGAAACCAAGGGTCAACACATTGTCAGTCCATATAGCTTTGCAAGCATTGTTAACGTACATGGCTTATCTTTCAGACTGAACTCAGATAGCAATGCAGTGCAGAACTATAACACTTCAACACAAGTGTATGGATAGGTCTTGTGTGGCTCTAGAAGCCTGAGGGCTCTTATGTTAAGACTTAAAACAGTGGTTCCCAAACTTTTCAGCATCACACTGCCTTTTTTAATTTTCAAGAAACCCTCATGCCCCCACCTCTCCTTTACCATCATCCAACCCCCCCAATCCTTGTCCCCTGACCACCCCCTCCCGGGACCCCACCCTCTATCCAACCCCCCCTACTCACTGTCTCATGACTGCCCCCTCCCAGGACCCCCCCCTCACTCCCCAGGACCAACCCTCTATCCATCCCCCCTGCTCCCTATCTCCTGACTGCCCCGACCCCTATCCACACCCCCAGCCCCTGACAGGCCCCCCGGGACTCCCATGCCTATCCAACCTCCCGTCTCCTGAGCGCCCCCCCCAGAACCTCCACCCCAGCCAACCACTCCCTGTCCCCTGACTGCCCCCCGGGACCTGCCCCTTATCCAACCTACCCTTCCTCTGCTCCCCGCCCCCTTAGCAGGCCGCTCAGAGCGGCAGGACTGGCTTGTTGGAAAGTGTGGGAGGTGGGCGGGCGCTAGCCGCGCTGCCCGTGCAGTGGCGTAGCTGCGGGGTAGGGGGGACGGGAGGGGCTGGGGGCTAGCCTCCCCGGCCGGGAGCTCAAGGGCCAGGCAGTCTCGTGACCCCCTTGGAATTTCTTCAACTCTCTCCCCCCCCTCCCCGTTTGGGAACCAATGACTTAAAATGACATGGCCAATCTAGTGGTTTAGTGGTAACCGATAGTGGAGGTTAGTTTGGGGTATGAACTTGTTGCTATACTCCCAAGCCGGGAGTGCTGTGGAGACAGCATGCTCCTTTCCCCCAGAGGGAAGGAATTCCTTGCATCGTTCTCTTGCCAGGATTGGCACTGACAAATTTTGGAGAGTCCTGTATTACAGGACTGGATGTGGAATATGAAGATCCTTGTGGGTTTCCATCCATACTCTTGCAATAAGAGGACAGGACAATGTTAAGTCTGCTTATCATCTGCCTTTCATAACAGAATGCCAAGAGCTCCCAGAAATCTAGATTGCCTGCTTATTGATGGGTTAGGTCTTTCACCTGTTGCTAATTCTGACTCCTTCCCACTGTTCTATGGCAGGCATTACTGTGGGTGATATTGGGCCAAAATTTGGTTATGATGAAATGGATAATGGCTACTTAAAAATGGACAACTTTCGCATTCCCCGGGAGAACATGCTGATGAAGTATGCCAAGGTAAAGGAGTGAGCTCTGGAGCCAGTCATTAACAGCTCTTTTGTAGTGATCTGGCACAGCGTTTTCAATAGCTTTAACTCTTCCCTCTCTGGGTTAAATCCGTCCCCATTTCTTACCAATGGGTTCTCTGTGGGATCTTCTGACCATGGGGATCCCCTTACTTTTCATTCTCCACCCTGAAAATCCTACATCACAGCTATCGTGTTTGCTGTCTAGAGAAGCAAACTAACCTCCTTTAGGAGCCTGTCAAATTCAACCCTTAATTGGCCAGAGGGGTTGCTACTGAGCTATGCGTGGAAGAAATGATACTATTGTATTGTCCTAGGATCTTTCAGGCCTTCCAGCCCTGTACTATAAAGCCAGGAGCAAGAAGGGTTTGTTTCTTAATCTCCAGAACTTCCTCCAACTCTGACTAAATGGATCTTATTACTAAGACTACGTTTTAGTCACGGGCATTTTTAGTAAAAGTCATGGACAGGTCATGGGCAGTAAACAAAAATTCACATGACCTGTCCTTGACTTTTACTATATACCCTGACTAAAACTTGGGTGGGGTTTGGGGGGGCCTCTGTGGGTGCTGGGGAAGGGTTTGGGGAGCTGGGGCCAGCTCCCTACCCAGCTCCTGGGAAGCAGCAACCCTAACTCCACCTGCTGCCTCCGCTTCACCCCAAGCCTCAGTTCTGCAGTTCCCATTGGCTGGGAACCGCGGCCAATGAGAGCTGCGGGCGGAGGAGCTATGAGCTGAGGGAGGGGAGTTGCTGTTGCCCTTCCAGGGAACTCCCCTCCAGGTAAGCACCACCCCAACCCTGAGCCACTCCACACCCAAACTCCTGCTGCTGGGGGTGGGGAGGTCCTGAGACTGCCCCAGCAGCAGCCGCCGGTGCAATATTCCCAGGGGCTGCCTGAGCTGCTCAGGTGGCTCCTGGGCCAGCCACACTGGGCTGCTGCAGAAGTCACGGAGGTCATGGAAAGTCCCGGAATCCGTCACCTCCATGACAAACACAGAGCCTTACTTAGTACTAACGTGTAACTGACAGTTGGTTCCTGTGAAACTCTGTTTCGAATAACCCCCTTCACTTCACATCCCATGGTTCCAATGAGCAAGTTCAGTAGCATTTCTGTAGCTGCTCTTAATCCCAAATCACTCTGAACTATACACAGTCACTTTGCACAACATGGGTGGATGTGGCAGCTTATTTAACATACACCACCACTATATAGTAAGCTTGGTTAGTGAGGAGGAATACTGCATCAATCAGAAACTATTGCAGGAATTTAGAGACAGAATGGAATTATCCACATTGGAATATGACTAGCCATAGGAGTTAACAACTCTACCCTAGGAGAAGTGCATGAGATCTTTAATGAGCATTTTAGGACTCATCCAAAATGCAACACCTCAAGCAAGCACCCTGTGACTGTAATTAATTACTGACTCAGAGGGAAGAGTTTGAGTGGTAGCCACATTAGTCTGTATCGGCAAAAACAACAAGGGGTACTTGTGGCACCTTATAGACTAACAAATGTATTTGGGCATAAGCTTTTGTGGGCTAAAACCCTCTTCATCAGAGGGAAGAATGGCATCCACTGAATTATTAGCACTTCCTGTAGAACCCTGGGTTTGTCGTTAGGAGTTTCTCATGCAAGTATTGCTAAGGACTAGATGACCTCTTTAGGTCCCTTCAGCCCCACTTTTCTATGATTCGGAGACCTGAGCCTTATTGAATGTGACTTAATGTGGTTACAGTCCAAGCTGATATAGCTGAAGACCATAGAATTATTGCCTGCTCAGGACTCTCTAGAATGGTAACTCTGCTCTCCATGATGCACCTAGAAAAATGGCAGAACATTTAGAACAGTAGACATAAGTTTGATCACTTTTACAAGAATGTCTATTGCTTTGCCTTTTTCTTAATGTGCAAGGAACTTGAGATGAATATGTCAAACTGTCTCTGCAGCCCTCATCCTTTTGCTTGCAGCTACTACAGTGAGAGCCTCTTCTTAAAACTCTTCAAGTGAGGTAGGGGACATTAAACTTGTGACATGGTGTTCTTTGACAGAGGCTTGTGAAGTGTAGATACATTCTGTTCCACAGTAAGGTGGCAGCTTCTGCTGGAATTTAGAAGCCAGGAAACCTCTTGGGTCATCATCCTGTCTTTCTGTTAGGTTGAACCAGATGGCACGTACGTGAAACCAGTCAGTGACAAGCTGACTTATGGGACTATGGTGTTCATCCGATCCCTCATTGTGGGGGATTCTGCTCGCTCGTTGTCCAGGGCTTGTACCATTGCCATCCGCTACAGTTCAGTGAGGCACCAGTCTGAGCTAAAGCCAGGGTAAGTGTAGTGGCTGCAGTGAAATGAAGGGCCTGCCTGTGTGATAGGTGAAATGCCAAAAAATACATGGATGTTGGACAAAAGGCAAGCATTTCGGGGGTGGGGGGGCAGATTGTAGATGATGCATTTTACCTTGGCAACTGAAAGAGAAGCACAGATGCCTCCTTGCTCCTAGCTGGAGCTGACTGAAATGCAGGATTTCCAGTCTGCAGAAGACTTTGTGGTTTTTAAATGTGATTTAATTCCAAATCAGAATGAAATTAAATTTATTTGAAATTTTTGTGAACCTGAAATCCTGGGGGGGGGGGGGAAATTCTCATACAATGCATGGTGTTTCCAAAAAGAAATCTATTCCAGGGACCTCGCCAGCTGCTGAGTGAAATTAATCTTGTCTTTTTCACCACCGTTATTAATGGTTAAATGGGAGGGCGGGATTTAATCTGTAGCTGTCTAGGCCCCACTCCACGCTTGACTGGTATTGCAGGAAGCCCTGGGGGTCCCCAGCCTGGGGCAGTCCATGTGGCAGGGCTGCCCCAGAGCTGCAGACCCTGGCTCTGTGCCAGAGAGCTTGACAGTCCCAGTTCAAGGCAGAGTTCTCGGGGCTTCCAGGTTGGTTGCTGCAGCGTCAGGACTCGAGGCTCTATTAGATCCAGAGCTTTCAGCCTCGTGTTTCCCACAACAAGTAGTCTGGATGCTCTGGAATGGTGCGTTTCTCTGCCTCAGTGGCTCCCAGAGATAGTTTCTAGTTCCCAAACCTGTTTTATCTTTTTTTTTTTCTCCTGTGTCTTTGCATACATTAGTGAAACCCTACCCTAACATTCCCACTGGACGCAATAACCTTACTGGACTCTAACAAATCACTTGGGGCTTATCTACAAACACCATGCATTAGTCTGCACCTGAGAGGTATAAATTCGAGTGCACGCTAGCATGTTGCACACTTTCTGCACTGTGTAGACCCTGCTGGCATGCACTAAAAATGACCTAGTGCATGTTAATGAATTGAGACTATATGAACACGCACTTGGGCACTTTTAGTGCGTGCCCGCAAGGTCCATGTGGGCCAAGTAGTGTCTGACATGCTAGTGTGCACGAGAATTTACAGCCCTCGTTATGGATTCAAGCACCATGTAGGTAAGCTCTTACTGTTGTACAGGATGTCTGCAGAAATTTGGCAGCAGTCACAGTAGTGATTCTCATGTTTTGCTATAGGGACCCGGAGCCTCAGATCTTGGACTATCAGACCCAACAATACAAACTCTTTCCTCTCCTGGCAACTGCATATGCCTTTCACTTTGTTGGAGCCTACATGAAAAAGACCTATCACCGCATCACTGGTGACATCAACCAGGGGGACCTGAGCCAGCTGCCAGAGGTAATTGTCCTGTCTGAAAACTGGAGGGTGATTCTAATACTTTATGTAAAAGTTGCTGTAGCCTGTGAGCTAATGGTCCCCAGCCCTCCTGGGCAAGCAATAGAGACCTGAGATTTTCAAATCCAGAGGTTCTAAATTCAATCCCTGCTGATGACTCACCCAGAGGCATCATTCCATTTGCATCTATATACTGCACTGCACATTTAAAAAATGTGAGTTAGTGACTCACCCAAGATCACCCAGAATGTGGTTTTGCTGAGCTGGGAATGGAACCCAGCAGTCTTGACTTAAAGTCCTCTGTTGTCGCCACTTTACCACGCTTCCAATGAACCAGGGCAGCACTGCTGTTAATCAAAGATATGGGCAGAACTAAGAACTTGGAGAGTGGGGTTTGCAAGATGCAATAACTTCCAGATAATGGCTAGTGGGTGGCTGAAGGAATAAGGTGAAATGACAATATGCAGTGGAAAGCCATCTTTGTCTTGTAGACTACACAAAGTATTGGAGTATACACTGTAAAGAATGATATGGTATAAGTAGAGAGAAATGGGCTGGATGACCTAATATGTATTTTTCTAGCACTAACTTCTGATGATATAATTGGGGTCAACAAAAGCTAAAGATTGACTAACACTATGATGCGCAGCAGGTAGATGGTGCTGATTGTACCCTATATTTATTCTGTTGGCTGCCACGGAGGCCCACTGTGCTTGTGAGCTAATAGTGGAAATGCAAACTGGGTGGGCACCTGTGGTAAAGCAGCAACCTAAGGCAATAGACATAGCAGCTATTAGTTCTGCTTTTCTCCCTTAGCTCCACGCGTTGACTGCAGGGCTAAAGGCATTCACTTCATGGACAGCCAATGCTGGCATCGAAGAATGTCGAATGGCATGTGGTGGGCATGGCTACTCTCGTTGCAGTGGCCTTCCTGATATCTATGTCACTTTCACCCCATCCTGCACCTACGAGGGAGAAAACACAGTCATGATGTTGCAGACTGCTAGGTGAGGTGACTTCTTTCAAGAGATCTCCCTACTTAGTCATTAGTTGTCCATGTGCCTGGAGAGATGGTCAGAAGGGCACACAGATCAGCTGTCTACTCCATCTAACTTGCAGTCTTCTTTCTCTTGGATCTATATATTTCTGTCTCCTTCTCTGGCTTCTGCTATAACTGCAAGTATATGCAACTCTTATGCATTGGCTAGTAGTTCTACAGACTGTACCCTAAAGTTAATCCGTCTACTCTGTATCCAAATGAATGGAGCAATGCAATCTTTTTTTTTTATTATTATTATTCAGGTTCCTGATCAAAAGTTACACCCAGGTTAGTTCCGGTCAGCTGGTTAGTGGCATGGTGTCCTACCTTAACGACCTCTCAGGGCAACACATCCAGCCACAGCAGGTGGCTGCTAGGCCTACAACAGTGCACATCAATGATCCAGCCAGCTTGGTGGAGGCATATAAACTGCGGGCATCAAGGTGGGTTCACACTTAATGCACAGAACTACGCCTTAATAAAATGCTGTAGAATGTGTATGTTGGTGAGAAATGTGATAAAGCTAAGCTGTTCTATTAATGCAGCAGCATGCAACATATGGTCTGCAGACCACATCCGTCCAAGTGAAATATCTTTCAATCTTCAAGAAGTGATGCTTTCTGCTAGGTGTAACCCAATCCGATACTTAGTTTCAAAAAACTCTTGATCATCTAAATTCAACACCACGTAAGCACTTTAGCTACCTATGCAGCTGGTTTGAGGTTTTTTTTGGTGTAAATTCAAACTTGCAGATTAAAAAATTAATCAAACTGCAGTTACCTTACTGGAGAGGTTAGAATAGTGGTGACTGCAGACCTGGTGGGGAGGAGAGTCATTAATATAAAGCCCTACACCTGGGGAGAGGAAAAAGAAATAGCACAGGTACTAAATGGGGACATGAGACTGCTTGAGTATTTCCATCTTATTAAAATTAGGTTTATTTTTATCCTGTTTCCTTAAAGCTGTCCTAATACTACTCTGATGTAGCCATGCCATCCTAGTTGCACCAGTAAACATGCGGGTTCTGGAACAGAAAATGTTGGGATGGGGTGAGAATTGAGCTCCTTAGTGCCTAATGCATCAGCAAGACTTAAGCCAGTTTCTGTGAATTTTCTATAGTTGGTACAGAAGGGTTGCATCACAAGCGCATTTAACTTTGCGCGAATTCAACTATACACGCTTGGCCAGAGAAAAATAAGAATTTAAATAGTGCAGGCTGAGCGGGGCCGGCGGCTGGTATCCCAGACTGCTGGTCTGGGGTTCCATCCGCCGGCTCCTGCCAGCCGGGGTCCCGGCCGCTGGCCCCGCTCAGCCTGCTACCGGCTGAGTGAACGGAACCCCAGGCCGGCAGCAGGGTCAGCGGCAGCCGGGACACGCAGCCTGCCATTAAAAAAAAAAAAAAATTGGCTCGTGTGCCACCTTTGGCACGCATGCCGTAGGTTGAGGACCCCTGTTCTAGTGTGTACAGTGTATACTGTATATACATTGTATTGTGTGTACTGTACTTAATGGTAATTTTCACTATATGCAATTTTCCTCTTACGTGCTGACCTTAGAACCTAACCCCCGCGTAAGATGTGATTCCACTGTATTGTTGGTATGAGGCCACTTTGCAGACTCTGTTTCTCTCTTCACCCACCCTCCCCACACACCTTGTGTGAAACAGGCTTGTTGAAGCGGCAGCAAAGAACTTGAAAGCTGAGCTGAACCGCAGGAAGAGCCAGGAGGATGCCTGGAACCGAACCTCTGTTGACCTGGTGCGAGCATCTGAGGTCAGTAATGTCACTAAATAAGCATATTTTGGAAGCATCTCAACTCTACATTCTTATGTCTTCTGCTTCTGACCTTGAATTCCCTACTGTTTTTATATACCACTTTTGCAGGCACACTGTCACTATGTGGTGGTGAAGCTTTTCACAACACAGCTCTCAGAAATTAATGATGCAGCTGTCCATGCTGTGATGAACAGTCTGTGTCTCCTGTATGCGCTCTATGGAATCAGTAAGCACACAGGGGATTTCCTGCAGGTCAGTATCACAGTTTAGTATCCCAGATCTCAAGGGCCACAGTGCTCTGGTCTGAAGTTACTGTGAAATGGACGACAACTGCAATTACCTGGAGTGTTCAGGCTTGTGAGCTTCAGGATTAAACCTGGCATAAGGCAGAGCTATTTCAGAGGGGGCTCTGGAATTAGCTTCCTCTGGCAGCCCTCCAAAGGCAGAGTTGGATGGCCATTAGGATATGGTCGACGATTCATCTCTTTAGACTGGCTTCTTGTTTTCGGGTCAGTTGCTGGTAGGTTGCGTAGTATCAATAGGGAGATAATAAGAGATGGATATCATGCACATGTGATGATGCCAATAATTGTATACACACCCCAGCGTGGACAGTACCCATTTGTAAATAAGCACAGAAGAAAAGGGCTTGGTCTTCAAAACCTTTTACCTTGATCAGTCTCCTGTCAGAGTATCCAAGTGGTCTGATCCAAGCTACTTCTCTTTATCTCTTAACTCCAATGGTGCTGGTGCATACGTGTACAAACAGTGGGGTTTTGTAAGTTCATGCTGACATAAGTATGGTCTCTCATTGACGCCTCTTCCATTTACCAAACAGAGTTATGAAAACAGGAAGGATTTAATATAATGCAAGTGCTAAGAGAACTTCTGATTTTGGGGGTTAAAATATAGGCACTTTCATTCTTTGGAGTCCCCTCACTAAGAGGAAAGAGGCTGAAGGGATGGTCTTCTTCCTCCTGTCTAGAAGACCAATGCAATTACTTAGCATTTTACTATCTCTAATATTTTGACACACTGGCCTTCCCTGTAGGGCAGAGTTGACCTGCAGTCTAATCTCTCACAGAGCCATGAGAGTTGGTGCGTGTAATTAGATTATGTTCTGATAAGTCTCTTGGCTTTTTTCCCAGGCGGGCATTTTGACAGATGCACAGGTTACTCAGGTGTACCAGCGTGTGAAGGAGCTTCTGACTGCAATCCGTCCCAATGCTGTAGCACTAGTTGATGCCTTTGATTTTCATGATAATCACCTTGGATCTGTGCTTGGCCGGTATGATGGCAACATCTACGAGAATATGTTTGAATGGGCAAAGAAATCCCCACTAAACAAAACCGAGGTAAGGAGGAACCCTTATTTCTCCCTCCTAGTTCCTACTCTACTTGTCATGGAACCAGATGATTCAGCCCAAAGCAACTGCAGCTACAAAAGCCCTGCTGGAAGATTCTGCCAAAAAAAAAAAAAAAAGCCATTACAAAGTGTGACTATTTTTAATGAGGAAAGAAACTGACAGTTGCCCTCTAGGTTTTTGACAATACCTGCTGCATTTCTGAATCCGTTTGCAGCTGCTGTAGTCAAAAACCAGAGACCTATATGGTAATGAGCCATGGACAGTTCTCCATCTCGGAAAACAGGATAGAATACAGTACCCTGCCAATATACTGTAGCTTTCCACTTGCCTTGTTTAGGTCCATAGTAGATTAGGTATCTCGAACCTGAGACTAAGCCGGACCTCTTGTAAACACTGCTAGGAATCCCAACAGGGTCAATCAGCCCTTTGTCCTCTCAAGGTCAACTGGGAGCATGCAGTTTCCTGTGGGGATTTAATATTTTTTAAACAGGCTTGTCCACTCTCCATAGACATTAAAGATTCCATGGAGCTTCTTGTGCGGAATAGTTGGGGGAGGCAGCTTGTTCCAGTGTTCTGGCCAGATTTCCCTCTTTTGACTGCTACTCGCATAGTGCAG
The DNA here is from genome assembly GCF_013100865.1 of Trachemys scripta elegans. Classification (NCBI taxonomy): domain Eukaryota; kingdom Metazoa; phylum Chordata; order Testudines; family Emydidae; genus Trachemys; species Trachemys scripta. Next base: position 19,709,959 of record NC_048311.1, read on the forward strand.
AAGTGGCTGTTTCACTGGTTCTCTATTTGTATAGATACGCCCACTTTTGATCCTGCAGGGTATGTGTTTAAAAATAAAAACATAACAAGAAATTATTTTGATCTAATTTCCCTTTGTTCCCCCCCTACAGGTTCATGAGTCTTTCCACAAACATCTGAAGCCAATGCAAGCCAAGCTGTGAAAACTGGATGTCATTGCTTTCCTTCAGGCACCTGAATCAAATCTTTGAAATCCCAATAACTGTAGGACAGTAAATAATTTGTAGCCTCTTTCCATTTTTATATATTGACAGGGTAGGGTGGGGGAAATTAGAGAGATTTCATAAGAAGTGGATTTGCTTTTTTTAAAGTGCAATTATAATCCTTGAGAAATGATCCTTTTAAGCATTAGGGAAAGTTGTACAGATTCATGCAAGCCTTCCATTTGTGAAGCTGCTAACTGCAGAGGTCACTCATCTGGAAAGCATAGCAGAATTTTACTACTAAGTAGTTAACTGCATTCAGGCAATAGCTGCTGACGAACAGCTACGGCTTGTTAAAAACCACACTTTTAACTCAGCAACACCCTTCTGCCACCATGGTGCACCCCAATATACACACACAGCTGCTGACTGAATCATCCTGCACCTTGCTGTGCACAGTGACGCCAACGTGAACTGGTCAGGATCCAAGGGTTTACGCAGGGAGTTGGGTCTTAATCAAAGCTCTGTGATATTCTCCATTTTAATCCATCTCTCTCCCAGTTAATTACTCCTGTCTCTCTGGGCCCAGCACTGAACCTCCTTCCCTGCATCAGGACCTTCCAGATGCACTTCGGAATTATATCCCCTTTTTCCCCTCTGGAGCTCATCCTCAATCAAATCATCCAGTGAGCTTTCTCCCTGGTATTTCATTCCATCCTTTCTTTGACCCGCAAACACCCCCATGTCCATCACTGGCACCCTCCCCTCTTTGAGGCTCTCAACTAATGGCAGCTTTGGAGAGAAAACAGTGACACTATTCTGTCCCCCCCCTTCCTCCACCAAGGCACATTTCAGCCAGGAGCATGTTAATGGGAGTTCTGCCATCTTTTTAATCTTTAGCGTTTCCATAGTACTTCACATCTGCAAAACACTTTACAAATACTAATATATAAGTATGCTGTCAAAAGCCACATTTGCTGGTGGGAAATTGCAAATCTGACCAATTGTGCAACTAGTGCTTGCCAGTATTTGATAGCAAAAGTTGGTTGGTTTGGGGTCTTTTAGCCCCATTGGTCTTGCTCTGTGATGTACTGTGTCCAAACATGTGTTGCATGGAAACTCTCAACAGTCTCTCCTAGTGCAATGGTTCTCAAACTTCTTTGATCAGGCCCCTCCTTCTTTGTGTCGGTAGTCGTTTATGCGCCCCAGTGTATATACCACCACCCAGCTCTGAAGGCAGAGCAGCGACTGCTGGCTGGGCACCCAGCTCTGAAGGCAACGCCGTGCCAGCAGCAGCACTGAAATAAGGGTCGCAATGCCCCATTATCACCCATCTTCCTTCTGTGCTACTGCTTCCGATCCAGGGCTGACAGCCAGAGCTCTGCCACCTCTAGGTGAGAGATTGAGCAAATGGGGGAAGGAAAGCCCGAGCCCACGTGGTGAGGCTCCAGCTGCCCTCTTTATCCCTGCCTCTTGTGTGTGCTGAGCCCCAGTCACTCGGAGCTAACAGCCAGAGCTCTTTTAAAAAACCAAAACCCTTGACGCATTCCTGCGCCTCCCTTGGGAAGCACGCCCCATAGTTTGAGAACTGGTGTCCTAGTGGAACATCTGCCGTCTTTTCCCCGTTAACTTCCAATGAGATTTCTCTGAAATGTTTAAAAAAGTCCCTGTTAGTACTGAATTGAGACTTACACAATTGCTTTCTGTATTAACAGATTAAAGACTTAGCTTTTAACCAATCCTCTGTGAAATCATAATCCTGAAAACCAGAAAATGGTTTAAGTTTGTCCTCTTCCAGAAATCCTTTTTCCAAAACAAGTGAAGAGCAGCAACTTTAAGTTTAAAGAGCTCCCTTCAGGATAAGCCGTAATCCTGTGGTCCAGAGATGAGACTAAACCTCTGGAGAAGCTGGGTCTCTAAGTGTTTTGGCACCCTGTTGTGAAAATCTGTAGCTTTGGACAACATTTCCACAGAGGCATTTTTGCACTAATCTCTTCAACTAGAAAGGGTAGCTCAGTGTATTAAACCTGGACTGACATACATAATTTAAAAAAAAATCAAAACTTTTTGCTGCTGAACCTTCCAGGTCAAATGTATCTTCTGTGCTGTTCAGTATAAGAAGTGTGCCCTTGCCTTCCGCTTAATTCAGTGGAACACTGTTGACAAGGGGCATTGGAGAATCCGCAGGGGAAGGGTTAAAGATTGATAAAGAACATCACTAGCAGAATATATGTACAGACTTAATAAACTACAGAAACTCATTTTCAAACAAAACAGTTGCAAATTCTTTCATTTTCTAACTCTTGTGCATGTGTCTGCATTGATTCTTCTAACACACTGGATGGAGTAGAATCGTCTATTAAACTGATAAGATTGAAGCCAAACTGGGCTTTTTTTGGTGGCGACAGGTGCTAGAGCTGCTACCAATCAGTAGTGTAAAAAATCGGATGGCTTTATCTTTCAGCCCAACTATATTACTAAACTTCCCAAAACTGTCTGTCAGATCAATTTGTTAATTAACTTATTTTTAATGTTACCTTCTACTTTGATTCTCAGAGCACTCTAGAACAGTAAACACAATATAGCATATACTAATGATAGAGTAAAGATAGCTAGAAACTTCTTTATTGAGCAGAAGCCTTTTTAAAAAATAATTGCCAACTCAAATATCACCCCCTAAAAAAAAAAATAGGGCAAAACTATCATAATTGTTAGCAAACGGTGTCTGCTTTGTTTATTTCTAATGAGCTACAACAATTTTAATGATTCACCCAATCTTTTCTGAACTGATTGCTAGTTAATCATCTTAAAAACTAAATGTTACCACTTGGCAGAAATGATAAATTGTAATATTGATAATGGCTGAAGCATGTCAATTTGTAGCTTGTCATGGTGCTCTACCATGTTAACTCATCGCTTTCGCACAACAAAATTAAATCAATTGTTTCCTGAAGTGTAATAGTACCTGTTTAGCTTAAGCAAGTGACTGCTAGGGCCTGGTCTACACTAGAAAATTAATCTGTTTAATTATATTGATCAGGGGTGTGAATAATCTGCACCCCTGAGCAGAGCTGTTAAGCCGACATCAGTCCCTGTGTGGATAGCACTAGGTTGACAGAAGAATTCTACTGTCAATGTAGCTACCATCTTTCATGGAGGTGGATTTACTGAGGCTGATGGAAGAACCCCTAAGGTGGCATCTATGCTGAAGCACTACAGCAACGCAGCTGTGCCAGTGTAGTATTTTAAATGTAGGCAAGCGCTAAGTCAAATAATTGCATTGCTTGTCAAAATATATGCTTCTCATGTTCATGCAATGTATAGGCTACTGAATTGGGTTTCATTGAACACAAGATCTCTGAGATTTTGGAATTTTAATTAGGGGATGCTTCTCGGCAAAGACTGAAAGTCTTCCAAGGAAGGCACCTGCACCACTCTCTCTCCAGACATTTTAAATGACTGGAAAAGGATTAGAAAAACATAGTGAAGGGAACAATTCTATACTTGTCTAAGGAGCGGGACTAGATAGGAAAGACATTAGCTATCTTTTAATTTCTGTTCAGTGCTAGTTTGAAGGTAATCCTGTGTTCATGTGAGCTCTGTCATGCTTGTTAAAATGCTGCTTCCAGAAGTTTCAATCAAGTTTGGTGCAGAGATAGGTGACTTGAACTACTTTTGGCAAACTATATTTCTTGCCCCTTAGATTTGCTCAGTTACTCTCAACCTGTCTAGTATGAAATTTCTATTGGAGTGATTGTTTAAGAAATGTCTTGTAAACAGTGCAATATTTACATTCAATGTTGCACTGTTTACAAGAAACATTCCTTTGCAATTTGTTTTCTATGGTTTCTTGGCAATGATTTTCCCCCATCTGCCATGCTCAGTTCAAGTTGTTCCTCTGCTATATTTGCTAAAGCAGTAAGTACACAGGACGTATCTTAAGACCAATATACACTTCAGAGCTTTGGCTCATGTAGGGCTGCTTCAAATACCTGGCAAGTTGGTAAAGCCTCATATTCACTACACAAGTGTTTGTATTGGTTCACAAGGGCTGGGCAAGTCTAACTGCTCCAGTCAGCACTGGTTCAGTCTAAGCTGTCGATACAGTAGATGGACAGTACTGATTTTGCTGCCACCCTACTTCAAAGGGTCCTGCTCCTGTACTCAAATAAAGGCCTTGCTTACACTTCCATAACCACTCTGCACCAGTTATATTCACGTTGCGAGGCATTCTATGGGATAACTTTAAGAAGACACTTCCCAGTAATCCCTTATACCTCAAGATAGTTATGTCCAAAATTGGCTGCAGAGTTCCAATAGAGATTTCACAAAACTGGGTGACTGGGCAACAAAATGGCAGATGAAATTAATGTTGTAAAGTGCAAAGTAATGCACATTGGAAAAAAATCCTAACTGTTCAAACAAAATGATGAGGTCTAAATTAGCCGTTACCACTCAAGAAAAAGATCTTGGAGTCATCATGGATGGTTCCCTGAAAACAGCTTTTGTGACCGCCATTGCACATTGATCAGATAACAGAATGTTAGGAACCATTAGGACAAAGATAACAGAAATTATGGTATCACCATATAAATCCATGGTACGCCGCCCCTTGAATACTGCTTGCAGTTCTGATCACCTTGTCTCACGAAAGATATATTAAAATTTGAAAAGTTGCAGAGAAGGGCAATGAAAATATGAGGGGTATGGAAAAGCTTCTCTATGAGGAGAGATGGAAAAATACTAGGATTGTTCAGCTTGAAAAAGAGATGAGGGAGGTGGGGAAATACAAAAAAGTCTATAAAATCATGAATGGAGTAGAGAAAATGAATAGGGAAGTGTTAGTTATCTGCCCCCTTCACAGAACACGGTACCACCAGATGAAAGTAATAGCAAATTTAAAACAAAAGGAAGTACTTCTCATGATGCACAGTCAATCTGTGGAACTCCATGCCAGGGGATGTTGTGAAGGCTAAAAGTCTAATTGGGTTAAACAAAGAATTAGATAAGTTGGTGGAGGATAGGATCCCTGACCATCAATGACTATTAGCCAAGATGATCAGGGATGCAGCCCCATGCTGCAGAAGCTGGGACAGGCCAACAAGGGATGGATCACTTAAATTGCCATGTTCTATTCATTCCCTCAGGAGCATCTGACACTGGCCACCATCTGAGACAGGATATTGGCCTAGGTGGACCATGGATCTGACCCAGTGTGGCTATGTTCAATTAATATACTTTCTCCCTAGCAACTGCTTCTGAGTGAGCTCAATGTATGATCTCCTGAGGTCTCTTCCAACCCTGATATTCTATGTCTATGTTCTTAAGTAAGCTTCCCCTTTTCTACTTACTTACTGGAGATTAGAGGAGGGCCTCTATTCAGGAGTTAATCTAGCTGCCTTTGGCTTAAAGCAGACACCAAATCTCTTCATGGGCAGCTGCACTGCTGAACTCCATCATCACCCTGCTTAGTGTATACCTAGAGTTCTTAAATATGTATCCTCATCTTCCATCTGGGCAGCCTGCGTGTCTAGAAAGTGGGCTTTGAGCTCTACCAACACTTGCATCACCGTGGAGTAGTGTCCTTTTCAGCTGTCGTGCTGACATTTGTGTATGTGTGCACAGAGTGAATGTAGGTACCAGCTACAGCCTAGCACTTAGAGAAATCCACTGTCTGAAACTCTTCAATCTCAGACCTTTTCCATATTGATTACACACCTCTGCAAGACTCTATGTATTGCTATACACAGCTTCCTCAGGCCCTAGTTTCTCTCATTGAGCAGTACCTATGTGGGTTTACCAGTGTCCACAGTGAGCAGAACTTTCATAGTGATCAGGGAAAGCTTTCCCATAGTTTTATCTCCTTCCTCATTCATAAGTTCTGTAGCTATATCTCCAGTACCACCCTATTTCACTAGTGACTGTATGTGGTCCTTGCCTCAACTCAATAAACTTCCCCAGTCAGCAGATACCTGATAAGTTCTGACACATCCCTCTCCCATTGCCTGTCCTGCCATTTGACCAAGCCACTTGCAAATACCATTTCCCCAACCCTGGGTCAGTGAGCACTTAGCCCCTGGGAACCTGCAGCCTTCTTTCTCACTCTGCTCCCAACTACATGCTATTCCACTACCTGGTCACCACCACCACCACTCCCCATGCTTCTTTCCCTTCTACGTTGGAGGTGCTCCCCAGCCACCTGGTCCTATTCTCCCCCTGCAAGCCTGACCTGCTTCCTCTTTCCCTGCTCCCCTTGACATTCCTTTCCCACTGGTGACCTCTGTTCCTTGAGGTTAACTCCAGTTTCTTTGGCTGCTCCCAGCTTAAAGGCCCCTGGCAGTCATGGAGCTGTAGCTTCTCTGGCTGCAGCCATGGGGCCAATTACTTAGACACCTACAGCTTCTAGTAGGGTTGTCAGGTGTCTGTTTTTTGACCGGAATGCCCAGTCAAAAAGGGACCCCGGCGGCTCCGGTCAGCACTGCCGACCAGGCCGTTAAAAGTCTGGTCGATGGTGCTGCGGGTCTAAGGTAGGCTAGTCCCTACCTGTTCTGGCACCGTGCTGCACCCCGGAAGTGGCCAGCAGGTCTGGTTCCTAGACAGGGGTGGCCATGGGGCTCCAGGTGCTGCCTCCACCCCAAGCACTGGCTCCGAACTCCCATTGGCCCGGAATTGCAGCCAAGGGGAGCTGGGGTGGGGGCAGTGCCTGCAGGCAAGAGCAGTGCACAGAGACTCTTGCCTAGGAGCCAGACCTACTGGCTGCGTCCGGAGTGCAGTGTAGTGCCAGGACAGGCAGGGATCCTGCCTTAGCCCTGCTGCTCAGGAGCTGCCCGAGATAAGCCCACACTCCAACCTGAGCCCCTGTCCTGAGCTCACCCCCCAAAAACCCCTTCCCGCATCCCCAACCCCTCATCCCTGGCCCCCCCCCCGAGCTTACCCCCCCCCCCCGGGCCCCCCACCCCCCCCCCCCCCCCCCCGGCATCCCACTCCCCCATCCCAGAGTCCCCTCCCACCCTGAACCCCTCATCCCTGGCCCCACCCCAGAGCCTACAACCCCAGCCGGAGCTCTCAACCCCCCACCCCGGCATCCCACTCCCCCAGCCCAGAGTCCCCTCCCACACCCTGAACCCCTTATCTCCGGTTCCACCCTAGAGCCTGCACCCCAACCCCCTGCCCCAGCCCATGAAAATGAGGGAGGGAGGGAGGGAGGGGGAATGTAGTGAGTGGGGCCGCGGGGACGGGGCGAGGCCAGGGCTAGGGTGTTCGGTTTTGTGCAATTAGGAAGTTGGCAACCCTAGTTACTAGCCCTAGGAGCGGGGGCAATTCCCAGCCTGAGCATGCTTGAACCTTGCAGCATTAGGGACTCCCAATACTCATTGCTGGCCCTAGGCAGCAGGAGACTCTGCAGTTAGGTGCTTCTCTCTCTTCCAGGCCATGGCTTTAAGTACCTGAGAGGCCCACCCCCTGCAGCAGGGACCCCCAATTCCCATGCACCTCTCAGCTAGCACGTATTCGCGCAGAAGGCGCAGCCTGGATGATTTCGGAGGCTGGGCAGCAGCTCACTGGGACTGGGGTCTCATCAGCCCCGGCAGCTTCTCCACTCCCTCCCCCTCCCTTTCCTGTTGATAGCCACCAAGGGAATGCTGGGAGATGTAGTTCCTTTCCTGCTCCAGAGCCGGCTCTCCAAGAAAGAAACTGGCCAAGGAACTACAACTCCCGGAGTCGCTTGGGATCTCGGCTCCCGGTGTCCCGGGCAGGATCCCTGCGGCCGGAGGGTGAGCGCTGGAGTGTTGTTGCCTGTCTCCGGGCGCTGGGGGGGGGGTGGAGGGTGTTCTCTGGGGCTGGAGGCTGGGCGCTATGGTAACCAGGGTGCTTCCCCGCCGCGCTTCGGGCGCTATCCGGGGCGGGCCGGTGCCCGGCCATGGAGCCTGAGCCGCGGGGGTGCAGGGAAGCGGGGCAGAGACCCCCTGCTAGCCAGGGGCAGGGCTGGGGGCGCTCTAACGCCATCAGCTCAGCTGCTTGGGGGCGTCACTTTCTGTAGCAGCCCCTGGCTAGTCGGTCGGTGTCTGAGCCCCTTGAAACCAACCAGCCCTTCCTGCTGCTGGAAAGGGCTTTTCCCTGTTCCTCTCCTCCCACCTGCTGCTCTTCCCTCTCCATCCCCCAGCGCCTCTTCCTCTGCTGCTGCTCAGAGCTTTCCCCAGGAGCAGCAGAGTGAGTGACCCCCATGCCAGTGACCTCAGCTTCCTTGCTGCCCAGGGGGCTCTGAAAAGCCCGGGTGGAAATGGAGGCGACTGGAACATGGACGGCCCTGAGCAGTAACTGGGGCAATGGAACTGTCTGTCTGCAGACTCAGGAAGAGATCACTGATCTGGCAGCTAGAAACGCTCCTGAAAGTTTGCACAAGCTACTAAACCAGATTCCGCCATTCGTGAGAGAAAGTTGCTACTTGCCACTGGCAAGTGGACAGTGGGTTTTAACTCCTGTAGGAGGCACTTGCCTCCAATCGGGATGGCAGCGATAATGATTTGAATGAAGTGTGATCTAAATGCTGTCTGCAGGGCCTGTGTTTACTAAAGAGGACACAGGTCACAGACAAGACCAAGTCCAAGGCCCACCCTGAGCCAAGCTGTATGTGGACATATCAGGTCCCAGCACGCAGTGCTCCATCTTGATCCAAGCAGTAGATGCATGTTGCACTTGGGAACTTGAAGCCCCCATCCCTACTTCAGGGTTACTTGAAGCAAGATGGAGCTGAGCAGGGCCTGCTGTTGCTGCAGGCTGTATTCTGTGTGTTAAAGGGCTGCTTGGCTCGAGGAGCATTACGTGCTGGGACCTGCAGTATTTTCAGTCCACATCTGTGTATTACTAGACCGATCAGATCAAGAAGCAGCATTGCATGCTGGGATCTGGAGTTTCTGTGGGCTCTACATCTTTAAATCAAATCAAGGATGATTATAATCTACTCCATTTTATACAAATTGAATGTGACCTTCCCGATCCTGGCAAGGTGCCCATGGGACTCACAGCTGAGTGAAGTTTGGGTATGTCTACTTTATAGGCAATCAAAAAAATGCTTAATTTACTGTGAGAGGAAGGATACTCTGGGGTTTGGGGCACAGCAGACGATGTGGATTATATTCCCAGCCCTGCCCCTGGTTTGACATTTGACTTGATTTACTTAGCCCCCAAATATTAGTTTGGTGAGTATTTGACAAGCAATCCCGAAAGATAAGCAGACAGGCAAATCACTGACACACTCTCTGTGCCTAAATGTACATGTATGAAACAGGAATAATCACATTTACCCATCACACAGGAGTATTTCAAGGCTTAATTAACTTGTTAATGGCTTTGAAGCATTTTATGGTTTTCCTAAGGAAATCACTTTATTCTAATGAGTGAGTCTGAGAAAGCAGAGGGGTCGAAAACTTGACGTCTCGACTGCAAAAGGAATTCCATTTCACAAAGCTCCTGTTGAACATGAAGGTGAATCAGGAAGTTTTAACTCTCCCTTTCCCTAGGTGAGGATCAAGTATATATGAGCGCTGTACTAAAGGATTCTATAGTATGTGAAGGTGAAGACTGAAGGGCTGTATAAACTGAATCACCGGTGAGGGAGAACTGTTGGAAGCCATGAGATGGTAAGGATAAAGTAAACACTATTGGATAGCAGTCTCATGTCCTCTAGAACAGAATCACTTTGATTTCATTTCTGTGACATGCACTGGCTCAGGTGTGCTGGCAGGTTTTGATGGCAAATCCCGTTTGCTCAGAAGGAACTATGCTGGTTGCAGTCTCCTATAGTAATCTTTGTTCATTACCTGGTGCAGACTCCATTGAGGAGGATTTCTAGTGTTGCTTGGGGTTGCGTGGAGGAGTCTGACTTCCTAGATGGATGACCCAGAGTTCACTGTGGTGATCGTGACATGTCAGATGTGGGATGAATCTGGCCCAAGAATTATCTGAACGGCAGTTCTGTGATGCAGAGAGTTAACAGCTTGCATGAAAAGTCCAAGTTAGACGACAAGTCTTGCTTTCAGTGCTTTTATTCTTGTAACAAGGGAACTTTTCTTTTTCTGTTAGGCTGCAAAACCCAAGAAAGGTTTAAAAGGTATGTACACTTGTGTGTTTCTCTACGCTACCCTTTGGGCTGTTTGAGAAGAGGTGGGGTAAAGGTACACCAATGCTTGAGGGGTCACTGACACCCCCACAAGTACAAGGGGGAATCCTGGCTACTGGCTTCAGGTTCCTTGTCTCCAAGATATGAACATGCGAAGTGTTAGTATTGCTTGTGTTAAGGCATTGCTGAATCAGCGGTGGAATTCAGCTGCCTCTTGAATCAGGCAACCTTTAACATAGGGGCATGTTTCCCTCCCATGGGGAATTATGCAGATCCAGTGGAGACTATACCTTGATCAACCTCAACTTGTTCTTCCCCCCATCAGCCTCAATTCCCTGTTGATATGACAGAGGCTGTCTCCCTCCATTATACGCTGCCACAGTACAGAACAGCTTCTGGCTTTCTAAGCCTTTGTGGCTTAGAAGTCCTTCACATATTAGAACGAGAGCCTCATTAGATTACTTTAATCTCTACATGTGCCCAGCGACTGAGTGATGGGGGGTGGGCATCTTGCAAATCTAATAAATAAAGAAATCCCCTACTTTGGCCAGGTGAGGGCAAACTTCTCTATCGAGAGCCCCATCTGGGCCACACTTTCTTATGTTCACAAGATATGGACTGGAAACTTGGCCCCACTGAAGTCAGTGGAAGTTTTGCCGTCAACTTCAGTCGGGCCAGGATTTCATCCATCATCTTTAGGCTGACCAGGAGGAACCCCAGACCTTATGCTGATGATGCATATGTGCTTGAGATTGGAGGCTTTCGATTAGACCAAGTGCTCTCTGAATGTCTGAAAAACTGCTTTTATTCCATGTGTTGGCCAGCTCCCCTCATGGGATGGCCTTGCTCTGTTTCATTCTAGGTTCCATCCAGGACATGCTCAGTGACCTCCTGGGAGATGATGGTAAATGCTCTTTCATTGACATTGAAAAGGTGCTTCTGCCCCCCCCCCCCCCCCATGTGGATGTAGAGCTGGTGAGAAGTGCTGGCTTGGCAGCCTTGGAGAATGAAGCCTTCTATTTCTTCATAGAGCAGCTACAGCACTGGCTGTGGAAGCACAAACTTCCCCTGCCACGGTGCATGAACCCTGTCCTCTAGGGACCCCCTCTCGGTAAAAGGGATGTTTAATTTCCATGCAGTCCATTTAGTCCTTGGCTCCTCAGCTGACATCAGTGTGGGAGGGGGGTTAGTAGTGAAGGTGGTACTTGATATGCAGCTTTTGGAGCAAAGGTCTGGAGCAAGTTCCATATTCTCCATGATTTGTTTCTAGACGAAACCCCCATTAAATCCAACAAGCCTTCCCAGCACCCTGGGGGCAGTGGAAGGAGAACCAGGGACATCGTCTCCAAAGCCAGCAAAAAGTGAGTACGTCTGAATCACGCTATTAAATAAGAGATCGAAGAGGGAGACTTATAGAATGTCAGGATTGGAAGGGACCCCAGGAGGTCATCTAGTCCAACCCCCTGCTCAAAGCAGGACCAATCCCCAGACAGATTTTTGCCCCAGATCCCTAAATGGCCCCCTCAAGGATTGAGCTCACAACCCTGGGTTCAGCAGGCCAATGCTCAAACCACGCTGCTTGCTGGTGTCCCTGCACCCCATGAGCTCCTCATCCATGTCCTGTGTTTCACTTCTTGCTACTAGTCATTTATTTTGGGACTTTACAGTTGTTGCTTTAGGGGGAGATTTTTTCAAAGGCACAACTAGGAGTTTGGTGCCCAGATCCCACTGGCTCTCAAATCTCCATCCTTCTGACGGGTGTATTCTTCCCTCAGCTGCACCAGCCTACTGAAATAATAGGACCCCATTTAATAAGGTTATGCAGGTGACGCTGAGGGCAGCATTTAGCTCTGTCTGAAGAAATAGCATCCTAGCACTAGCATAACTCCACCTACACTCCTCTTGTAAAGATCAGAATAACTCCTGCCCTGCAGGGACATCTCCCAGTCTTCTCTCCCTGTGAGTGAGACATGTCCCTCCTTCAGGCTGCAGATGGCTTCTGCACAGGGCTGGCTCCAGGCACCAGCTTGGCAAGCAGGTGCTTGGGGCGGCCACTCCGGAGAGGGGCGGCAGGTCCAGCGATTCGGCGGCAATTCGGCGGATGGTCCCTCACTCCCACTGGGAGCTAAGGAGGACCTCCCGCAGTTTTGCCCCCAGAGGTTGCGAGGGTTTTTTTTTTTTTTTTTTTTTTTTTTTTGGCTGCTTGGGGCCACCAAAACCCTGGAGCTGGCCCTGCTTCTGCAGTAACCTCCTGCCTGGCCTCCTTTCTTGGGATTGTGTGCTGCAAGTAGCAGGGCGGTTCCTAATCCTCCTGCATCTGTTGCAGGTCCATTTTGGAGGATGGTGTCTTCAGCAAGATGGCTGCAGAGGAAGGTGCAGGAGCAGAGGTGAACTAAGGCCTGGGGGGGGGGGGGGCTGGTAAGGAGGAGAGAGAGTTTGAGTGAGGGGAGGTTCCTAATGAACACACAGAACCAAATTCAGCTCTGCTGTAATGTCACTGAAGTCCGCCGAGTTCCCATAGGGATTCATTTAATTCTAGGAGTCCCATTGACTGCAGATCTTATTTGGATGTCCCTCTAGTTGTTGTAAAATGGGGATGGATGGTGGGAGAATGAGAAGCAAACATCCTAGTTGGTGCTGAGCCGTGGTGGATGACTTACATTGGAATACAGTTAATGCCCATCAGACAAAGTATCACAAAGCACTGTTTGGTGATAAGCAAAGCAAAAATCCAGGTTTCCTTCCTGGTGTAGTGTCACTTCCACCAATCACAGTCCGATTTCAGCAAGGAAACAAAGTTCCTTGGCTCAAGGGTTTCCCAAACACCCATGTTCTCCTAAGGAACTGAAAAATTCCCAAGCCTCAGAAGACACATAATGAAAGGATCTCAAAGCACTTTACAACCAGGACTGAAATAGGCCTTATAGTGCTCCTGGGAGTTGGGTGTGTATTATTACCCCTGTATTACACATGAGGAAAGCTGAGGTGCAGAGAGTTGAAGTGACTTTCCCAGGATCACAGTGAATCAGTGGTAGAGTCAGGAACAGAACCCAGAAGTCGTGACTCCTAAGCTCCTTGTGTAACTGCTGTAGACACGCTACCTCCACTGTAACCTGGACAGCCTGTCTGATTTACTTACTGGCTCATTTCCACTTTGGACTAGATATAGAATAGATGGCATTTAACAACGAATGCAGAGCGTGCCAAGGCAAGTGAAAATACTTAAGCAAAATAAAAACATGCCTTTTATGTGCATTGGGCTTTCTTGAGCCTCCTCTGGTGCTACATGTGTGTTAGTGTGATCTCATCTCTCCTGACTTTGCACTCAGGAATCCGACCTCTCAGATGTAGACCCACAAGCTTTGCTGGAGACCCTGAAGGTAAGTGAATAAAACATCATTAGTCTTCGAACTGCACTGACCGTGGCTGTGACATGCTAGAACTAACCTCTGACTTCTTCCTCTTGGGATATGTCTATACTGCAGTCAGGGGATGACTGCAGCACATGTAGACATACCCAGGCTAGCTTTGATCTAGCTAGCTCGAATAATGATAGCAGTGAAGCTGTGGCAAGGCGGGCTAATGGCTCGAATACATACACAGGAACCCAGGCAGGCTTGTACAGTCCCTGTGTCCCCTCTTCACTGCTGTTCTTACTCGATCTAGCTAGGTCAAAGCTAGCTTGGGTGTATCTATCTATGCTGCAGCCATACCTCTCATTGCTGTATAGACATGCCCTTGGTCTGCAGCCCTGTTTCTCTTAATCAGTGTTTAATTGTAACCTCTTCCTCCAAGAGCTTTTCTTCATAGAGACCCATGTTGTGTCCTTGGTTTCTGGGACCTCTTTAGATCAGCGCTTTGAGACCTGGCAATGAACTTTGTGTATGCAGAAGGCTCGCAGCATCAGGCCTCGGTTTATTTTTCCTCCTTAAATATTTCCCAGCCACATCCAGTTAAAAACCTCCCCACTGGTGAGTATTGAAAAATAGGGAGGCTTGTACATTTGCTGGCGTTGCCATGTGCTTTTTGTGTCACAGTCTTTGCCACACCCTGTGGCCACCCAAGGTGAAGAATGCAGGCTGGGCAGATCTGCTGCCCTTGCTTCTCTGGGGAGTGATTTGGACTAGAGCTGGACTGGGAACCAGGTTTGGGATGAAGGTCCACTGGCCACCCTGTGGATAAATCCTTCCAGAGCAGACAGCAGGGCCCTGAGAACACGATCCCTGGCCAGCAGATAAGAAAGGCGGCACATGCTGCAGCCCAGTTTTAGTTTAAATGTCCATATTCACTTGTTCAAGTATATCATGTCAAAACAAGGCGGTCTCCACATGCTCTACTGCCTGAGCACCAGGGCATCAGCTCAGTTCTTCATGCTCCCATGTATGTTCTTTTTATTCCCAGGAGATGGATGACATGGAAGCTGATCTCCTAGGCATAAAGAAGTCTAGTTCTGGGGCTGGGAGGACAATGGCAAAGGGTTCCGAGAAACTTGAATCCACAGGTGATCTGGCAAAAACTTCAGGGAAGCTAACGACTGTCGAGAAAGGTGAGTGCGATGAGCTGACCCTCTGCTAGCGCTTCCTTTATATCCGGCCTGGCCGATTGCGAAAGGGCTTTGAATGAAGCTGTTGCCCTCTGGGGCTTTGAATATTTGATTCTAGAATATCCTCCGGGACAGGGACTGTCCCATGACCAAAGCTGGATTTGATCTGTTTTACACCTGAACCACGACCTAAAAATATGTTCAGTGGCTTGCATTTATGAACATTAAAAACACAGAGTTTTGTGTGCATTTGTACAGCGCCTAGCACAATGGAGTCCTGGGTCATGTCTGGGGCTGCTCGGCACTACAATATTATAATAAAATAGTGACTGTTCCCTACTTAGAACCAGCCCTTGCTGCTCACTTACATGCAGTGATAAACCTAGGGGCACCCAGACTTTGCCCAACCAAGGGCCACACAGGCTACTTTTCCAGAGTCTGTGGGTTGCACCTTATTCTCATAACATGAAGCAGACTATAGCTATCAGAGGGGTAGCTGTGTTAGTCTGAATCTGTAAAAAGCAACAGAGGGTCCTATGGCACCTTTAAGCCTAACAGAAGTATTGGGAGCATAAGCTTTCGTGGGTAAGAACCTCACTTCTTCAGATGCAAGACTATAGCTGTCATCCTCTTCAGACACAGGTGCTGCCCCAGGAATCTACAGGTCCCAGTGATCTCTGCCTGGATCCAATCAGGCAGGCTGCCCAGACGGAGACAGAACATGACTCGCTGAGACCTGTAGACTGTGTGGCACTGCACACCTGCGTTAAAGATGAGTGTGGCTCTGGACCACATTGTAGCACTCTAGGTGGCATACGACCTGCCTGCATGCATTAGCTGTGCCTGGAAACACTTATAATAAAGCTCCATGGACACTGATATCCAGCCTCTTAGGGTGGGGCTGCTCCCAAACAGATCGTGTTCAAGGGGGACTTGACATGGGTCCTTTTTGAGCAGTATGGCTGTAACCTACTGTAGAAGACAGTTGGAGGCACAGATTCTAGTGAGAGAGGGACCGGAGCTGCAGCGTTCAGACCCACAGCAGAACGTTACCCAAGTTGGCGGCCAGGTTTTTGGCCTCACTGGTTATAAAGGATCCATCTGCAAACTAAGGATCAGGATCAGAACATTACCAGAGGGGAGATGTTTGCATGAGGAGCCCTCGCACCAAAGATATTCCAGCCCTTGAATCCCTCGGGGGAATTGTATCTTGTTGTATGCGTGGTCAGGTTACTGCAGAGAGTAAAATAAGCTCCTCGCTGGAAATGTTAACCCTGTATTTACTCTGAATAGCTTATTTCCATACGTGGGGGGGAGCATGGACAGTGAAGAGGCTCTGCCTGTCTGTCTGCAAACCCCCCTATCTGATGGTTTTTGTAGGAGAGTCTGCCACTGGAATTGAAAAGAAACCCCTCTCCACTCCCACCACCCCCCAGCGGCAGTACAAGAAGTTTTCCTTTGAAGGTAGGATTTGGGCGGGTACAGTTGTGCTCTCGCAGCTTGACTCTCGCCTTTAATTTACTGGGAAACTAGTAGATCTTCATCTCCTTTAAGGATAAGTTTGCTGCAAGAGTCAATGGGTAACAGGGCACAGACAGAGTCTTTCTCCTCTAGGTCACCAGTTTAAACCTCCTCCAGCTCAAAGTACCACGAGGGTGACCTGTGGGAAATGAGTTGCTGATCTCCTACTGCGGTTCCTAATGTGTCCATAGCACACAAATCATCACTAGGATTGGTAGAGAGGCCAAGGACTACATGGGCCATGAACACCGAGTACCTTCTCATGCCCAACGGTGCCCTCTACAGGTCGGAGTTGAGGCAAACTGGGGTCATGGGGCAATGTGAGAATCCCATACAAATTCTCTAGGCACCACTCTCCAGCACTAAATTCACGTAAATCTCACTGCCAAATGTATATGAGGGGAACATAAGATAGGAAAAACTCTACAGCAGCTTGTCATGGTAACACGAGAAAACCATGCCATACAGATAAAGGAGTGTGGGGGTGTGAATATGACTTCAGTTCATTACTCTGCCTTGCATCTTCTCTCTCCCATTTCTCTTTACTCAACAGACGACAAGGATGAGTCTAAAAATCAACCACGTAAGAGAACAGGGAACCTGGCTTAAAAATTATCCTATAGTGGGGTGTGTGGGTGAGCTCTGGTCTTTGGATGGGATTCCTGGGAGCACTGTATTTAGGGTTATATTGTCACATGTCTTTTGAAATGATGATCTATGTAACACACTGAGATCTTTGTATAGAACGTTTTTGTAGAAGTATAGTGCTTGACAAGCATTAATAGTTTAAATGCCCCCCACCCCTGTGAGCTAGGTAGGTATTATACCAGCTTTATAGATGGTGAAACTGAGGCGCAGCACCTGGAAATAGAATCCATGTCTCCTTATTTTTCCAGTCCTATGCTTTAACCAGGAGTCTATGCTACCTGTTCTAGGGCCTATTGAAATCAGTGGAAAGAATCCCAGTGACTTCACTGGGCTTTGGATCAGGCCAATAGACAGCTACCTATGGGGCTAAGATAATGTGAGAACTGGCCTCGTGGCATTTCCATGCCTGGACAGGTCAAGTGCAAAGAGAGGGCCTGATCTCAAGTGATTTCAGCCCCATAAATTATCCCTTAAGGGAAGACAATAGGGTAGAAAATCATGAACATACATAGAACTCTTGAGATACTGGAGGTCACCCAAATCCAGAGAGATTCAGGTGCACCGGGTTCCTTGCAGAATCTGAATTCACAGCTGTGTTTTATCACCAGTGGAAGCTGCCATCCAAGGAATAGGCATTTTGAGACTGTCCAAATTCACATGACACCGACATTGAGGTCATAGGAGAGATCCAAGACTTTGTGGCAAAAATAGGCTAAACTGTCTTTCCCAATGACAATATAGCTTAACCTGCAACTCCAGGTACCCCTAGGAGGAGTTCGCTCCCAAGCGCTAATACAAACACAAGGACCCATTGAATTTTGCCAGTGACTCCCAACAGGAGCAAGATCTGGCTCGTGCAGAATCCCCAGTTATAGATGGTGGTCTTGATATTTAGCTCTTTGCAGATAGTCCAGCTCCAAGAAGACAGTTTCCAAATGCCAGTTGTTTTTTTCCCTTTTATTCCCATGGGCTGATTGCTAGATTTAGACAGTCCTTTGGCAGGGCTTTTATCGGATGAGGAGGACGATGCTGCTAAGAAGTTACCTCCAACAGGCACCAAAAGCAGCCCTGAAAGACATACTGGCCCAGCCAAAGGTATGGAGTCGTGCTGGAATTAGTCCGCAGAACTAGTTTGGGGTGCTCCGTAATTTGCTTCAGTAGCATGAACACCCTGCTTTTCCCACCTTTTAAATCATCGACGTGTCCATTTTACGGGGACTCCCTGGGTATCGGACATTCTCACTATCAACAAGTGGGACAGTAGATTAATGAACTGACCTTTCACCTCTATGGACTGGAGTTCAAATCCTAGCTTTAGTCTCACCCCAATGGATTTTTAATCAAGGCATATTTGGTATCTCTGGGGTGGTCCAGGATTGGGATAGTGAGGGCACTGCGGGTCAAGCTTGGGTTCTGGTGGTAGAGCGGCTGGGAAGGAGGGGAACATCCAGGACTAGTATAGCAAGAGGTGCTGGGAGTGCGGAAATAAAGTCTGGGATAGCCGGGGCTACCATAGGTCTGAGATGCGTTGGTAGAGCTGGGGGCAGACTGTGATAGCAGGAATCCTACAAAGCAGGATTGAGAGCCTGTAACATCCCCAGGGCTGGCAAGTGCTAAATAACGTCTCCTTGTTAATGGTCACCAAATTCATCCAAAGATGCATTTTACAAAAGAGCGAGAGAGTGCGCAGCAAAGCAGCGCACTAATACTCTGTCGCTTCCCAGTGATTTGTTCTTTGGCTGCAAAAGAACCATTTACGGGCGACGGCGTCAAAGATCCCAACAATGGGACGAGCGTCGTGCGTGATTTCAACTAGTGCTGTAAACCCAGCAGTCTCTGCTAAGAAAGGTCTTCCTTCCGTTTAACAGGGATGTCTCTCTCTTCGGCTCCTGGCCACGCTGTTGCTCCCGTGCGGAGGAGGGAGGAGCTGACATTTGAAGATGATGGGGATGACCTGATGGACGCGCTGGGGTTTGGCGAGAGTCCGAGGGGAGAGCTGAAGCAGGAGAGGAAAGGAGAAGAGTAAGGAGTTGCTAGGAAATCAAGTACAGAGTGACTCATGAGCTAGTCACGCTGGGTTTCAGTCATTAAGTGCCTGGGATTGAAAAAGAGCAGAAGAATATCACAAGTGCTTTGTTACCCCAGAGCTACGTGGGCATGAATCACCTACGCCGAATCACTGCTATGACTATTCTGTATCGCTGGAGTGGTTCGAAGGCCAGGTCTGCACTTAAAAATTAGATCGACCTAGCGACGTCCCTCAGGGCTATGAAAAATTCTGCCCCCGAGCACCATAGTTAGATTGACCCAACCCCTACTGTAGGCCCGGCTAGCTCGGCAAAAGACCTAGCTACTGCCTCTCCGAGAGCTGGATTAGCTACATTGATGGAAAATCCCTTCCCTCAATGTAGGAAGCGTCTGCTACAACAGCTTCATTGCAGCACTGCAGCTGTGCCGTTGTAGTGCTTGTCGTGCAGACAGGACCGAAGCCATGGACACAGGGGGAAGGGAGAAGGAGGGGCATGGTACTGAAGTTCTGATCACATATCCAGCTCTACTGTGGGATTATCGACTGAAATGAGCAAGGATGAAATAGTTAACTTTGTTCCCATTTAAACGATTGTGATTATTAATTATTTGTATTGCAGTCGCATCTAGGAACCTCACTCATGGTGGCCCAGGACCCCATTGTGTCAGGCGCTGTACAAACACAGCACAAAAGGACAGTGCCTTCCCCAAAGAACTTCCAGTCTAAGTAACATCCTGTTGAGATGAACAAGGGCAAATTTCACCCTTCAGAGCTATTGTTTCAGGCTAGCTGGCTGCAGACTCATTCAGGCTGGCCTGCAGTGGGTCAGCATTGGAAATATTTCCTTGCAACTAGAAGGGCTAAAAATTTAATTTCATAGATATATAGGTATAAAAAAAAAAAACGAACCAGAAGCAGCTCAGACTGAGAGAGACATGCTAGAAGGTTATGCCAGCCGCTACCACGTCAGTTCCTGAGCGCAGCCTCGTTTGAGGGAGACAGACAGTGCTTCAATGATTTCCACCCCTGCCTAGACACTTGTAACTCTTTTTGCTCTCCGGCAGGGAAGAGCCCCGCCCTGCCCGCTCCAAGCTGGAGGAGTTGTTGGGAAGTGGGACCGCAGCCAAACTCCTGGAGCGACCGATCACAGGAGAACGCAAGGAGTTCAAACTGGATACAAAATACCAACAGCAACCTGGTGAGTAAGACCAGAAACCTGCTGGTTTAGCAACACTGTGAAGGGTGGTAGTTTTTTTGCGATGTTGCTATACTGGTAATAGCCCGAGTGTAGACACAGTTATAGCAGCATGAAAGTACTTTTGCTGACATAGCGTCAGGGCCGGCTCCAGGCACCAGCTTACCAAGCAAGTGCTTGGGGCGGCCACTCCGGAGAGGGGCGGCACGTCCAGCTGTTCAGCGGCAGTTCGGCGGACGGTCCCTCACTCCTGCTCGGAGCGAAGGACCTCCCGCTGAATTGCCGCCGCAGATCGCAGCTTTTTTGGTTTTGTTTTTGTTTGGCTGCTTGGGGCGGCCAAAACCCTGGAGCCCGCCCTGCATAGCGTATTTTGCTCGGGGAACCAGTATAAGCTATATCAGCAAAAGCACTTTCATGACTGTATGTCTCCATTCACACTGGGAGGGTGTGACCTACCAGGGTATAATCGACACTAATGAATAGCTGTGTCACCCCTGCTCTCTTACCTGGCCTGCCCTTCACATTGCTTTGCTGCTGTCGCCTCCAGTCTGGGGTGCTCCCAAACAGCCGCTGGCATGTAGGTTACTCCCAGCTGCGTCTGTCTGTGAGCTGCAGCCAAACAGCCACACCTGGGCTCATACCAGCCTGGGGTATAGTACAGGGTGACCCCAACTCACTCCCAGTCTTTGATTTTTCCCTAGAAATGTATGTCCCGTACTGCCCAGCACGCTCCTGGACAATACATGTGTGTTAAGTCCTTTAACGCTTTAAGATGATAATATGCCAGCTTATTATTTCAAATAGTTCTTCAGACACTTCTATTTAAACACACTGGATTAGATAAAACAGTAAAACAAATGTATTAACTACAAAGAGATTTTCAGTGAATAAAGTAATGAGGCATAGAAGCCAGAAATGGTTACATGAAAAGTAAAGATAAAACGCAACTAGTGCCTAACCGAACAACCTGTGTTAAATTCAAAGCAAAGTTTTTCTCGCCACATGCGCTCAATAGTCTTACTGGCCAAACTTAGTAGGCCAGGACCCCTTCTTCCGTTTAATGGCTGCTTACTTTGTCCCTTCTTGTGCGGTGAATCGAAGAACAGAGAGGAAAGGGTACCTTGGGCGCTTATTCCTCCTTTTTATAGTGTCAATCCCCCTTTTGGAAAACATTTCCTGCTGAGATTCAGGAGACAGAGTGTCTATATGTAAGGATATTTCCTGCTGGTTTTCCCGACCTGTTTGAACTCCCTTTGTCTTTCTTCCTGCTTGATGACTCTATTTACTGCTTAAATGCAAATTAAGCAGAGCACACATTCCTTTGTTTGAGACAAACCTGTTTGCTAACCTCAGTTGGAACATGTGTTAATAACAGCTTACAGGATGTCAAGTATCAGGGGGTAGCCATATTAGTCTGTATCTACAAAAACAACAAGGAGTCTGGTGGCACCTTAAAGACTAACAGATTTATTTGGGCATAAGCTTTCGTGGGTAAAAACCTCACTTTGTTGCATCTGAAGAAGTGAGGTTTTTACCCACGAAAGCTTATGCCCAAATAAATCTGTTAATCTTTAAGCTTACAGGGAAATCTGATAACTTCACATACAATGTTGCCACGCATATTTTATCAAGACAGTATTGACCAGCAAATTATGAGCCTTCAAATGATACTTTATAGGACATACCTTGTACAGAGATAGTTGCAATACGGTGTGGGCATAGGGTATGTTCTGTACTGGTTTGCCAGCATAGCAATACCAGTATAGCTAGACCAGCCAACTTTTCTAGTGTAGGCAGGGCCTAAGCGAATTACAGTGAATCTCCCAAACAACAGACAAAAGCGAGAGCATGTGAGTGTGTGGTGATGCAGCCTGCTTGCCTCCTGGGGACTGACTTTAGTGTCCACTTCTCTAAACAGATAAGGAAACCATTTGGGGCAATGAGGATTTCACCTTCGGGGCCTACCAGCCCACCGTGGCCTCCACACCCGAGGGCCTGCAGTCAAGACGACAATCTGTCAGGTATGTGTTTATATATGATGCTTGCCTGTGTCTGCCACACTAATCACTGGGCCATGCTGCCTCCCAGCAGGGAGCTGCCGAAGTCCTAACACTCTCAGCTTTGTGTGTCTGTCTCTCGCTCCCGTTGCAGGTTTTCAGCAGAGAATATCAATGAACTGAAAATGGACCAAAGGTCCAAACCAACCACGCCATCCACCACGAGCCCCATGCGAGGCAGTAAGACTGGCGCTGACTGGCTGGGCTTGAAAGATGAGGACTTTATCGAGTTGGACCCTCCATCTCCAGCCAAGGACGCCGCCAAAGGTAGTCCCGCGGCAGCCCCTTTGAACACGCCATCCAGCACCTCAGCCACCAAGCAGCCCAGCCCAGCCAGCCAGCTCCTTCCTGGGACAAAGTCAGCTGCAGAGGAAGCAGCAGCTAAACCCAGACCACTTGAGGAGGAGGAGGAGGATAGCTGGCTGAATGACGCCTTATCTCGAAAGAAATCCCAGTTGCAGGGGAAGGTCAAGGAGAAAAGGTCTGGGCCCTCGGGCTTCCTGAGACAGGACGACGAGGTGGACACCATTACTGTTACCAGGTAAAGACATGCCAGTGGGCTGCTTTTCAGAGGTGTAGAGCTCCTGCAGCTCCCACTGGCTTCACTGGGGGTCACTAGGGTTCAGCACCTCTAAAAATCAGGCCATTTTTAAGGGCCTAACTTTAGGCACCCAAATGTGACTATTTTTGCCTACAGAAATAGAAGTGGGATAAGAGCGTAGGACTTCCTAGTTTCCAGGTCAGTGCGGAATCCAGACCGTGCTGCCTTTCATTGCAGCTGCAAGGGACATTACGCAGGCTGCCATTGTAACTGTGTAAAGGCTACAGTGATTTACTCCGGGAAGCCTGGGTCAATGATCCAGAAACCACCAAAAATTCAAACCAGTTCTGTTTCCTGTTCTGCCTTTTTCTGATTCAATAACTCTTGGCCTTTGCTTGTAACTTACAAGCAAAGTCCCTCCACCCTATTTCACTTATATGAGTGTAGTCGCTACGGTAATATAAATAATAAGATTAACAACAAGCATGAAAAAATTATAAGAAAACTAAGGAAATTCCCAGGTAAAATCTTCGTGAACGTAGAGTTATGGCTGAGAACAAATTGGCTACTGCTTGTGCTGCCCAAAGCAGGATTGATGGCTATAATTAGGAAGAGCCTGTCGGACAAAAGTGAAGTATCTTGATAGTGTATAGTTACAGTTTACTGTTGTGTGCATTTGCTCCTTCAGTCTTTGCAATTAAGGACAAGTCTACACTGCGAAATTAAGTTGATTTAATCGACGTTGACGCAGAGCCTCCGCAGTAATTAAATCGTTTTTGTATGTCCACACTAGCTCCTTCTGTCGGTGGTGCGTGTCCTCACCAGGAGCGCTTGCTCCGGCTGTCAGTGTGGGGCACTGACAGTCAGAGCCCCGGTGCCCGTGGCTGACAGCCGGAACAGTCTGATGTAAGCAACACAGTGTCTACATTGACACTGCATCGACCTAACTACATCGACCTAAGCACTACTACTCTCGCGGAGGTGGAGTTATTAAATTGGTGTAGTGGGCAACTGACATCTGTGGGAGCAACACTGTAGTGTAGTGTAATGTTCACCCATGAAAGCTTATGCTCCAATACATTTTTTAGTCTATAAGGTGCCGGAGGACTCTTTTGTTGCTTTTTACAGATCCAGACTAACACGGCTACCCCTCTGATACCTAACTCTGTAGTGTAGATCAGGCCTAAATGTTTCAAACCAAGTGAATGCTGAATACTTCCATAGCTCTGTTAGGAGGAGGAGATTGCTTTTGATGGAAGGGAGACCTTCATTGTCTTTGAGGTTGCAAGATAGAGTTGTAGCTGACACTGGAGGATTGTGGCCCCCCTCGTTGTCCATTTATATTGATATTCTTTGCTCTTTCATATAAGTGACTTTTGTTTTCAGCCAACCAGTTCCCTCTGTGAGAGAACCTCAGCGGTCTGCTGTCCCAGAAGATAAGTCCACCAGGATGGAAGACTCAGGGTATGACTTCACTCTAGCTATACCTGCTAATCTGCCTTTTCAACAGGAACTGCTGAAATGAATTAAAATGGTGTCAGACATGAGAGTGTTGGGGGTTGAAATGGGGTAAATAAAAAACAATGATTTAAAAAAAAAACTTTTTTTTTTAATTTAAATCGGATTTTTAAACTTAAATCAGATGTTTTTGATTTACGTTAAATGCATATTTATTTTTTAAAATAAACCTATTTAAAATTAAATGTGAAACTGATCATTTATGTTAGTGCCTAAACTACTTATAATTTATTAAAATAATTTACATTAAATACAAACATAATTAAGCAGTACATGTTTGTTGTCAAATTTTAAAGAAAGACCACTGAACTGGTGGAAGTCACTGGCTAAGCGTAGGGAACCAGAGTTTGTTGAAATGCTAAACCAGCTCTTGACAGCAGTGTAGCCCAGAGAGAATATTTTCTTCATTTCAGATTATTCAACTAGTTTAGTTCAATGACTAATTCATTCAAAGTTAATAAACTTTCAACTTTTGGGAGTTGAAAAAACAGAAAACTTGTTTTCCTCTTTCAATCTAGGAATAAAAACTAGGTGTTGAGATGATGAGATCTACTAGTTCTAAAATCTTGCAGGACATGGTGACAGAAACAACCAATTGAATTCACTAAATACAGATAATACTTGATTTGTTTAATACATTTGTTAGTTTGAAATGCAAAATATGTTGTGATTAAAAAAAAATTTCTTATGTATCCAGCACATTTAAGGTCATTTTATTAAATTAAAACCAATTAAAATTCTGGTTTTGTACATTTTTAATTAAATTTAAATTTCCATCCAAACAGAGCTTGATACAAATCACACGTAAAAAAATTAATCATCAGCTAATAAATAAGTAATGCATCATTCACCATTTTCTAACATCATAAAGAAATGTAAAAATGAAGACTCTCTGAATAAATGTAAGTTTAAGCTATATAATTGCTTAACTACATGTGTACAGATATAGGGCATCCTCCTGTGTGGCAAAAAGAAGCACCAAATTTAGAGTGAAGCCTATGCAATTCAATATGTTTGAATGGTTACCAACCAAAGAGAATCAGCTTTTCTTTAGGAAAATAACGAAGAAATACAAATGTAAAACTTTGAATTAAAATTAATTAATTAATTCAAAGTTTCCTGATATAAATGGATGATTTTAAATGCTTTGATTTCCTGGTTACTTATCTAAATCATTTTTATTTAAGTCAGTCCACTCTGCATGAGGGTAGGCAGGAAGAGAACTTTGTGGTGGCTTTTGATTGTTATAAATCTGCGATGTGCGTGAACAGTGAGATCGGGTGCAGTATGTTTTAAAGAAAAATCACCTTGGATTGACACCTCCAACTTTTGACCTATGAACACCACCCCTTTGTGACTCCATGTGCAGGAATCCGTAGGCCTGGTGCTGTACAAAACTGCTGATCGGATGTTTTGTGAAACTCTCTTCTTACAAAAGCGATGCATGTTGACTGGAAAATACGCCTTTAATGTCTCTTTCACATGCCCTGCTGGGGGGATATAATGGCATTCCTAGTTATTTATCTACTCTATGCATCCCACAGATATCCCGTTCCATGGCTAACCACTCAGAAACAAGCCTCATCTCTTACATCTGAGTCCAGGAAAGGGGCACCTCCTGGAGACACCAGTAACGCCGGTATGTTTCACATCCCAAATCGGCCCAGCTATTGGGGAGGCAACACACACTGCTGACACACCTAACTGAGTGATCAGGAGCCATAGAGAGACATTGTGTAACCTAGAGGATTCCCAAATTCTACTCTCTCCCCCTGGATGGGGAATACAAAGTTGTATCTTTTAAAGTGAAATGATCATTGCATCTGTGACGGGTTGGATCACAGAAACCCCCTTGGGAGCTGCCACCCGATGTGCAAAGACTACCCCTGCTTCTGTTTTCCCTGCCAGCTCAGGACTCCAGCACCCTGTCTTGCTGAGCCAGACACTCCCGTCTGGCTCCAGACACAGACCCAGGGTCTGAATCACTTGTCCCAAAGCTGCAAGTTTACCTGAAAACAGCTCGCAGTAGCGTGCTTGTCTTTAGCACTCAGATGCCCAACTCCCAATGGGGTCTAAACCCAGATAAATCCGTTTTACCCTGCATAAAGCTTATGCAGGACAAACTCATAAATTGTTCGCCCTCTATAACACTGATAGAGAGAGATGCACAGTTGTTTGCTCCCCCAGGTATTAATACATACTCTGAGTAAATTACTAAATAAAAAGTGATTTTTATTAAATACAGACAGTAGGATTTAAGTGGTTCAAAGTAGTAACAGACAGAACAAAGTAAGTCACCAAGCAAAATAAAATAAAATGCACAAATCTATGCCTAATCAAACTGAATACAGATAATCTCACCCTCAGAGATGCTTCAGTAAGTTTTTCTCAGACTGGACACCTTCCAGGCCTGGGCACAATTCTTTCCCCTGGTGCAGCTCTTGTTGCAGCTCAGGTGATAGCTAGGGGATTCTTCATGATGGCTTCTCCCCCTCTCTCTTCTCTTCCCCCCCTTTATATATCTTTTGCATAAGGCGGGAACTCTTTGTCTCTCTGGGTTTCCACCCCCCCTCACTGGAAAAGCACCAGGTTAAAGATGGATTCCAGTTCAGGTGACATGATCACATGTCACTGCAAGACTTCATTACTCACTTGCCAGCACACACATATACAGGAAGACTCACAGGTAAATACAGCCATCTGCAGACAATGGGATCATCAAGATTCCAAACCATCATTAATGGTCCACACTTTACACAATTACAATAGGCCCTCAGAGTTACATTTTATATTTCTAGTTTTAGATACAAGAGTGGTACATTTATACAAATCAGATGATCACACTCAGTAGATTATAAGCTTTGTAATGATACCTTACAAGAGACCTTTTGCATGAAGCATATCCCAGTTACGTTACATTCACTTATTACCGTATTTTCTCTAAAACCAGCTCAGTTACATTATATTGACTTATCAAGTTTTTATAAAACCATATAGACTGCACAACGTCACAGCATCATTGCCCTTGAAGGTGAGATGAAAATGGGGAAAAGATGGGCCTAGCAAGGCTTCCAGGTCGTGTATCAAAAAGGTCTCATTACGAAATCCAAAAAGCCCTAACATAGTTGCTGTGATGTCTGTAGGGATCTTTGAGGCTTGTCCCACAAATGAATGGTAGATGGATGTGTGGCTGATCACATGTTCGTATTCTCTCTCTGTCTCAGTGGGAAGGGGTCAGATCCTGACAGGTCTCCGCCCCCTGCCACTCCCACATGCTCTGAGTGTGGACAGAGTCCTCTCCAATTACAGCCCATGGGTGCTAGTTTAGCGTCTGGCATAGGTTCTTTCCATGGCTTCTCTGATGTTGAGGAAGGGCCAGACCTGTGCAGCCACGCTTTCCTTGACACGCTAGCAGTACGACAACTAGTCCTCAGTCTCCTCTGCTCTTCATCCTCCACTTCCACAGTCCCCTCACCTCCTTGGATTACCCCACCTAAACATTCAACCTCATCCCTTCGCCGCTTTGCATCCTGGTGTTAGCCCCTTAGGGTATGTCTACATAGCAAAGAAAAACCCATGGCGGCCCTGTGCCAGCCGACTCAGGCTTGCAGGGCTTGGGCTGCAGGGCTGTGTCAATGCTGTGTAGACATCTGGGCTCTGGCTGGAGTTCAGGCTCTAGGATCCTGCAATGAAACAGCCCTACAGCCTGAACCAAGGTGGCTGGCACGGGCCAGCCGCGGGTGTCTAGTTGCTGTGAAGACATACCCTCATTGTCCTACCCACCCCCTGTTACACAGCATGGAGTGCAAGGACGCGGGGACATGGGTAACCGTCAGCCATCTGCAGCCACTCTGTTATTCCCATCTCCGTGTCAGCTGTTACAGAGCACTGCCCCCTGTTGGCTCATATGTGTAACTTTTCTCCATGAAATCTACAGTAGAACCTCAGAGTTACAAACTCCTCAGGAATGGAGGTTGTTCGTAACTCTTGAAATGTTTGTAACTATGAACAAAACATTATGGTTCTTTCAAAAGTTTACAACTGAGCATTGACTTAACACAGCCTTTAAACTTTACTATGCAGAAGAAAAATGCTGCTTTTAACCATCTTAATTTAAATGAAATAAGCACAAGAAACAGATTCGTTACCTTGTCAAATCTTTTTTTTTACTTTCCCTTTATTTTTTTAGTAGTTTACATTTAACACAGTACTGTGCTGTATTTGTGTTTTGTTTTGTTTTTTTTGTCTCTGCTGCTGCCCAATTATGTACTTCCTATTCCAAATGAGGTGTGTGGTTGACTGGTCAGTTGGTAACTCTGGTGTTCATAACACTGAGTTACTACTGTATTAAAAGAGGTTGGACATTACGCAGTCGGGAAGTAGCAGACAGTGGCCTCAGTTGTGTGTCAAAGGGATGACATCAAAGCCAATGGGGGTGGGAGGTATTTCCCATTTAGGTGGCCAGGTGATGCTGAGTTGGAGCCTGGAAGAAGCACATAACGTGAAGGGTTCAAACCAAATGCGAGTGGTCAGTTGTGTGACTAAAGGGCAGCAGTGCAGGCTGTGGGAGCCAGATGCCCCTTTCTCGGGTACTGGCGGAGGGCTGGCATGTCACAGAGGAAACGCACTGGGCTTCCGCGTGGAGGGTGATGACAGCTGGTTCAATCTCGCATGAGGTCAATAATCTGCCTCCTGTCTGGAGGGTGAGCACTATGAGGAGGCTGGCCAAGCAGGAAGGAGTTCGGGGGGGGGTGGGGGAGGTGCAGAAATGGTGGCCCTTGGGTTGGAAGGGGAGAGCTTGCTGACCCTGCCAGGACTTGCACTGCTTGCCTGGGTCCTTGGACGCAAGTAGTACAGTATAGCCTGATTTCCTAGAGGTGCTGAGCACTTGCGGGTCCTAGTGATTTGGGGGGGTGTGGATGAAAATCAGGCCAGTGCTGCACATCGAGCACCTGCCATGTGTCAGTCCGTCCATATGCATGGAGTAGAAATCTGCCCCAGTCAGCTTCTTGGCAGGGATGTAGCAAGGCAGGTGAAGGGACGAATGTGCATAAAGCATTCAAGGAGGCACTTGTGGGGTCCAAGGGTTTCATTAAAGATGCATCTTTCTTTAGTGCCTAGAGGACCTTCCAGCCCCTCCTGGTTCCACTCTGGCCATGTAGTCTGGAGTATCTGCCCCCCACTGCTTCAGTGGCTGGAGCTCTTATGACATTAGCATGTCCTCCTCATGCTGAAGCAGCACACCTATGGTTAGATGTGGAAGGGCCAATGCTACTGTCTCACCGCTCTTTACACTGAAAATGCCTAAATCCACTGCCATGTCTGAGTGTTAAATGTGTTGAATTTTCACCACTTGCAGCTTCTCTCGAAGGACATCCGGAGGGTCTGGGGTTTCCCACACTAACTCAGGTAGGTGTGAGATGCTACAACATCGATCACGGTGTATTGGAGATAATACACCCCTACCTGTACAGTTATTTTTCAGTGGCTAAAATGCAGGAGTAGAAGTGGGAATCGGGAGTCTGGGTTCTGCTCCCTGCTGTCTCACTGATTGGCTATGTAATGTCACCTCGGGCAAGTCACTTATATTCTCCATGCCTCCATTTCTTCAGCAGTAGAAGGGGTGAAATAACACACCCTTACTTCCTTCCCAGGACTCCTGTGAGGTTTTAATTAGTGTTTACAAAGTGCTTTGAGGCCCTTGACTGGAAGTGCTCAGAATACACGTGTGAGTGTAGTAATTAATAATGAGACTTGGATTCTAGCTAATTATTGGGTTTTACATTGCTAGGTTTTCTTAGTTTTGAGGTGAAAGGTGTGTGTGTGTGTGTTTAAAATTTCTTTATTTTTTAGCAATTTAAGGGGGGAAATTATCAAAGTTATTAAAAATGAGTATGTCCCGCAATCCTTACTTAGCTTTTAAGCCTCACTGAGAAGCTGAAGCTAGCCCTTCTGGGTCCTTTTCATTTCCTGCCCTCCATTGTGGGGGGGTGTGTTTTAATCAAAAGGAATTTATCCTATTACTCCTGAGCCCATCTCAAGCAATAAGACCAAACTAAACACCGAGTCTGTTCCATTGCCTGCTCTGGGGCAGGTTGGAAGTCTCCTGTCCTGTCCATGCTGCCTTCTGGGACAGGACCCTTTGGAGGTTTCATACAGAGGGGTTCTTCTGGGAGAAAGGATCCAGATTTGCAGCGGGGTAAGATCAGAGAAGGATTGGCAAGCCTAGAGGAGGGGCGCAAAGTAGGACCAGAATTAATGGCAGCCATTGTAGGGGTTTCCCAGGCTCAGTAGAGTTAAGATATTCCCCACAGGGGTGGAGGCCTTTAAGAGGAGAAGGTGGCTGAGCTTTTCCTTGTTTCATTGCAGGTTGCCGTGTCTGGGGCTCCTCTCCAGCAGGTTCTACTGCCGCAGCAGGTGAGGACAGGGCGTGGCTTCTGCAGAGGACAACACTGCATCCTGCTGGGCTGACAGGGTGCTTCTGCCACTCTTCATTCTAAAAGGGCTTGGTTTTGTCTCCCCACCCCTCGGTGCTCTCCCCTTGCAGCTCCTGGAGGCCGAGCCCCTGGCCCTGAGCTTGCTGAATGCCAGTGAGTACGAGAAGAGGCTGGTGGCTTTGCGGGCACAGCTGAGGGAGAATGCAGCAGGGCACCAGGCGGAGCTGCTGAGTGCCCAGACTCGCCTCACCGAGCTGGAGAGCCAGGTGAGGGACCCAGCCTGCTGGGCTGAGGACAGAGGCAGGACTGGTCTCTCTGTATTCGCACCAGTCTTCCCACTGGGGCCAAGCTAGGAGTGATCATACTGGGCTGTGATAGGAACAGTTAGGAAGGAAATACCTGGGCTCCAAAGGGCAGCAGGATTAGGGGTGCCAGAGACATGGTTCATCCCTGCCCAGAGAGAGGAACTGAGCAGGTAACAGAGGGTCTGTCTGCTGAGGGCTCACAGAGATGTTCTAGCCACACCCCTCATAGTAAAGCCTCAAGATTCCTGCTTTCTGTGCACACTTGCTGGCTGCCAGCCCGTGAGCTACCCCTGCACTAAGGGTGAATGCTGACATCCTCCATGTGCACTGGTTTGCTCTGCGGGGGCCTGACTGCAAGCCGGCTGACATCCCCGAGGGTACAGACTGGACTGTTGAACCACTGGGTCCCTTTAACGCTCCAGCCCAGGGTGCCTTTTACGCTGCTGTGCTAGTGACAAGCAGCCGCTCCAGGCTCT
Source organism: Trachemys scripta elegans (assembly GCF_013100865.1). NCBI lineage: Eukaryota > Metazoa > Chordata > Testudines > Emydidae > Trachemys > Trachemys scripta. The sequence continues at coordinate 19,741,527 of NC_048311.1, forward strand.
GCTCACACGCAGCCATTAGCAGGAATGCTCTCCCAGCCACTCACGAACTACACACAGAGCAAATTCCCCAGCCTTGTGCCCCAGGAATGTGCATCTGGCACTGCTTAGGACCTCCCACCCCCAAACAGTGCAAGCTCGTGAAAAGTCTGTTATCCCATCAACGGGAATGATTATGCACCAGCCTTTGTTAACCTGAGTAGAGATTCCCCAAACACTTCAATCAAAACACGCTGGTTTAGGTAATAAAATAAATACACTTGTTTTATTAACTAAAGAGAGAGAGAGATTTTAAGTGAGTATAAGCGGTAAAGGCATAAAAGTCAGAACTGGTTACAAAAGAAATAAAAGAGAAATACGGAAGCTATTTCCTGACCTAAATGTTACCAAGTTAAATAAGATTTGAAAGCAAAAGGATTTCTCTGACCCAAAACTTTCAGCAGTCCATGCTGACTGGGAAGCCTTCCAGTTTGGACCACTCGCCCCAGTTCAATGATGGTTCTTTCTTTCAAATGATCTTGCTCATGAGTAGAGACGGGGGGAGGAGAGGTGGCCAGATGCCTTCCCCCCCCACTTCTTATATCCTGACCCTTTTCACTGGAAACGTCCTTGAGGTTGTAACCCCAGTCGTCAGCGGGCGGGATCAAACCTGGGACCTCTGGAGCTTAGTGCACGAGCCTCTACCGCATGAGCTAAAAGCCAACTGGCTATTATCTAAGGCTCTAGAGCAGACTCATTTTCTCTCCCTCTCTCTCTGTGGTCTCGGTGTCACTAGATGGGACAGAACACCACACCCAGGAGGTGTGTGGGTTACACTGGGACATGGAGCCATGCAGTTCTATTGCATATGTGCCCTGCCAGCTGTCCTTCAGACGAACTGTAAATACTTCGTTTATAACTCCCCTGCTGGTGAATTTCTAATTGAACAAGTAATGGCCCTTTAGCACCTACCTGGCATGCCAGTGTGCCTTTGTCTTTGAGAAAATGGTCTGTTTAATGAAAGTGATGGTCTCAAAAAGGAACTGTTCCCATTATGTGGCATTAATTCATATGGCATCAAGAACTACAGTACCCAGTTACCCAGAACTACAGTATATTTCAGTAACAATCCTAAGTAAAATCTCATAGCTCCGTGTACAATGCTGATATACACATTTTGACATGACAATGACGTGCAGTAGATTATGCATTTTCAAATGATACCTCACAAGGCATACTTTGTACAAACTATATCATCCTATAGAAGTGGTGAGCATGGGCTCCAGGGTGACACATGGGGTACAGTGTCTCACCCCAGCCACGCAGGGTTTTCTTTAGCCCATCGTGCTGACTTTCCACATCAGGTGCGGAAGCTGGAGCTGGAGAGGAATCAACAGAAGCTGCTCCTGGAGAGTCTACAGCAGCGTCATCAGGAAGACTTGGAGCTCATTGAAAATGCACACAGGTATCGTGGGCCTACACCCCAGATACATGCACACCAGTGACATGGACCTTTGCCCCCGCACTCAGGGTCCTGCCTGATGCACAGCATACCTGGGGTGTGTATTGCCCCACTTACAGCACTTGGCCCAGCTTATAGTTGGAGCAGGGGACCGGGCATCAGGGTGCTACTTCCAGATCTCCTGCTGACATGCCGTGTGACTGAGCACGACACTTCACAGCTCTGTGCCTCAGTTTCCCAATCTGTAAAAGGGGATTTGATTCCCTTTGTGCAGTGCTTTGAGATCTAGTGATGAAAAGCGCTACATACTATATATACAAAAATATAAGGAGCTGGGTATTATTATTTATTTACTATTAAATCAACAGCAGGCACCTAAACTGGCACTTAAATTAGGGTCCTGCATTTGAAAATTGACCCCCTAAGCGTCATAGTTCAGATCAGAACCACCCATTAGTGCCCCAGCCCAGCGGGCACCGTGCAAACAGCTCCTCCAGCCTCCGTGTCTCTCCTCAGGAGCCGTGTGAAGGTGATGGAGGAATCTTCCCGTCAGCGCGAGGCGAGGCTGCGGCAGGAGAATGAGGAACTGGCGGCGCAGTACCTGTCCCACTGCCAAAGCACAGAGCGGGCCAAGTCGGAGCTGCTGGCACAGCAGCAGCGTAGGCTGGCAGAGCTGGAGCAGGAGAAGGTCCAGGAGGTGGAGAGGCTACGGGAGCTGCAGCGGTAAGGAGGGCTAGGGGAGGGGACAGCCAGCCTGGCGGGAGGCATCTGGGGTCCAACATTATTCACCTCCCGAAGGGGCCGAAGCTCTTGGAAAGATATTGAATCCGTGTCTGAGCAGACGGGAAAATGGGCCCGGCTGAGATCGTGGTGTCAGGAAAAGTCAGGCCAGTGCAACGGTGTGAAATAACCGCAGCCCTGGTGGGAAGTGATTAAAGGTTTGTCCCGATCTCCTGAGTTATGCAGCTTAGCCACGAGCATTTGCATCTGCTTGTGGCAGGCAGCAGGCCTCTGAGCACGGCTCCACCTGGCAGGTACGTGTGGGACTGTCACTGCAGGGCACAGGGACTTGCACCTGCGTAGGGTCCTTTGGGGTTCACGGCCATTATTCTCCCCCGTCCACACCTCTGCTCATGCCTGGGCAGGAACCAGCAAATTTCCTCTAGGAATGAGTTGTCTCCACGAGCTTATCCGGTGACCATCCACCATCGCCCACAGCCGGGGGCCGAGATCAGCCGGCTGCTCCCGTTCAGCTCTCGCTGTGTGTTGCTGTGGCAACGAGGGCCATATGTCTGAGCGTTGACTGCGGCATAGGCTGCAGGGAATGTAAATAACTAGACCTGGTTAACGGGCTCCTCCCCTCTGGGTCCTACAGAGCGTCCATTCTGGAGATGCGCAAAGACCACGAAGAGCAGCTACAGAGGTTGAAACGACTGAAAGATCAGGAGATTGACGCGGTAACCAGTGCTACCTCCCATACCAGGTACCGGCTGCCACCCAGCACGGCCTCCTTGCCTTCGTCCTTCAGCTCCCCACCCACCCCACGTAGACTGTGATGGAGGTTGGGTTCCTCTTCGGTTCTGAAGTAGAAGAACAAGCAGCTGAGTAGGTTGCTTCTTCCCTTCAGGGCTCGGAGAGCCTCTGAAAAACAGAGCTGGGATGCTCTCTCACAGCAAGCACCATAAACCTGACAGCCCTCCGTGAGACGGCTGGGGAATAATCACACGCACCCAGACTAGATGGTCACAGTGGTCCCTTCTGGCCTTGGAATCTATGGGCACAGTCCCCACGCAGAGAGCTGTCTGCAGGGGAAGGCAGGGCCGGGGTGTTGGGTGGATCCCAACCAAAGGGAGAACACCTAAATTGGTGATGTGTTTGCACAGAAGCCACTGGCTCAGCAAGTAGATTGCCCTCACCACCTCTCAAGCTCTGTCAGTCAATAAATGAGCTTTGTTTACCCCTGAGAAAAAGCAGCTCCTGTCCTTTGCTGCTACCGAGGGGAGGGGTTAACTGAGCAGGAGAGGTTCAGGACAAAGCGATCGTACCCACTCAAGCTCCTAGGCAAGGCGGTGCATATTTATTGCCCAGGGAACCTGCTGTGGAAGCCACAGGTTGGGCTCAGAATCTAAGGTTTTGTTTTAAAGTAAATCTTTCTAGCCCCTCGTCACATGAGGATAACGTTGAAAACGTGAACTCAGTGTGAACCGATGCAGCTACCACGTAACTGTGGCCCCACCCCTTCCTCTTGCAGGTCTCTGAACGGCGTCATTGAGCAGATGGAGAAGTTTTCCAGTAACCTGAGTGACCTCTCTTATAAGGTGGAGGCTACTCACCACAACACGTCGCAGGAGCTCGAGATTGGAGCCCGTCAGCGGGACGAACAGCTCAGGGGTACCTGCTTTTTATTTTTTCATGGTTATTTATTACAGTAGCAGTTAGGGGCCCCAACCTCAATCAGAGCTCCATTGTATGCACACACACAGTCACTGCCCCAAAGAATTTACCGTCCAAACGGAGATGTGTATTGTGGAAGCATCTATGAGCCCTAATCATGGACAGGCCCCATTGTGCCAGGTGCTGTACAAACAGAGAGCAAGATGATCCCTGTCCCATTTACACATAGGGAACTGAGGCACAGAGAGAGATTAAGTGACTTGCCCAAAAGTACATATGGTGTCTGTGGCAGAGAATTGGACCCAGATCCCTGTTCAGTGTCTTAATCACAAGATCATCCGTCCACTGTAGCAGATGTTCCCATCTGTGGCTCTCCTACGCACTTACCTTTCCGAAAAGAACATTGCCTTGTCCAGGGCTGTACCAGAGCAAGACAACTGCGCCAAAGATCCTCTGTGCTGAAAGCGGCTCCCCGGGAATGTCCTGTAGCCAGACAGCACTCCCAGCGAGAAGCCATCCCAGGTGGCTGGGACTGAGGGTCAGTTCCCAGCTGTTGTAAACCAGCACAGCACCATTGGAGTGACACTGGTTTAAACCAGCTGAGGATCCGGCCCTGCAACTTTTTTGCAAGACGGACACAATGGTGGCTTGCGCTGGACTGTGGGATTAGCCTGTGAATGGCTGCAGTTTGCTGCACGGTGGTTTTTCTCCCCTCAGTGCTGCAGGACAGACTGACGCGACAGCAGAGGGACATGGAGGAGGAGCGGAGCCGGCTGCAGGAGGTCATCGCTAAAATGGAGGCCAGGCTGAGTGAGCAAACTCGTCTCCTGGAGCAGGTGAGGCAAGGCCAACAACCTGGGTCTTCAGCCTCTGTTAACGGCTCTGACGGGGGGGAGAGGGGGCCTGCATGTTCTGTATCCAATATGGGAACTCTCCTCAACCTGCGGACAGCCATGGTGAGAGGCCAGTTTTTTTCCACAGGTGAAAAATTGTCTTCCTGCTTGGTGGGGGAAAACTCAGGGCAGGGCCTGAACCTCCAAGGCTCAGGCCCTGCCCTGAAGTCAAAGAAAACGGAGGTGGTGGTGGAAAAATATCTGGGTTAAATATTCATTTAAGGCATGATTGTACCATAGGCTCATGTAACCCAGGCATTGCTCTCCCCCATCTGCTGTCGCCTCTGCGCTCTAGGAACGCTGGAGGGTGACAGCAGAACAATCCAAAGTGGAATCTCTACAGCGCTCGCTAGAGGAACAGCGGAGGGTGATGACCCAGCAGCTGACCATGGAGAGGGAAGAGCTGGAGCGGGCAAAGGTCCGGTGTTGTCATGATGTTTAATGAACGTGATGGTCTCAAGGAGGAAGTGTTCCCATTATGTAGCATTCATTCAGATGGCATCAAGGCCAGGAGAAAAATTCTTTTGCTGGAGGACAAAGGGCAGGATGGAAATAAATCGACGTAGAATTCAGCATAGCTCAAGGATATTAACCTAATAGGAGTAGATTTGGGGGCGGGAAGCAGTTCCACTCAGAGATTAACCACTTGGGACTTCAGTGAGGCATCACAATACCCTACGCTTCACTTGGCAATATCTTGTCCTCCTGCTCAATCAGAACCATAAGCCAGCATGTCAGCCTGTCAGACTTGACTTGTCACTCTTGGGCAAGGCGCACGTGCTCCTGGAGCGCTTCGTATTTGCTGGGGTAGCACCTATCTGCTCTTCCCAGAGATGCGGCACAGTGATCGACAGCGTGAGTGACAGAGGCGGCGTTGGGATGGCACGAGTCAGCAGGAAGGTGGTAGGCTTGTCCGGGTTTGGCAGACATTGGTTGTTGCACAGAGTAACAATGACACACACTAGGTCACGTGAGCGAGAAAACCCAGCAATTGTGGCTGAAGGCAGGAAAATAATGTCAAGTGGAGGGTACTAGTCACTCGGTACTTTTAAAACCCATTGCTGTAACGCTCCCCTGCTGAAAAGCACTCCTGTTTCAACCACAGGGTGGTGAGATCTACTGTCACTGCCTCTGTTTCATTGCCATGTTGTGGGAACAGTGCAAAACCCCTGCCCCCATAGTACAGAAAGTTCTGCTGTCTGGGTACAAGAATGATACCCAGTTCCCAGGAGCAGCAGTGGGAATCTTAGTAGCAGGAATCCTTTTCAGTCTGAAGGCAGCATAAGGAGCTCCTTTTCCACTCTTCCTGGTGGAAGGGGTACTCTCTGTGACCTCAAGCCAACCTTCCCTACGTCTCTCTGGTTTGGAGGACTTGGTTGCATCTCTCATGCTTTGCTCCCACAGAACGTCTTGCTGGAGGAGCAGAAGTCAGTCATGCAGAAGTGCGCGGAGGAGCGTCGAAAGCTCGCCATGGAGTGGTCGGAGTTCCACACCCAGCAGAAGCTGAGCAAGGAGCGGATGGAGCGTGACGTTGACCATGCCCTGCAGATAGACTCCCAGAGGGAAGGGGCCATCATGACCCTGGCAAAGGTACAGCAGTCTCAATGCAGCACTTTGCCTGTAGCATGTGTTCCTGCCATAGGAAGGAGTCTTCTATAGGGGGACATGGAGCCCTGAATAACGTAGGTGAAGGGAAACCTTCCAACCCTTCCTCTGACTGGCCCAGATTCCTGAGCCAGCTGTTCTGTCTGGGCAGGGCGAAGGAAACAACCTGAACGCTAATGCTTGGGGACCTTTCCTGCACAACAAAGCCAGTGCTCTAGTATATGTACAGCAGGGAACAATCCTCCAGTGGGCCAGGGGCTTGGGGGGGGGTGGGGGGGGCTCTTCTATCACGGACCTCTCTGAGCACTTGGGTTGAGTGCTCAGGAGAGGAGCCGATATAGAGCCACCATTGATGCTCTCTTCCTAGGAACAAGCGGATCTGAAAATCAAGGCCAGTGAGCTGAGGGCTAAGGAGGAGCAGCTGGCTAGAGAAAGGGAATCTGTGGAGCAAGAGAGGCAGGAGCTGAGACTCGAGAAGGAAAGGGTTAATGCGGCCGCTTTGCACGTCAAACAGAGGGCAGAGGAGATTGACAGTATGAGCAAGGTAGGAAGGACAACAACGACTCCTCTCTTAACCCCTTGCAGTCAATGCACCCACAATCCTTCCCCATTAGAATCCAGGAAAGGCCATACAGGAAGTGGAGGCAGCAGTGGTGTAGGGGCTTGAGAATGGGACTTCAGTTCCCCGCTCTTCCAGTGACATCCTGCGGGTGACCTTGGGCACCTCAATTATCTCTCTCTGCCTTGGTTCTCCATCTGTGAGGGGGGAGACTGATATTCTCCCCCCCCCCCCCCTTGATAAAACACGTGGGGATCTCTGGCTGAAGAGCTATAGAAGTCAAGAGCCCGGAGCGATGGTTCTTTACATGAATGTTTGTTAGTGATTTAGCACTTTAAAATAAAAAAGGGATACAGAGACCTGCTTCGTAATACAAGGATCTGTGTGTCTGATCCATAGTGGGGGAGGGGGAGGAGAGTACCCAGATGGCTCAGGAGGTAGGAGATGGGATACAGAGCCCTCCACCTCTGACACAGATTCAAATCCAGGCCAAGTCCCTGGCAACCAAGAGCCATTCCTATCTGGTGGCTGTTGGATGGCCTGCATGAAATGAACTTGGTCTCACTTGAGTTCCCAGTGGACAAGCCTTGGCAGAGAAACCATGGAGATGGAGCAACCCACTCGATCCTTGAGAGATCCCCCAGGTCCTGGTTGAGACCCATGAATGAGGTGGCCTAGGAGAAGCTTGCCCTGCTGCTGCACCTGCCTTACTAGTGTGGTGGGTAAGCAGAGGATGGGAGTGTCCAGGATGTCGTGGTCTACACAAATGAGCCGGGGTTTCCAGAGACACTTACATGGGTCTTTCTCCTCCCCGATGGGCGCCGTCACGCCCTTGCTCCCCCGCCCCCCACTCACGCTCTGTGTTGCTGTGTCCCCCAGCTGTCCTCGCAGAAGTACGAGGAGGGGGAGAGAGCCCTGCTAGAGGCGAAGAAGGTGGAGTCAGAACATCAGACGAGGCTGGGTACCGTGCAGCAGCGGCTGGAACGGCTGAGGCAGCAGGAGCAGCACCTGCACCAGGCAATCAGATCCTCGCGCTTCCCCTCTCGTTTTTTTTCTATGTACCGCAACATGCCAGACCCTAGTAAACCAGCCTTTCTCCCTCTCTCTCGGGCCGGGTAGGAGCGCCAGAACCTGGCTCATCAAAGGAGACAGCTTGAACAGCTGCGAGAGGAGCTTCCGAACAGCCCGGTGCAGTTCCTGACCAAGCCCCGGGGGCCACACCCAAGTGCTCAAACCAAGAGCCTCTCCAGCACGCACTGTAAGCTGCTCCTTCACACCTGCCAACAGAACAGCTCTTGAGTAGTTGTTCTCAGTGATTGCTCTGTAAATACATCATGGGGGGAAGCCCAGAAAGGAAGAAGAGCTATTTAACCTAAAGGACAACGTTGGCTCTGGAATAAACTGGCCATGAGGAAAGTTAGACTGGAAATTTAGAAGCAGGTTTCTAACCACCAGAGGAGAGGGGTTGGGGAACAGTCTCCAATAGGAGGAGTGGAGGCAAGAAACCAAACTGGTTTTCAGGTGGAGTTTGATAAATGTATGACCAGGACAACGTGCCGGGGTTGCCTGTGATAGCAGGCGACTGGACTCAATGACCCAAGAGGCCTCTCCAGTCCCGTGTTCCTGTGAGCAAGGAAATGAGAGGAAAGGCATGTCTACACTACACCTGCTACAGTGGCACAGCTACGGCACTGCAGCTGTGACACTGTAGTGTAGTCGCTTCCTATATCGACGGAAGGGGGTTTTCCATCAGCGGAGTTAATCCATCTCTCTAAAAGCGAGTCGCTAAGTCAACAGAAAAATTCTTCTGTCAGCCTAGCCGGGTCTACACCAGGGGTCAGGTCGACCTAACTACAGTGCTCGGGGCACGACATTTTTCGCAGCCCTGAGCGACTTGATCTAATTTTAAGTGTGGACCAGGCCAAAGGGACAGCACCTCCTGCATCTTTGTGTCACAGAGCAGGTGGGGCATCTCTGTGGTTCAGCTCTCTGGCTTTCAAAGGATAAAGACCTGAGTTGAGTTCTGAAGTCACCTCTTCGCAAGAGGGAGCTGGGCTCGTGGTCAGAGCAAGGGATTGGAGTCAGGAATCCTGGTTTCCATTCCTGCCTCCGCCACTGACTTGCTGCATTGGATAGGGAAAATTGGTTAACTTCTCTCTTTCCCTTCTGTAAAATGGGACTAATGAGTTGCCTACTCCAGAGGGCTAATTAAATGTTTGTAAAGTGCTCTAGGATCCTTGCATGAAAGAGGCTATAGAAGTGCCACATAATCATTATAATTAATCCCCACAATTTCCTCAGGTCCCAGGCTGGCAAGAGGGACTGCTATGCTCCCCCAGGACATGAAAACACGGGCACAGCAATAATACTAGGAAAGCTTAGTGGGTCCAACTTCCCTGCCTCCATCTGAGTGTCTCTGTATAGAATACACGGATGTCCCACGTTCCTCTAACCCTGTGTGTATTCTGCACTATTGTGCTTTCTTTGCAGATTTCCCCCCTCCTGTTATAGACTTACCTTGGCACAACTCTGGCAGGACGGGGGGCAGCCAGGGCACAGCAGGAGCGGGACCCGCTGAGTTGTATGCCAGACTAGTGCTGCTGAAGCACACAGCCGAGCGGGTAAGATGAGGTTCCGTAGCATTTGCTCCGATGTAAAAGGGACCCAACATCAGGTCTGCTACTGAGCTGGGCTTTGGCTTTGAAATCATTCGGACTCTCCCAGGAAGAGAGAAAGAGAGGGCTCAGTGCCACCTGCCAATGGGTGGATTTTTCTCTGAAGGTTGTTGCTGGGCAGTAAAGCTGTTTGTTCCGTGATGCACTGCAAAAGGGTCATTTTAGAGAACAGACACCTGGTGTTTCCCTGATACACTTAAAGCAGAAGTGGATGAACAACAGAAGCAATGACAGCCATAAATTCTTGGACAACCACATCGTCAGAGCTCCTAGTTGGCTTGCCCCACTTGGGCTGCGAGTTAACAGCCTTATTCACCACTGGAGTGGGGTGTATGTACTGCTCCAGACCCAGTTTTCTGAGATCCTCAGATGGAAGGTGCCATATCAAGGTGGTTAATCCCTGTTCTTCTGGTGCTTTGACATTCCTACTCCTTCCAGATTCTCCAGTTACTCGCCTGCTCTTCCCCCAACACCCCTGCAAAATTGGGATTCTGCTTTGATCCCTTAGAATCCTCATGTTCCTATCTAGGAAAGAAAGGTTATTCAAGTTGGCTGTATGGATCCCATTCAAGGTGCACATGTGCCTCACGCATCCTTAACTGGGATCCACACAGACAAGACATTTTGGAGAACCAAAGTTACAACAAAGTAAGTAACTGTACTTGCTGGTGCACTCACCTCTCAAAGCCTCGGCTTTGACTGCTTCTGATACTTCCCTTATATGTCAGTTCCTAAGACAGTGATTATCTACCAGGCATGTGGGCATCTGTACTCTACCTTCAGGGAGTCCAGCCACAACCAGTGATGGCCCTTCCCATCTTTCTCTGCAGGACCGGGATTTCTTGGAAGATGAGCAGTTCTTTCTAGAGACCCTGAAGAAAGCTTCCTACAACATATCGACAGCATGAGTTCAGCCCCATGTGCAGCGCTGGTTGAGCTGGCGTTTTCTACGAAGACGACGGGGGATTTTGTAATTTATAATCTTTTTTAAAAATCCAAAAATGAATGGCTGGAAAAATATAAATTGTCAGATACATTCAGTCAGGCAGCAGCTAGTTTAAAAAAAAAACCAAAAAAATAACCCCTTCGCGCGTGAATTTTTAACTATGTCCGACTGAGAGCCCTATAGCCTAAAGTCTTCCATTACTTCAGCTGTGAGCCCTTCAGAGCCTGGACGGTCTTTTCATTATGCCCATCTCTCTCTCTCTCGGTTTTATGCTGTGATCTATCGCCATAGTGTTGAAGCACCTTCCGTGTACAACAGCCTGGCAATAGCGAAGTCCTTAGGGATCTCCATGGAGTCACTGGCCCATGTGAGAGCACCTAGCGATCTGTACACACACCACCAAGAACAGGTACACCATGGGCTGAACCAGTGCAAACTTTCCATGTATTGCCCTGCTGCAATCCTCAATCATGACCAGCAGGGACCACCTCCTCAGCCTGAGCAGGTAGTTCAGTCGCTGTGGCCCATTTATAATTTATCCCGTCTCTTGGCACCTTTGTTGAAAGCCTCAAGTGTGGTAGGGGGTTATGGTGATGTGCACACTTGTGCATTGGGACATGGCCTAAGACCCACCACACTCATTTCACATTAGCCAGCCAGAGGACGGCTCATCTGCTGTTAGGGTTGCCAACTTTCTAATTGCACAAAACCGAACACCATTGCCCCACTTCTTCCCCAAGGCCCTGCCCCTTGCCCCGCCCCCACTTACTCCAGCCCCTCTCCCTCCGTCGCTTGCTCGCCCCCACCCTCACTCACTTTCACTGGCAACCCTATCTGCTGTACCATGGCCGTGTCCAAGGCTGGATGTTGAGTGATAAGGGAAGAGTGAAGGAAACAAGAAGGAACCAAGTTTTCGTGATTTAGGAATAGTTCACTTCACTTCCACTGCATCTCAGTGTCTTTAATGCTCTATCATCTTCCCTCTTCCCTTTCATAGGTTGGGTTAGAGCCTTGCAACCTAACCTGACCCGAACCCAACAATACCTGACTTCAAGTGCTAGTGTGACACTGCCTGAGGGTACCCAGGGGTGTGAGGCACCTTACTACCCCCTGCCCTTAGCATGAGGAAGCCTGATTTGTGCCAGAGGGTCAGCTCCCCAACCCTGGCCATGGGCAACAAAAGCACTTCCCTCCAGGCCTATGCAGGCCCCACTCTCTCTACAGGCTAGTGCTAGGCACATTCCAACCGTCACATAACCAGCCCCTGTTCCACTGGGCACTTGCAGAATTCACAGGCATGCTGCTTCCACAGAAAAGTCCTGCCCAGTTACCCATGTCCCTTCAGATCGCTGCTCCGTTTAACACAGCACTGAGATATTTTTGTAGTGAAAATAAGTAACAGTTTATTTAGTGAAATATAGTCATGTAGTAACAAGTAGAAGTTTTGGAAGCAAATGGTTATCTGTAAGATAGGGCTGTCGATTAATCACAGTTAACTGATGCGATTTATTCACGATTAATTTTTTTTAGTTAAAAAATTAATTGCAGTTTTAATCCACTGTTAAACAACAGAATACCAACTGAAATTTATTCAATATTTTGGATGTTTTTCTACATTTTCAATTATTTGATTTCAATTTATAATACAGAATACAAAGTGTGCACTGCTCACTGTATATTATTATTTTTATTACTAATATTTGCACTGTAAAAATGATAAACAAAAGATGTAGTATTTTCAATTTACCTCATACAAGAACTGTAGTGCAATCTCTATCGTGAAATTGATGTAATTGAAATCAATATATTTGAAAATGTAGAAAACATCCAAAAATATTTAAATAAATGGTACTCTGTTATTGTTTAACAGAACGATTCATCGCAATTAATTGTTTTAATCGATTGACAGCCCTAATGTAAAATAAAATCATAACTGCATTCTAGAGCCTAGACCACCCTGGCTAGTTACTGTCCTGTCTTATAGCCAAGGTTTCTCAGCCAGGTAGGCTGTGTGCCCGTTTTCCTCAAACAAGTCACATGTTCGGCTTGTCTCCTCCGTGAAGGGTGTCTTTCTGCACCCCAAGTTACAGCACCTACAGTCTATTGCTTGGTTCCCAAACTTGGTTCGTGGCTCATTCAGGGACACTTTGTTTACCTGAGCGTCCACAGGTATGGCTGCTCGCAGCTCCCAGTAGCCACGGTTTTACCATTCCCGGCCAATGGGAGCTGTGGGACGCGGTGGCCCGGCCCGTTTCTGAGCTATTGGCTTTACTTGTAAACAGGATCCTCCCTGCTGTTTTTCCTGTGTGCTCCTTTCTTGTCGACTTTACAGTCTCTTCAGTAGCATCAGGCTCAGTCAAGCAAATAGACTTACAGTGTTAGACATGCAATACACAATGACCAGCCAGAAAGACAAACATTTACTCCCCTCTGCCGGTCCAAAAGCTGTTTCTCACCTTCTGGTGACCTGTTTTAACTTACATACCTTAAGAATATAGCTTTCAGTACAAATACCTCTTAACTAGCCTCCGTACGTGCATTTGCAATGATTATGGTTCCCAGTGGGCTACTGGCACTCAGTAGAGACCTTACATGCCATCCTTTGGCAAACAGTTATGCATGTACCTCAGGCCGGGGATCCCTGTAAAACTGTAAGTATCCCTTACGCGCTCTGCCAGTTGTCATCAAGAGGTCAGGTTTGGGTTGAGTCTGGAACACAACCCAACACTCTTGGGCTTGGGTCAGGGCGTCTCTGATCCCCTTCTCCTGCCCGTGGGGTCAGTGGACCAGTGGCTGTATGACCCGCTGCTGCTGGCCACCACCACCTGGCTATGGTATGCCTGCAGTGGAGTGTGTTGATGAGTCCCAGCACAGCGAGGTGACGGTAGCCAGCAGGCATGGCACACACAGCCGCTGCTCCGTTCCCTTCCCCGACAGGAGGCAGTTGGAAACAGATCACTGGCCCCAGGTGTGGGGAGTAGGAAGCCCCACCAGGCTGAGCCCCAAGGGCGAGGCAGCAGCAATGCTGACGGAGGTTCGGGGGAAGGGTTGGGTTCGAATGACTCAGGGTTGGGTCAGGTTCGGGTGACTGGTCTAGTCGGGTTCATGTCAGGCTTTAGGCCTGAGCAGGCTAGCAGAGATGCTGTGGGGCGCTGGCAGGTTCCGTACCTTTGGAGAAGAAGCTAGTTTGATTGGGAAGGGGAATTACATTCTTGGGGTTGGTAAAGGCGCATAGAGCCTTCCAATGCTGGGTCACTGGTTAAAATCCAACCTAGGACCCTAGTGTCTGCAGAATGTTGTGGATTCTCTCTCAGCCATGCTGGTTCCGCTTAGCCTTGCTCGCTGGCTGCTGATGCAGCGTGGGAGGTTTGTGTCTTTGTTGCTGTTGTGAGTGATTTAGTCAAAGAGCCGTGGTGCAGCTCCCACATTAATACCAGAGCCGTTCTCCCACTCTGCTGTCAGAACACAACGACCTTGGATAAAGAACACGAGCCTCTCAGCTGCTGACGGAGGGGAAGAGTGCTAGCAGTGCCAAATGTTTTCTGCTAGTCTTAAGACAAGCTTCAGTTTTTATTACTCTCAAATGCAGCATGTACCCAAAGGGAGAACTGGTCTCTCTGCATCTGCTCCACACCACCCCCAGCATTTGCTTTTATATTTTAAATAATATAGTAAAATCGTGAACGCCTTGTAAGAGGAACAAAAGCCCTCGCCCCTGAACAGAATCTAGCGAAAGAACAGCACCGTTTCTTTTTCTTGGCTGCCCTATGGAGTAATTTACAGAGGGCTGTGCATTTAACCACCCTTGTCATGCTCCATTATCAGCCATTTGCCAACCCATCAAGGAGAGAAACGCTGATTATTTGGGCTGCCATTTATGTGCTGAGAGTAGGGTGACCAGAAGTCCCGATTTTATAGGGACAGTCCCGAGTTTTGGGTCTTTTTCTTATATAGGCTCCTATTACCCCCCACCCCCACCCCAATTTTTCACGTTTGCTGTCTGGTCAGTCTAGCTGAGAGATTGGAAGGAAAGAGAATCTGAAGATAATGGGGACGGACAGCGTCAAATACCACAGATTGGATTCTTATCTCGTTACACTGTAAATCTGGAGTAACTCAAATTGACTTCAGCAGGGTAACTCCAGGTTTACATTAGTGTCAGCTCAGAATCTAGCCCTGTGCTTCTGTCAGGGAGTGAATTAAAGTGCAGCAGGGGACTAATGGGGCTTGGACAGCGCCATGATCCGCTTCTGTGCCTGTGTGTTATTGATCCCAGTGTTCGAGCACGGCGGGGGCACTGCCATTGTTCTGTTGGAGACAAAGAAGGAGACCTTGGGGGTGAGGAGGAGGACGACTGACCTTTTTGGAGACAAAGCTGGTTTAATTCAGGGTCTAAATTGTTTCTGCGTCTGCTCCTGTAATTGAGCTATTTGTGGCCTTTGTTGCAGAGATGAGCCAGAGAGGATGTCAGGTGCAGCGCTCGGTGACGTCTGTGCAATGCCACTGAAGACTGGGAGAGGTGGGTGGAGTCAGTGGTGGAGCTGAGAAAAGAACCCAACGGGCTCATCTAAACCCATGTGCACTAACACATTAAAAATGAATCCAGATGCTACTTTTCGCATTCCGCCCCCACCCCCTTGTGCTCGGGTGCTGCATCTTGCCCGCTACTGCATGCTCACAGCTGAAGGAGGATGTGTTGCCTAGGGGTTACAGTACTGGACAGTGAGGGAGGCAGCACTCCTGGGTTTTAGTCCCAGTTGTGCTACTGATTCACAATGTGACTTGGCTCCCCTTACATGCAACAGTGTCCCAGTCAGGTCAAAGACCTCCCGAACCAATGGCATATCAGGCTGATGCGGTTAAGGCACATCAGTTTCAAAGCCACCACTGCCCAAGGAAGTGATGTGGTCAGCGTCATGCCTGCCCGCCTTCGACTGCCCTAACTCAATGAGCTGAATACCCGTTTTGCAAGTGGGTGAACTGGAGGTGGTCTTGCAGCGTGAGCTCAAGTGAGACTCGAACCCATGACCTATAGGCTTTAGGTGAGGCCTAACCCACTCAGTGTTACCTGAGCTTAGATGTGGGTTTTTCTCATTGTTTCTGCTCTTTACACAGAGCTGAGCTGGCTGTGGGAAAACCCTAATCCCCCGCTCTAGCCCTTCCAAGGAAGGAGCTGATCTGATCCCAATAACCCCCTATGGGCTATTACATTGAGAATCAATGGCACCTCCTCAAAGCAGACAGCAGGCTGGCCTGAATTCCCCTCCTGTTGCTGCCAGGAGACACAACAGCCATCTGAAGCGGTTAGATAGGCTAATGTAATCATACACCCGCCCAACTGTAAAACAAGAAGGAAACGGGTGCAAAGAAGACACAAGCATCTCAGCTGTTTCAGTGTGTAGCTCTGTATGAAGAACTACGCTGTACCTTGACATTCTAGCCTTAGGAAGATCTGTGTTGACTATGCTGGATACATCTTTCCAATCCTGCTGGCTGGACTGGCCTCGCTTTCTCTTCCCTCACCCAGTGCAGCCTCCCCAGGTTCAGCGGTCATTTTAAAGTGCTGGGGATCCCACCTCTTCCCACGGGAAACTAATCCACCCTCTCGCTGGTAGGCACGACTTGCTGATGGGCCCCCTAGATTTACCCATCACGTTACAAACAATCCATTTTCATAAATTCAAGGGGAAGGTGGCTGGTTTCACCCAATTCCCCCTCTCCAGCGAAGCAACTGTACTTCTGTCATTTATTAGAAGGTTGGAACAGAAAATTAGGCTGGAGTGGAGAATGGCTATAACATAGGTCTCGGACTATAAATGCCGTAGCGTGTCTTCTCGCTCAGTCCTTTGGAATGTTCTGTCTGTAATCTATACCTCTCGCTGTTACTGTACTGAGCCTGACCTCCTTTGCAAAGCACTTTGAGATTTACTGATGAAAAGTGCTAGTTCAAAAGTCTTTTCTTCTCTGTGATTCCAGTTTCTCAGCTACCAAAGTTCTGGTTCCATTCCTGCTGTTGCACTGACCTCTGGTGGCTTGGGAAGAATTGGAAAGGACAGCTAGCCCGTGTCCATTCTTTCAAAATATTCCTCAACTCTGTCTGATTCACACATCAGCTTCTGCCCAGTTCAGGAGCCAGGCTGTGATGATTCCCCTCGGCATCTTGCAGAGATTGATGTTCTTGTGTGAGAGGAAGCTCGCCAGCATTGGATGTCATTTTACTAATTCTGGCCCCGATCCATGGGTGTGGACCGCAGCATAGAGCTCCACTATATAATCAAAGGGGCTCTCTGCAGGTGCAATCTGCATGGGTCCCATTTCAGGAGCCTTAGTGCACGGTAGAACTACAAATATAACCACACAGCAGCTAAACTTTGATGCATGGAGAGGACCTGTGCCCCCCTTATTTATTTCTGTAATGGGCCTCAAGGGAGATGGTTTTGCTCTGAGTAGTTCCTCATGCTGCTCCCTTCGTTTCAATTGACCAACTCTTCATTTAATTGCATCCCCTCCTAGCTCTTTTTATTTCTAATTAAGACAATTTGTCAGGTAATTACAATCACGTTTGTCTTTGAAGCACTCATGACCTGGGCCCAGGGCATCCAAAAGATCAGAAAGCTCCAGGATTAAGACCATGGTTGTCAAAGGCACTCCTCTGGCTCGATGGTTGCACTCACTTCACATTTTCAAGTTTTTCTTTTGAAAAAAAAAATTACAAGGACTAGAAACTTACTTTAAAAAAAAAACTCATGTGATCACCTGACTCCAGCAGTTAGAGCTTTACAAAATATATAAAAAATGGTGGGATTGGTGATACAACCATAAGAGCCAACAATGCTGGAAAAGGCACCATCATCTTTACCAAGCGTACTACAGGCAGCAGCTAGTAGTCCTGCTTGTACGTAAGATTGCCCACAGTTCCGTTTATAATATAGCAACGAGAATGGCTCCAGGATCCTGGAGTGGACACCACCAGCAAACCCACAGCCCGCAACCCACCAGCCAAACTCCTCCTGTGAGTGACACACCAGACTGCAGTTGTTAATCAGGACCCCGTTTTGTAGCTGGCAATCATATTTGCCTTGGTAAAATAAATACATGGCAGCTCGCTGCCTGGGGTTGGCGTCTCTAGTCCTTCACCCCATGATGAGGATGTACCTCTTTTTAGGTATATTTTGTAACATTTTCATTCAGGCACTAGCTTGGACAGCCCTTCCAGGCCCGTCTGGTAAACGCAATGCGGGACATGTGCTGTGGGGCGGGGGCTTCCAGTGATCACTGTCGCAGCGCTGGCAAAATGGCGGCGCCCATACTGAGTGCGGCGCTGTACGGAATACGGACCGGGCGGGCGTTCGGTACCGCTGGTGGGTGAGCGCTCTTACCCCCGGAGCCAGTCGGCGCTCGGGTCCCTGGGACTGACTCGCCGGGCGGAGCAGGAGCACGGGGGCTGGTGCGCTCGGGGTTGAGCTCTCGGATGCCTGGGTTCCCTGCCTGGCTCCCCAGATACCGGGGGCAGCCATCTGTCCTGGGATTCTGGGGTGGGTGGGCTCTCGGACACCTGGGTTCCCTTCTCCCTCACTGTGTGGGGCAGCCTTGTGTCCCAGGGTGTTAGAGAGGGGCAGCGTCTCGGACGCCTGGGTTCCCTTCCCAGTTGTCACTCGCTATACAGGGCAACCATCTGTCCCAGGGTTTCAGAGAAAGGGCAGCTTGCTGTGCGGGGCAGTTGACTATCGTGAGCTGCCCCAGTCCCTACTAATGACAGACATGCAGCTTGCTGGGTGTTCTGGGGCCTGTAACCCCCTTTAGGGCCATGGTGGCATCAGAGTGCTAGTCCAGTGCGGTGGTGACTGCAAAGTGACAGCAGTTGTGCAGTGGGATGGGGAATTGATGCAGTATCTCAACACATGGTCGCCCTGTTGGGGACTCCCTTCCTTCCTTACCCATTTGTAAAACATGCATAACGAACACCGGCCTGTGCCGCTATCAGTAGCGTTCCCACTTGCCCTGAATTTGGGGGATAATACCAAACTTACTGCACTGATCCCCTGGTGTGCTGGATCACCCTAGAACTTACTAGGGGCTGAGAATAAGCAACATTGTATTTTGGTCTTAACATAAATTCAAAGCCCTCCACAGAACTGACTCAGGTTACTGGAGAAACAATCCCTTTCTGTGTGGCCATGACTATCCTCAATAGTTATGTAATGGAAGGGTTCATTTGTAAGCATGAGGAGCGGCACATTCTCAGCTGCTGGCCCGGCATGGTGGAATTCGGTCCTAGACCCATCGGAGTATTCATATATTTCACTGCCTTGAAAACAATTTTTTAAAAGTGTAAAAGGGAAGAGGGGTAATTTAAAAACACACCAAGGAGAAAAACTTAACCTACTCTTCCCCCAAAATTAAACTGCCCAGGTACCATGGTGATGAGCAGAGTATAAAAACCTCAGCAGAGTGTGTTGGAAATGGTAAAAATTTGTCCTTGATATCAAACAGTTTGCTTTTATTAGCACCTTTTCTTTGAGGATGTTAAAGTACTGTACAAAGATTAATGGATTGAGCCTCACATGCACTGCTGTATATCATCATCTTCATCTTACGGATAGGGAAGCTGAGAGAACAGAAGTTAAGTTGCTGGCCTGAGGCTACAGCAGGCTAGGGGTGCAGCTGGGAATAGAACCCAGGTCTTCTAACCTCCAGGCCTATGCTGTAGTCACAAAACCAACCTTATGCTCTTCGTCCAGTCTAATCCCCCTCTGATCTTGTCTCTCTAGCATGTGATTATCAGTGTCTTTGTAAAATGAAAACCTCCTGTGTTTTCAGCTGCTCTCTGCAAGCGGGCAGCCCCTCTAGGGCCAATGCCTAATGAAGACATAGATGTCAGCAACTTGGAGGCATTGGAGAAATACCGCAGCTTCACTCGCTATTTCAAAGTGGCTGAAAAGGAGAGTAAGAAGACTCCCTGGTGGCAAACATACAAGAAGCTTGTCACACCAGAGCAAGGTACCCAAGGGGAGGGAGATGAGTTACTTTTGACTTCTGTTGCTGTAGGGAAGGAGGGGCTATTTGTAGGCCAGTAGTTATGCATGTAGCACCAAAATGTGCTCCACAAGGGATTGATCAAATACTTGTGTGGGTAGTAGACCCCTTGCTGCTGTAGAAATTTGCTCCCTTCAGGGAAACTGACTAGAATCTTCCTCTTAAAGGAAAGGGCTTGCCAGATGCAACTAAATCTTTGGCTTCCTTTCACTCAAAGATTAGGGATGAGAGTAAGGAAGCTATTTCTGGGGGCTCCTGTAATACAAAGGAAAATAAACCATAAGGTCTCCAAGCTCTCCTTTTGAAGTATGCAGGGTTTTAGTTTCTAACGATGTATTATGTTTATTTTCATTCATAAAATGGCTAGTGAGCACCTACCCTATACTCACAGGCCTAGATCCTCAAAGATAGGAGCCAAAATGCCCTTGGGTCTGAGCGTCTTTCCACCACTTAGTTTTCAGTTAACCAAGCCAGATGAGCTGTGTTTCACACCTAAAAGTAAATAACTACCTACAAGCATTGTAAACTCAAAATTCCCTTCTTGTAAAAGGCATAACAGCTCATAACCTCTCCAACCCATCCCACTCCATCCCTTCCCAAATGCTATAGAGCAAAGTCATCTCAAAAGAGCATCTGGCTTATTATTCTAATTTATCTAAGAATGAAACAATAACCCTAACAGACAAAGATTGAGGAACCTGGTTTTATATAACGCCATAGTGAGGTGAAAGACACATCCAGCTGTCCTTTGTAAGGAGGCAATATTATAAGCCAGATATTGTTTGAGTGCTGTCTGTGTGCTTGGCATTGTATAAACATAAGGAAGATACAATCCCAAAATTTAGTCTAAATTAGACCCACGATACAGCTTAGGTGATTGTAAAGCAGGGAGTGGAAATAT
The DNA here is from genome assembly GCF_013100865.1 of Trachemys scripta elegans. Taxonomy (NCBI): domain Eukaryota; kingdom Metazoa; phylum Chordata; order Testudines; family Emydidae; genus Trachemys; species Trachemys scripta. The sequence continues at coordinate 19,761,974 of NC_048311.1, forward strand.
CCATGGGTGTATCTGTGGACCTGTTTAACAGGCTTAATACTCAAGCAAAACTCAGCCTCGAATGAGCTTCAGCGAGAGTGTGAAGTACTTTTTATCCTTAGATGTCTCCAAATCTTTTACAAAGCATTGTTAGATAGCGGGGTTGTAATGGCTGCATAGACAGAATAACCAACGTGCATGCACTAGCTCCCCTATAGACTAGAACATCAGAATCAGTTGTACTGAGAAGTCGTGGCTAACGTTCCACTTGAGTTATTCCCTATGCGCTTTCTGGGAAAGTGCCTTGGGATTTTTAACTTGTACGAGAAACTGGCAGAAGGGACTCTGTTCCATGTCCCTCTTGAAGGAGGGCACCTGTAACAGGATTGTGCTGTAGTAGTACCACTGACAACACTAAATGTTTCAGTGGTATCAGAGTCTCTCACTTGTCGGGCAGCTAGATTATATGGTGTGGACAAAATACTGTCCCAGTCTTGTTATGAGTTCCATGCGGGCACAGGGGTCTGTCTGCACCGAGCTCATTGCAGGATCAGGGCTTATGCCTGTAATTCATCTGATTGTTTGTATCCCTCATGCATTTTTGGTTTGTCTGTCACAGTTGCCCATGACTGCTGGACAGAAAGAACAGAATGGGGCTTATTTTAGGTTTCTCACTTACATGTTTTTGACCTTAGATGAAGAGGCAAAGATAGACATTGGCCTGCCTTACTACAGACCACCACGGGCAAAGCAACTGAAGGAGAGAAAAGAGATATTGAAACAGAACCACCAGAGCATGGAAATGGAAAGAGCATCCCGCCTCAGGACGTGTATGTACCCTGCAGTCTTGGTTTCCTCTTCTTCTGTATCTGTGGTGGCTTAGACAACCCCTCCACGTGTCTCACAACTCCTTCTTTGCAATTGCAGTGGTGATTCCACTTGATGAAGTCAAGGCAGAGTGGGAGAAAACCAATGGCCCGTTGCATAAGCAGCTTGTCGCCGAGCACTACGGGATATACCACGATATGTTTGATGAAGCCATGTTCGTCCCCAGAGTGGTTCTGCGGGTAGAATACAACCTAGATGATGAGCATGTCATGCCAGTATATCATGGGAACTTTGTGACACCCACCGAGGTATCTTATAATTGATCACTAGGAAGAATATTAAAGTGTGCCCAAGTTAATCAGAAGCAACACAAGGTTTAACTGGCCTGACAGCACAGACACTTACTGTAAGAGGAATGTTCTTTTTAAATGGAAAATCATATGCTTTGGAGATGCTTCTAGTTAAGATAAGGAAACAGCATTGCAATGGATTCATTTTTAAATGAAATGGTGAACTTGCTTTTGATAAAATACCCCTGCCTTTCCTGATGGAAATTGGTTCGCTCTGTGGCAAAGCCAGATTTGATTTGTTCTGTTGGGGCTGTTTTTATTGTACAGCCAGGTTATGTCTGAGTAACTAACTCAGTTTCTCAAAAAATACATCATTTTAATGCAAACAATCCTTGGGAGCTTTTACCGGAGATTCTTACGTTCACGACTGTCTCTTTACATTGCGTATTTAGGCATCCAGTCCCCCAGAAGTGACATATGAGGCAGATGAAGGATCCCTGTGGACTCTGCTGCTCACTAATCTGGGTGTGTATCAAGACTTTCAAGAGCTTCCTTAAATTGGCTATTTCTGCCCTCTTTTGTTTTGAAAATCGTATTACCTTGGGCTGTGTAACCTGATGCAGCGGGGTGGTCATTCCGTAGGGATTGTTCAGCCACGCCTGCAGAATCACTCCAGAAACTGCATAGAAGGGCTAGAATGGAAAGATCTGCTTGGCAGAAGGTGGTGGAGCTGAAGGAAGGAATAGCAATACTCTGCTCCCCTGGCCCACCTTTAATCAGAGGGATTAGTCATTTTGCAAAATGCAACGTGAATGCTAAATAGTGTCACAATATTCTTTACATACATTGACGAGTTCAGCCTTGCAAAATTTCTCTGAGGGTAGCAGTACTATGCTCATTTTGCAGGCAGAGAAATAGAGTGGTGAAATGATTTGCCTAGTGTCTGACACACTGGAAGGGAAGCCAGGAAAAGAAAGCTGGTTTCCTGACTCCCAATCTTGTGCATAACCACAAGACTGTCCTTCTCTGCGCATCTCATACACAAAGCTTTATATTTCCAAAGTATTATTACAAACATTAACTGATTTCCACAACATCCTTGTGAAGTAGGTAGGTCAGTATCTCTGTCCCCGTTTTGTAGATTAGGGAATCGAGGTGCAGCAAAGTTAAGTGACTCACCCAAGGTCACACGGTGAGTTGGTGTCAACACAGAGGTTGGAACTCGGGGGTTGCTGGCTCACAGCCTTGAACTCCATCCTCTTGGGACTTGTTCCAGTTGTTTTTCTGACACAATAATGAGTTGGTAGAGAGCAGCTGACAGGTCTGGAGGCATCATCCCCTTTTCCTGTTGGACCTAGGGAATTCTGGCTTTGGAGTAGATGCTATCAATAAGGCAGCAGGCAAACGCATAGTACTTGTCATTAAGACGTGTTTTTCTCTGTGTGTGCACAGATGGACACCTGCGAGATGCTGATTCTGAGTACATCCACTGGCTGGTGTGAGTATTGCAAACCAATACATCTGTGTAATGGATGTGCGTTAGGGACGGCAGCCCTGGCCTCCCAAGCCCTGTGAGAGGAAATATGGTCAAAGAAATGGGGAAAGAGCTTCCCAACAGAGCTTTGAAATGTAGTTGCTACAAAGACAAAATCTGGCAAACATTGACTTGGCTTTTCCCTGATCATCTGGCCTGCGTAGTGCTGGTCAGACATCAGTCCTGGAGCACTGATATCGCTAAAGCTAGAGTAGTTCCAGGAATTGTTACTGTTTTCTGTTTAGCTCTATGGATGTGATTTGCTGCTTCCCCTGACTAGGTCTGTCTCTAGTAGCTGCATGCTTGCTATGGCAGGGAATAGCCCACAGCTACACAAGGGGAGAGCATGCCACAGATCTTCCCCCCCACACACAACTTCAATGCTATGATTTTGATCAGAGATGTCAAAAAGAAAATAAAACCAGCCACTTGGATAATGACTGAAAAATGTCTTGCACTTCACAGGACCAACATTCCAGGCAACAACATAGATTCAGGAAAAGAGATTTGCCATTACTTCCCCCCATTCCCTGCCAAGGGAACTGGCTACCACCGCTTTGTCTTCCTCCTCTTCAAGCAGGACCGACCAATCGATTTCACTGAAGATGTTCGGCCGACCCCATGGTAACTTTGAATCTTGAGTCCCTGCCAGGTTCTTGTGCCCTGTATGATCAGAGCAGACAAAGCTGATCTCTCAACTGAAAAAATCCCACTGCTCTCTGAAAACATTTTACCCACTGAGATTACTTGTAACAATAACTGACCGTAATTGAAAGGAGATTTTTCCCCTGTTGTTTCAGCTTGTTTCCTTTGCACTTTGGACGGCGCTGGGGGCATAGTCACGTTTGCTGTTTCTCTTGCTTATTTGTTTCCACTAACAAAACAAATCCTCTGGAGGTTGTATGCGCGGCTGGTTTGTGAAGACACATGCTGGTATTACTGCTACCACAGCCTGCCCCATTTGTTTCACCCACCTGTTATACCTTTTCTTAAGTGAAGGCCCCAGTCCTGCAATGGGAACAGTATGGAAGACGCTTGCACCTCCATGGCGTCTCATTGACTTCGCCAGTAGAACAGGATGTTAAAAGAATGACTTGCCGGATTGACATGACAAGGCCAATTTATGTATGGCTGGCATGCTTCCACCTCAGGCTGCCTAGGGAGTTTGACTTTAAATAGCCATGTAGGTTTCTCTCCTGGGGTCTTTCTTCTCCATCTCTGCAGGATTGTTAGTGGTGGAGGGATAGCCCAGTGGTTTGAGCATTGGCCTGCTAAACCCCAGGGTTGTGAGTTCAATTCTTGAGGGGGCCACATAGGGATCTGGGGCAAAATCAGTACTTGGTCCTGCTAGTGAAGGCAGGGGGCTGGACTCAATGACCTTTCAGGGTCCCTTCCAGTTCTGTGAGATAGGGGGGGTTGTGTGTGTGTATATATATATTTTTTTTAATTAAAAGAGAGACCTGTCCTTTTATTTCTGTCTTGTTTTCAGCCACAGTCTCAAGATGAGAACCTTCAAGACGTTTGACTTCTACAAGAAGCACCAGAACGATATGACGCCAGCCGGGCTGGCATTTTTCCAGTGCCAATGGGATGATTCTGTTACTCACATCTTTCACAACCATCTCAGTAAGAAACTCACTTTATAGGGGTATGGGGCAGTGGCTGTTGCATGAGGCAGGGGGGTCCCTTTCTCCTCCGACCCCACTATCCAGCAGTCAAGCATATCTAAATGTATCCTGGAGGAGATGAAGTCATTTGGTAGGGCCTGGGTTGGGAAAGGACAAGGGGTTGAAAGCTGTTTGCTCAGATGTCAGACACACCTGACTTAAATCAACTGTGGCCATGCGATCTCTCTGTGATGGAGCAAGAGGGTTCCTGGAGGCATGGGCGTGTCTGAGTGCGGGGTGAATGCAAAGGCCGGTTCTGAATGTCCCCCTTTGGGACAGTTGCTCTAACTGGTTCCTAGATAGCCGCATATCACTAGCACATTAGTCTGACGCTGGGAACATTTACAGTTGAGAATTAGAAGCAGTCGCCTTCTCTTTTAAAGGCTTCAGTGTGTCCATGGCAGTCTAAGGGAACAGCCTTACTCTGGTGGGCTTTGAATCCCATTTCGCGTGGACGCTTTAAAATAACAATGGGAGAGTACGTGGTGGAGAGAACTACGTGTGTGTTCTTGATCTATCATTAATCTCCCATTCTGCCCGAGGAGGGAGACGTGGTACCTTTGGATCGACGGAGAGTGGGCGGGGCCTGGTGGGTTGGTGTGCAGGGTTAGGTTTTGAGCTGTCTCGTCTAACGTTCACCATTGTCCCTTTGCAGACATGAAGGAGCCAGTGTTTGACTTTGTGCGGCCCCCTGTGTATCACCCCCCTCAGAAGAAGTTTCCACACCTGCAGCCTCTGAGGTACCTGGATAGGTACAGGGACAGCCACGAGCCCACGTATGGCATTTACTGAGGAGTTTGCCACCTCCCCAGGAGCTCCAGGCCATTGGGGCAGGAATACTCTACCTTCTCCAGATGCATCACATGACTGCGCTGTCTGGGATGCTCCATGTCTCTGGGAGAAGGGGAGTGTGGACTTTCGGAATCACAGCATGATTTGATCCAAGCTCGGTTTCATTGACAACACTGGAAAGGGTGGAACTGAGGTTAGCAGATATTTCTGCTATTGGCAGTTACCTGGTCAAAAGCCTTGTTCATATTGGGTATTTATGGCCATGAGAGTGTATCCATCTCTGCTCTGAAGGAGCCAGATGCTAGTGGTAGCTGAATGGCCCAGTGTCCTCCAAAGGCACCATGTCTCACTTCACTGCAGGAGCCAGGGCTCTAAGCATAGGTGGGCCAAGGCTGACTTGGTCTGGTTAGCCAGTTCAGATCATGTATCTGTGCAGTGACAGAAAAATACCCTCATCTAAATCCAACCCAGTGATCTGTGCAGCCTGGCAGAGGCAGAACTGTCGGTCCGGTGCGTCGTCTCCTTCCCCTGCCATGAACTTCCCAGTACTGGGATCCTGAGCGGCATCCTTCATATTTTTGTACAGATAGTTCAAAAATCTGAATAAACATTTTCCAAGCGAAGCTGGTGACATGACTGGGTGTGAGTCGCTGAGAGTTTTGGGGAACCCACAGGGATCCTGCCAGCAGCTAATGCAGCCGTTCGAAATGTATCGGGCTCTTTGTGCATTTCAGGACTGATGGGATCAATGCTTACCGCTGAAGGGCAGCCTCCTGCTGCTCTGGGCCCTCATGCCCCCACCCCTGCTGCGCACTGCCATGTGGGTGGAAACGCTGGCACAGCGGAGGTTTGAAATAGAGGTCACGTTAGGCTGACCAGGCTGCCTCGAGTTTGTGAAGGGGTTGGGTCCTACCCCAAAATTAAGAGAACACAAACTCCAGGTATGGTCCAAACTCACCTCCTTCCCCGTAGGCCATGGACAAGGTCTGTAGGTTGTTAGTAGATGTGGGTCAAAACCAGAACTCAAACCTGCCTGGGTCTGGGCTGAGACACATCGGCACACCAACGTGTGGGATGCTTAAAACACAGGCAGCAGTGCATCTGTGTAGATACACGGTGCCTTCCAATCACCAATGCTCTGACTCTGCACCTATCCCCAGCCTTAAATTAACCCCCACGTAATATCAATACCCCTGCTCCAACTCTCCAGGACTCCAGCTGTGTATTCCCTGCAATAGCTCCTGTCACTGTATCTGAGGCATCCCTCTTGTTAAAGGAGTAAGTACCAACAGAAGACATTTAGTGGCTGAGTATCCGCCCTTCTATTTGCACCAACTGCCGGGGATTTCTTCTTTCTGCCGCCTCAGGCAGCCTACAAAGCTCTGCTCAGAGTGCAGTACCTCTCTGAGGGTGGGTCACCTCTGCTGAGGGAGCACAGGGAGTTTATTGGCCACTCTCTGTAATGGGATAACGTTGGCCTTATTTTTTCCTCTAAATCAAACCACAGACCACCTGGTGCTGCAACAACTTACTTGAGATGTGGGGAGTCTGTGTAGCCTGGAGTCTTGCAGAAATAAGAGCCTTAGAGGGAGGTCTTTAGGGGGAAGAGTGGGGAGCAGGGACATAGAGGGGGTAGGTGCGAAGGGAAGCAGCCCCCTAGAGTGTGCAGTGGTGGTGGGGGAATCCGGGTCTGTTTATAACAAACTCTGGGTTTTTCAGCTCAACCTCTGCAAATACTGACCCTGGAAGGAGAAGGACTGGGGGTCTGTGTCTACGGTACTGCCACTGGTTTTGCAAGCAGCAGAATTCTGGCTGGGGCTGGAGCCAGTCACCCTAGATGTCACTCTCCAGCCCAGTTGTGCATTTGAGACTTCGGATTGGCTACCTGTCCCCATTGCCCAACCTGGAGCTGAGCAGCCAATCAGAGCCGCTGCAGGCAGAGCTCTTTCCCACTTCTCCAGCAACCCAAACATTCTCGGAGGAGGGAACAGAAAGACACCGGCAGGTTGGGTCCCCCCTTCCCCTCCTTTGAGCAATGGGGACAGCTCCTCTGGTACCTCCCATTACCAGCCAGCCTAGGGCAAAGGGAGGTGACGAGCCCCTGGATATGCCCCATCCTAGCTGCAACCACCCCAGGACCGGCAGGGAGGAGTGAAGAACCTCAGGAGGAGCAGAGATGAGGCTGGGGACACGTATGAACTGATAGGGACCGAATTAATTGCTGGGCAGGAGGTGGGTTAGATGAGCAGGAGGAACTCCTGCACAAGGGCCAAAATCGCCTGTCCCAATACATTTGGGAGAGTGGGTGGCACTAACTGTGCACACACACACGGGGGCTGAGCAGGGGGAGTTCAACAGTCAAAAGATGGGACAAAAAATTCACAATACCGTAGAATCCTTTTCTTAAAACAATCTCATGTTTTTTGATGTCCTGAGGTTGGTGTAAGGAGCCCTGGATTTTTCAGCTCAACCTCTGCAAATATTGACTGTAGAAGGAGAAACACCCTGGGTGTGTCTATGTGTGGGGAGGGGGGCAGTGATTCCCAGCCACAGCTTGGGCGGGAATCTGGGGGTGAAGTGTGGGGGTGGGGTTCTGATGGGGATGGAGTGTGAACTCCTGGAAAGGGGATGGGGGGACAAGTTAATGATTACTTGGAGGGTAAAGGACAAAGCAGCTAGCCTCTGAGTACCATAGGGAGGCAACTGGCTTTTTATTATTTCCAGAGCACTGTGTGCAAATATGAGGATTTTATAACAGCAAGTAAAGCTCTCCCCCGGCGAGACAGCGTGACTACTGCTGCAGCCGCGCTGTAATGTGGACAGTATAGTCACCCTAATAAACCAAGCGGAGCCCTCGCTGAAAGAGCTTGCAGCCTGAAGGCACTTGGGAGCAGAACAAGAAAGTACAGCTGCTGGCATCTGTTATGGCCTTAATCTCATGGCGGGAGGGGGAAGCGCCTTGCATCATGCACCAGCAGCCCCCTCTGACCCACCCACCCCCTGGAGACAACTAAAGTGGTAACAGCAGAAAGATCATTGGGTCCCAGTAGGGGTGGGTGGGACCCTGCTCGATCTCCCGTGATGGGGTCACAAAAGGGCAGAAATGGACAAAACCTTAAAGAAACCTTAGGTGATGATTTGATTCCACAGATGAGCTTTGAACTCCCAGGACTCCAGCCTCAGACTGCAGCCCTGGGATCCAAATATTGGCGGTTTCGTTCTCAACTGTGAATCTACATCCTTCATTGGGTGTTTAACGTGTTACCGTACTGCCCCTCCCCTGGTAGGTTCTCCTGGAGAATACAGGCTGTTTTGTTACCTAGGATCAGTAATTCCACTTGTTAGTGAATTTGGGGCCCACGCTCAGTCGTGGCAGTGGCCTCCGGGTTAGTGATCTGCACGGCCGGGCTTTGTTGTTATGGGGGCGTGTTGCCCCTGAGGTTAGGCTTTGCAATGACCTCCCAACTGCATGGCGCAACCTTTTGCAGGAGCTCTGCCTTCCCATACTGATGGAACACAGGGAAAATGCAACATTCTGTTATGAAGCTGCATTGAAACATGTTACATTTCAGCTTTGCTAGCAATCCCTCCCCAGGGATCAAGGTACCTGACCAGTGCTAGGGTTATGTATGACTAGAGCTGCTCTGTGCAGGAAACGGTTTTGCCAGGCTCAGCTCTCACACCAGCAGGCGGCAGGAGTGCTGCATTAAAAACCCCTGGAGAGTGTACTTTCCAGTTTGCCAAGGGCTCTGGGCAGGGTATTCCATCCCAGATTGTGGTCCCTGTAACAGAAAAGTGGGTGGTGAGGGGATGCAGGACTCTGCCTGGTTTGTAAAGGTCATCCCTGTCCCTGGAGAAAATAGACATTCAAGTTGAAAGCTGAGAATCCCATCAAGGGCTAAACAGAAAACAAGTGACTCCAAAAAAGCAGCCGGCAGCAGGATGCTGAGTGAAGGCAGTTTTTTAAGACACCCAGGCAGCCGGCAGACTGAGGGGCTGTGGAGTTAGGGGAGATGAAAACCACAAAAACCCCCTTGAGAGAGCTGAGAACATGCGTTGATTAAACCATGATGCAGCTGGCCTGCATGTCCCTTTAAGAGCTTGGTTGGCTCTGTGCCATCTCTGTGCCCGTCCCTCCTCTCTGTGATACGTAGCTCTGTCCTAGTCTCCTCGCACGCTGCTGTTTGTGATTTCCTTCTCTGTCTCAGCTGCTCCTGTCCCAGGCAGGATGGCCTCTCAAGGCCCCCGGAAGCTGGAGGAGAAGCTAGTCTGCTCCATCTGCCTGGAGATGTTTGGGACAGCGGTGACCATGCCCTGTGGACACAACTTCTGCATGAAGTGTATCAACAACCACTGGAACAAGGAAGAGAAGGAGGCTCCTCCAGGCGAGAAGGACTACACCTGCCCCGACTGCAGGAAACGCTTCGAGAAGCGGCTGGAACTCAGGAAGAACGTCGCTCTTTGCAGCGTGGTGGAGCTGGTCAGATCTGGGGAAGTGCAGGCCTCCAGCGCCGAGAGGAAAACCCCCGCAAATGGAAGGAGGTGCTCCAGGCATGGGCGGCCCCTGGAGCTATACTGCCAAGAGGACAAGATGTGCATCTGTTGCGTGTGCACGGTGCAGGAGTGCCGGGACCACCACAGGGTCCTGTTCGAGGAGGAGCGCAAGAGAAAGGAGGTAGGTCTGGGCTGTGTCTCCCCTGTGATCTGCTCCCAATCTGCAGGGCCATGGCGAGAGAGATCAGCTCTCCTGCCTGGCTCTGGGTCAGTCCTGCAGGTGGGTGGGTGGGTGAATGTGCTCTCCTCGTTGAGGCAGAGGTTTGGCACCCGGGTTGCTATTCCTGACCCTGGTTTGCTGTGTGGCCTGGCTAAGTCGTTTACCCTCTGCATGCCTCAGGTTCCCTGTCTGTGAAAGAGGCAGTGTGTCCATGCCCCTCTCTGGTGACCCTTGGACGAAAGGAGGAATACAAGTACAAGGTATTCATATGTTTAACTAGACCAAGGCTCAGCAGAACTGGCAGATGTTGCAGCGTATTTGGACACTAAATAGTTAATAGTGTCATACTGCTGTCTGGTAACCAGCTCCTGGAGTTCCTCCCAGCCTTCCTGTGTGCGCGCGCAGCCAGTCCTGAGCCGCACAGGGAGACCCAACAAACCTTAGAACATATACAGCACCTGCTCCCCCACGGCGGCACGAGGGGCAAAAGGCGACAAATGTCCTTCCTCTGATGAGGTAGCTGAGAAGGTTTGACTATGATGGGGTGTGAAGTCCTGCCCAAAGGAATTAGTTTTATTTAGGGATCATAGTCCTCTGCTGGTTGGCTGCACCTGCTGCCCGGGATGTCAAGGGAGAGACCCAACCTTGCAGAGGTGGAAGGACTGTGTCCAAATTCCTATTGCCTGGTGCTGCCTTTTAGCAGCCCAGTGCTGTAGCCGGCACGCAGTGTCCAAGCTGAGCGGTTTCCTCTGAGTGTGTGTGTAAGGTGGAGCTAGGAGGATTTGCAGAAGGGAAAATAAAAGGCTTTCCAGGTCAGGTAGCCCTCTCCAGAGACCTGCATTCTGTTCCCATGTGACCCAGGACAATGCCCATCCCCTTCCGTGCCTCAGTTTCCCCTGCTGTAAAAGTAGGATGCTGATACTTACCTTCCTTTGTGAGATGCTTTGGGACCTGTGCACCCAAAGTGCCATATAAGAGCTAAATATCCGCATTGCTCAGGGGGGTGGAATAAAGGGGGATGTGAAAGGCTGTGGATGCTTTTGCTGGGGAGTGGGGTTTGCTGGGGGATCTGTGCAGGGTATATGGATATTCGCAAAGGAGATAAATGTTGTCTAAGTGCTGAGGGTGCCCAGGGTGGCAGGGACATGTATTACTCTGTGCACACTGATGGATAGTAACGGTTGGTTATTGGAAGTGAGCTAGTCAGTGCGGTAAAGTTACTGTAGTGCTGTGGTGGTTTATTAGAAAGTCCTGTTTGAATGTATCGGTGTAACTTAATGGGGGGCTGTGGGCAGGGCACACAGGAAAGACATACAACACAGCCTGTGAACAGCCCCGGGCACACGCTTGGAAGACACCATGGCAAACTGTCAGCTTCATGGATCCTGTCCATGGGTGGCAGGTGAACCGCGGGCTTGAGGAGGCTAGGAGTGCCGGAGTGCCAGGCAGGCAGCACGCCCCCCACCCCCAACTAGGGTTGCCAGGTGTCCGGTTTTCGACCGGGACACCCAGTCAAAAAGGGACCCTGGTGGCTCAGGTCAGCACCGCTGACTGGGCCATTAAAAGTCTGGCTGGCGGCACAGTAGACTCCCTACCTGGCTCCGCGTGGCTCCCCGGAAGTGGCGACATGTCCCTCGGCTCCTAGGCAGAGGCGCTGCCCCCATCCCAAGTGCCAGCACTAAAGCTCTCTTTGGCTGGGAACTGCGGCCAATGGAAGCTGTGGGGGTGGTGCCTGCAGGTGAAGGCAGTGCGCAGAGCCGCCTGGCCGTGCCTCCGCCTCGGAGCCAAGGGATTTGTCGCTGCTTCCAGGGAGCCACCCGAGGTAAGCACTGTCCGAAGCCCGCTCCCTGCACCCCCTACCACACCCTGAACCCCTCATTTCTGGCCACACCCCGGAGCCCGCACCCTGAGCCCAGAGCTGGTAACCCCTGCCACACCCCAAACCCCTGCCCCAGCCTGGAGCCCCCTCCCACTCCCTGAATCCCTCATTTTTGGCCCCCTCCTGGAGCCCACACCCACTCCCGTGCCACAAACCCCTGTCCCAGCCCTGAGCTCCCTCCTGAACCCAAACTCCCTCCGGAGCCCGCACCCCCTATTGCACCCCACTAGCACCAGCACAGGCCCCGGCCACGGGGGAAGGAAGAGCTGCAGCAGAGAGTGGCAGGAAGCGGGAGGGGTCTGGGGGTGAAGGGCCTGGTCTGAGAGTGGGAGAATCGCGTGATTCCAAGTGACGGGCACGCAGAGAGACCAGAGGGGCAGTTTGCCCAGTACCTGTGACACTGAATATTGTCTCACATTACACTTCGGGATCTGTCCTCTTTCGCAGGTCCTTTTAGAAGAGTCTCTGGCAAAAACCCAGGAGGAGACAGTAAAGACCGAGGAGGAGATCCACAAACTGGAGGAACAAACTGGCACCATAAAGGTAGTAAGGCAAAGGCAGTCACCCCTCCCCACAGCTGGGATGCAGGGGACTGGCTCCAAGCCCTCCGGATAGGGCTCGGGGAGGAAGCCACCCAACTGCTGTCACGTCAATTCTTTGTCTTGTCATTTCCATTGATTTTTTTGTTCTACCCAGGATTCTTCAGAGAGGCTGAAATCGGGGATTTTGCAGAAGTTTGCCCACCTGATGAAAGAGCTGGAGGAGTGCCAGAGGAGGGCCGTGGACAAGATAGAGCAAGAGCAGGCCACTGCCCTAGGGCAAGTGGAGGAGAACTGGAGCCAGCTGCAGGATCATCTGACAATGCTCACCCAGCACCGGCAAAAGGCCCAGGAGCTGCTGATCTGTGTGGACGACATGAAATTCCTAGAGGTATTGGTGCCTGCCCAGCCATGTGTGGGGGAGCTGCGACTACCCTGTGGCCATTGTCCTGGCCACATGTACTCCAAAGGCAATTTCACTCTCTGTATAATGCCCTGTCCACACAGGCAGCTGAACCAGTCTCTAAGAGGGTGCATAACATCTGCTCAGGAAGAGAGCCTCAGGTGTATGGAGGACAGGTCCATCAATGGCTATTAGCCAAGATGGGCAGGGATGCAACCCCATGCTCTGGATGTCCCTAGCCTCTGACTTCCAGAAGCTGAGAGTGGACGACAGGAGATGGATCACTCATTGATTGCCTGTTCTGTTCATTCCCTCTGAGCACCTGGCATTGGCCACTGTCAGAAGACAGGATAGTGGGCTAGGTGACCATTCATTTGACCCCCAGTGTGGCTGTTCTTGTGTTCATAGACCCTCTACACTATGTCCAGCCAGAACCATGTTAGAAATGACCCCCCCACCCATCTCTCCCTTCCCTGCACGCGCACAGTGGAAACTGAGTCTAAGTCTATAAAGTGGCTGGCTGGCAATTTTAATATCGTAGAGTATGGACTAGAGATGGGCCTAATCAAATTCCTGACCCTGAAACATTGGTGTGCTTGAAACGTGACCCTGGGCATGGACCAGCGGTTTATGAATAGCCCCCACTTTCCCAATGAGCGAAAGTCAAATCCAGTTACAGAACAGCCCTGCATTTTTCACTCAGGATCCAGATTCTTCGTTTGCAGCTGAAAAGGGCCCATTGTCAGCTGAACCCAACCTTTTTCTGCTAGAGCGAGTGCCCTTGACACAGCGGGGCCTGAACTCTGAGGAGTTCCATCTCTACCCTCCTCTGGTGGTTTGTAAAGGACTCTTGTGCACGGGAGTGCGGGCAGACCTGAAGCAACCCCATGCTACTGTCGGAGAAAAACAGAGTTCTCACTCTCAGGTTGGGTGCAGCAAGTCAGATACTTTATTATCTCTATCAGAGGGGTAGCCATGTTAGTCTGAATCTGTAAAAAGCAACAGAGGGTCCTGTGGCACCTGTAAGACTAACAGAAGTATTGGGAGCATAAGCTTTCGTGGGTAAGAACCTCACTTCTTCAGATGCAAGTGAGGTTCTTACCCACGAAAGCTTATGCTCCCAATACTTCTGTTAGTCTTAAAGGTGCCACAGGACCNAGGGATTTCAATGCAAACAGTCCTCTCTGTGAGCAAGAGTCAGGCTAGCTGTAACCCTAATAACGCGAGATTTGTAGAAGCGAGGATTGTGTGAGGCGAGTGGGAAAGAACTGTGTGAGAAGTTGTTGCGACCTTGTGTTAGATAAGTATGGAATGTAGACTATAGTCTAAATAGAGGTGAGAAAAATAAGATATCAGGATGACCTATGTATAAACAAAATGCAACTGTTGCTCATTATTGTATGTAACAAAAGGCATAAATGCTGTAATTGTTTACCTGAAGAGAGACCTGTTTAGCTCTCTCCCTCCACGCAATTGCTAGAGATAATAAAGCAACAGAGGGTCCTGTGGCACCTGTAAGACTAACAGAAGTATTGGGAGCATAAGCTTTCGTGGGTAAGAACCTCACTTCTTCAGATGCAAGTGAGGTTCTTACCCACGAAAGCTTATGCTCCCAATACTTCTGTTAGTCTTAAAGGTGCCACAGGACCCTCTGTTGCTTTATTATCTCTAGCAATTGCGTGGAGGGAGAGAGCTAAACAGGTCTCTCTTCAGGTAAACAATTACAGCATTTATGCCTTTTGTTACATACAATAATGAGCAACAGTTGCATTTTGTTTATACATAGGTCATCCTGATATCTTATTTTTCTCACCTCTATTTAGACTATAGTCTACATTCCATACTTATCTAACACAAGGTCGCAACAACTTCTCACACAGTTCTTTCCCACTCGTCTCACACAATCCTCGCTTCTACAAATCTCGCGTTATTAGGGTTACAGCTAGCCTGACTCTTGCTCACAGAGAGGACTGTTTGCATTGAAATCCCTTTCAAATCCCTGTCAGTTCTTTCTCTACTTCCACACTATCAAGCATGCTCGGTGCCTCTTCAGCTTTGCTGCAGTTATTACTGGGAAACACCACCTTTCAGGAAGATGGTGCACGTGAAGCTCCCCCTAGAGGACTGCATGAGGCATGCAAATTAGGTATCTAATTCTATCGAATGCCATGTTACAAGGTGACAACGTATCCTTGCTTGGGGCGTTGTGTTCAGTTTGGCTCCTTCCCTTTCCAAACAATACAGGAAGATCCAGATGAGGGCAATGGAAATAGTTAGAGGCCTGTGGGGGAAGGAAGAGGATTCATTTTAGGGTTGCCAACTTTCTAACTGCTGAAAACTGCACACCTTGCCTCACCCCTGCCCCGCCTCTTCCCCAGGCCCCGCCCCTGCTCACTCCTCCCCCTTGTTGCTCACTCCTCCACCTGTTCTGGGACTCACTTGCTGCTTGCAGAGCTGGGCTGAGAGGAGCTGACATGGAGCCTTCCCGCCTGCCCAACTGGGAAGTCGGTCCCCTGAGCAAGGGGCCGGGGTGGGGAAATCGGGGCAGACAAGATTACACACACTCACACGCACTAACCTCTGCCAGAGAGGCTGGAGCTAGCCGAGAGCAGCCAGCCACTTCTGTCCATGAGCAGCTTCGCCTGGCTCCAGCTGCAACTGCTGTGCATCCCGCCCTGTGGAGGTGGAGGCTGGTTACTGCGGGTAACAGGACTTTTAGTGTCCGGTCAGCATTGCTGACTGGACACTGCCAGGTTCCTTTCCAACCAGGCTTTCCAGTTGAAAACCGGACACTTGGCAGCCCTAATTAGACTGTTCTACCCTGATGCTACTCCGTAAAGGCCCCTGTACAGAGGAACATCACCCATTCTGACAGTGATAGGAGCAGTGGGTGCAGCTGAACACAACTGAGCTACAGGCATAGGCCAGGACAAGCCGTTCAGCACCGTGAAGTAGCAGAGTTACCGCGAGTCCCCGGAGCAGATGAATTGGGGAAGTAGATGCAGATGCCAGGGGACATGATGACTGTGCCTTCCCCTTTCCATAGGGAAGGGGGTTTCTGAGCTGTTGTGCCACTGAGCCTCCGATCTGAATGCTGTATGTGCTGCATTTCCTCTCCTCTTCCTGTCCCGTGCAGGAATTCCTGCTGCTCCCTTCTCCGGCCAGCCTGGGAGTTTTGCCAGCTGTTGAATTCAATGTGGCCAGCACGGTGGAGTCCACTGCTAAGATCCTCACCGCGGTTTCTAGACTTTTGCTGGAGGATTTGCCCAATTCCCTGAACCCACAGGCGGCTGATGCTGAAACCAAAGGTAAGCTCTTCCCTTGAGGACCTTCCCCCCACTGCCCAGCCGGACACCAAGTCACCGTCCCACCCCTGCCTGTATAAATCACCTGTCTGCAGTGGAACTGATGTAGATATGCTGGGCTAACGTGTGGGGGGGGGGTGGGGACGTCTCACCATTCACATCACAAGAATCCCCCCCATCCCCACATGTGGCACTAGAGGGGCCGCTTGCTGGCTTAGGCCAGGTTTTTGTTACCAGATCTACTGCAGTAGCCTGAAGGTTAAGCCCCATTGTGCTAGGTGCTGTACGAGCAAATAGCAGATGACAATCTGAAAGACATAACAGGCGGATTAGATGAGCAAGTCAGTGTCCAGTGCTTAGCGCCCGTTACTTTAGCATCTGAGCACCTCACACCCGCTAATGGCACCCTTGTGAGGTGTCACCCCCATGGTACAGAGGCTGAACTGAGGCCCAGAGTAGATTAAGTGACTTGCCCAATGTCACAGAGGGAGCGTGTAGCAGAGCAGGGAACTGACCCAGGTCTCCCAAGTCCCAGGCTGGCATCCAGCCCACTGGGCCATCCTTCCTCTCGGACAAACAGGCTGGGTGGGGTGGGGCCAGGAGATGTAATGGGATGCGCCAGTTCTTAGGGGGTCAGGAGATTGATTCCAGTTCCCCAGTCTAGCTCTGATCAGGGCGTGCTTTACTGCATGCCCTGGGGCTCTTGCATATAGACATGGGGCTCCCCGGCAGGCCTAGCTGGACCCGCTCCCTCGGCTGTAACATCAGAGTGACCGAGCTGGAGTTTTTGTTAAACCCTCGTTTCCTTCCTTCCACCCCAGAGAGACACAGACAGGCAGCTGCAACTGAGTGGTCAGAACTGGGCTGTGCTTCTGAAATCCCACCCAGATACCTCTGTCTGCGGGAACAGTTCCCTCCTTGTTTCTAGAGCTTTTCCTTTCTCTTTTGCTCTGCAGAGTCAACCAAGCCAAAGGCGCTTACTGTGATGAAGGCAAGACCAGCCCTTCCTGAGTGTGAATTAAGAGTGGAGCTTCTGAAGGGTGAGGCAGTTCTGGGTCTGAGTGCAGCTCAGAATAACACGCGCTGGGAGCCAGCCATGCGGGTGGGTGGGAAGAGTAGGAAAGTGTGTCTATAACCTATGAAGGGGACTAGGGTTTCCTTCTTGGACTGGTAACAACATAGCAATTTAGCAAGCCAAGGCTGTGCCTTGGGGGGGATCTGAGTTACCATTTTCGAGGCAAACCTGCACTCCCTAAAAAAAAGAACAGGAGTACTTGTGGTACCTTAGAGACTAACAAATTTATTAGAGCATAAGCTTTCGTGGACTACAGCCCACTTCTTCGGATGCATATAGAATGGAACATATATTGAGGAGATATATATACACACATACAGAGAGCATAAACAGGTGGGAGTTGTCTTACCAACTCTGAGAGGCCAATTAATTAAGAGAAAAAAAAAAAAACTTTTGAAGTGATAATCAAGATAGCCCAGTACAGACAGTTTGATAAGAAGTGTGAGCATACTTACAAGGGGAGATAGATTCAATGTTTGTAATGGCTCAGCCATTCCCAGTCCTTATTCAAACCGGAGTTGATTGTGTCTAGTTTGCATATCAATTCCAGCTCAGCAGTCTCTCCTTGGAGTCTGTTTTTGAAGTTTTTCTGTTGTAATATAGCCACCCGCAGGTCTATCACTGAATGACCAGACAGGTTAAAGTGTTCTCCCACTGGTTTTTGAGTATTTTGATTCCTGATGTCAGATTTGTGTCCATTAATTCTTTTGCGTAGAGACTGTCCGGTTTGGCCAATGTACATGGCAGAGGGGCATTGCAGGCACATGATGGCATATATCACATTGGTAGATGTGCAGGTGAACGAGCCCCTGATGGTATGGCTGATGTGATTAGGTCCTATGATGATGTCACTTGAATAGATATGTGGACAGAGTTGGCATCTGGGTTTGTTACAAGGATAGGTTCCTGGGTTAGTGGTTTTGTTCAGTGATGTGTGGTTGCTGGTGAGTATTTGCTTTAGGTTGGGGGGTTGTCTGTAAGCGAGGACAGGTCTGTCTCCCAAGATCTGTGAGAGTAAAGGATCATCTTTCAGGATAGGTTGTAGATCTCTGATGATGCGCTGGAGAGGTTTTAGTTGGGGGCTGAAGGTGACAGCTAGTGGTGTTCTGTTATTTTCTGAAACCTGCACTCCCTAGGCAGGATGGCTTTGAGCTTACTACACTTGCGAGTTACAGCGCAATAAAGGAGCCCCGGGCGCCCTACCTCTCTCCCCGTCCACACTGGCAAGGCACGTAGAGCGCTCTGACTCCGCGGCTACAGCGCTCCTGATACTCCACCTTGGTGAGAGGAATAACGTTTGCTGCGCCTTGGCTACAACGCCCGGGCATCAGTGCGAACGAGGTGTTGCATTACTGCGCTCTGATCGGCCTCTGGAAAAGTCCCAGAATCCCCTTAAGTCAAGTGGCCACTCTTGTCATTGTTTTGAACTCCTGTAGGAATGCAGAAATGCCCTTTCAAAGCTCCGTTTCTGACAGCCGGTAGGCAAGCCGTTACTGTGGAATGCTGTGTGAGAGAGAGAGAGGTGCGGGGAGGGGGGAAGGGAAGGGCCTGCTGCTGTCTGAACTTACAAGACAGCATGCTGACATGCTCTCAGCCCCCCAAAAACCCACTCTCTCTCCCCCCACATACACACAACCATAGGCGCTGACTCTGTGGGTGCTCCGGGGCAGGAGCACCCACAGGGAAAAATTGGTGGGTGCTCAGCACCCACTGGCAGCTCCCCGCCTCCCCACCTAGCTGGCCTGTGCCCCGCCTCCGCCTCCTCCCCTGAGCGTGCCGCATGCACGTTTTTTCCCCCTAGCTTCCAGGGCTTGTGCCGCAAAACAACTGTTTCACGTGGCTGGGAGGGAGGGGAGAAGAGGGGGAACACGGCGCGCTGGGGAAAAGGCGGGGCCGGGGCGGGGATTTGGGGAAGGTGTCCAATAGGGGCAGGGAGGGGCGGAGTTGGGGCGGGGACTTTGGGGAAGGGGTTGGAATAGGGGCGGGGCCAGGGGCATGGGGGCACGAGCACCCACCGGCGCCGGGGAAAGTTGGCGCCTATGCACACATCACACTCCCTGTCACATCCACCCCACCCCTCTCGTTTGAAAAGCACGTTGCAGTCACTTGCATGCTGGGATAGCTACCCATAATGCACCACTCCCAATGTCACTGCAAGTGCCGCAAATGTGGCCACGCCCGTGCGCTTGAAGCTGTCAGTGTGGACAGACTGCAGCGCTTTCCTACTGCGCTCTACAAAGGCTGGTTTAACTCAAAGTGCTCTACATCTGCAAGTGTAGCCATGCCCCGAGTGTGGCTAAAGTGATCTGGATTTTATCCCTGCTTCTGACACGGGCTTCCTGGGTGACTTTGAGCACGGCTGTCTCTCAGCTGCCCTAACAATAGGGGATCAGAATACTCCGTTGCCTCAGAAGAGAGCGTGGGACTTCAGTCATCCATGTGTGCAAAGGGCTTTGAGATCTTCAGATAGAAGTTAACATTGTTAGTAGCTTACAAGGCACAAATACCTCAGCTACCATTACTTAGGCTGGGTCTACACTACACACCTACATCAGTATAACTACATCACTAGGGGTGTGAAAAGTCCACGCCCCTGAGCCACATAGTTATATCGACCTTAACGCCCCTGTGTAGACAGTGCTCTGTCGCAGGAAAGCTTCTCCTCTCGACATAACTACTGCCTCTCGGGGAGGTGGATTAACTATGCAGACAGGAACAGCTCTCTTGTTGGCGTAGTAGCGTCTACACTAAAGCACCACAGTGGCACAGCTGCACCGGTGGACGTGGAGACAAGCCTTTAGTGGACCCTTTAGTTACAAGGAACCTAATTCTCCCGCTGCAATCAGCAGGAATTCCTCGTCCCCCAGGGTGGGAGAATGGGGGCCAGGGTAAGTTGTAGAAGTACAGTAATTCCAGAATACCACCTGTGGGTGGGAGTCCCTCTCTTTTATACACACACACAATCTCTCCCTCCCTCTCGGACTTCTCTCCTCGGCAAGCGTCACGTGCCTGCTCCCGCCCAGCCATATTTAGGCACAGAACTTTCCATGGGGAATGCTGAGAAGCTTAATCACTGCAAGCAGCTGCCAGGCTCCTGGCACAGAGCAGGGATTCATCTTGGCTGGTCCCATCTGAACTGCACGTCTCGTGGCACAGCGTAGAATTGAAGTGACGGGGCAGTCAGTCCAGAGAGCTGCTCCACTCATAGGGGAAAGGGATAGCACCCTCCCAGTACATTTGACCCTCCCCAACCCACCCTGCTCCAAATCTTAATTGATCCGGGCAGTCTCCTGGACTCTGCTCCCTTGTTTTAAGAACTTGGTGTCTCCCTGGATGTTATCGCTTTACATCTTTTCCCATTTCTACCTCTCTGAGCAATCACCCTGCTGAGTCTATCAGACAGTCTCCAGTTTGGCTTGGTTAGCTCCTGCTTTCAAAAAAACCCAGCCCTTTGAGAAAGGGGCAAAGCCTAGGGGGTCTGAGCAAGGGGCTGAGAGCCAGGAACTTCTGGCTTCTATTCTCAGCTCTGATGCCAATTCCTAGAATGCCCCTTTAACCCTCTCCAGCCCGGCTTCCCCATCTGTAAAACAGGGACGTTAGTATTTACTACACAGGTTTCTAATATACCCATCACCACAGTGCCTGGAAGATCAATCGTTAATACTTACAGTGCAGAGCTGATACAGGGATTGGTTAATGTCTGTAAAGAGATGTATTCATAAGCAGTGCCATAGAATGTTTGAAACATTAATTGTAATAATGTTATTTATTATTAATGAACGAAGGTCCATAGGAGCTAACTGAGCAAGGTTATCTCCGGGTGGGACTCCATTGACCGGGGAGCAGAAGCACCCCAACAGAGGTCAATACATCTACTAGGAAATGCTGTGGATAGGGGATAGTGGGAAATAGTTCTTAGAACCAGAACAAGGACGGTGCTGGCAGAAGGCCATTGGCATCCTCCTCCTCCTCTCAGAGGATCTCAAAGCACTTTGCAAGAACTCATTAATTTAACCTCCTGATACTCCCATGAGTATCTCTATTCCCATTTTACTGCTGGGGAAACTGAGGCATGGGGCGGGGACATGACCTGCCCGAAGTCCCACAACGTGCCCGTGCAAGAGCCAGGAACACAACCTAGAGTTCCTGACTCCCAGTCCTGTGCCTTACGCTCAAAATCACCCTGTCACCCAAACATGCTTTGCGTTTTCCATCTTCAGAGAATTTTACATAGCTGAGTGATGCCTGGGCTGGATTCCTGACATAGGCAGGGGGTGGGGGTTGAGGCGGAGGAAGGTTAAAGGAAAATTCATTTGTTCTTGCCCCTGTGGTTTACACTGTGGATGTCCATGTTGCCCACAGATTATCGAAATTTGACCTTCGACCCAGACACAGCCAATAAGTACCTGCAGCTGTCCAATCAGAACCAAAAGGCCAAGCACACCCCTTCTCCTGATGGCCTTTGTCAGGATCGTGCCGACAGGTTTGAGCTGTGGCAGGTTCTGTGCAGCCAAAGCTATAGCCAAGACCGCCACTACTGGGAAGTCAGGATCTCCGGCCACTCCGTCATCCTAGGAGTAACATACAAGAAAATCCAGAGGAAGAAGCGAGCGGGTCGCTCCTTCAGCATCGGCCTGGATGGATTGTCCTGGGGGCTGCAGGTCCGGGAGGACTGCTACTTGGCCTGGCACGAGGGCCAGTCGCATAAGATCAGGGCGCCCTTGTACAAATGCCTCGGAGTCAGCCTGGACTATGGTACAGGCGTCCTGTCGTTCTATGGCATCGGGGACGAGATGAAGCTCCTCCACTCTTTCCACTGTGTCTTCACCGAGCCCCTCTACCCAGTCTTCTGGCTCTGCGAAGGCCGAGCCGTCACCCTTTGCCAACAGAACTGAGCCAGCAGCTGGGATGCAGAAGCCAAGCCACACCCAGCCGGGCGTATCCTATCTTGTAGCCAGCTGCCTGGCTTTAGTCGGTGGGCAGCCTACTAAAGCCGTAGCCAAGACTGGAGGGGTCCCAATGCAGCTGGTTTGACAGGGCCGAAGCAATGGGGTTGCAATGAATTAAACATGGGCAGATGGATTGTAATAATCCTGAAAAGCAAAGAAACGTGGCTGGAATGAAAATTGCCCAGGTAGTTCAGCCCTATGTACATTAGAGTTAGGTGGCAGGAGACCTGTCACAAGGATCCCCTGCTGGAAGAGCTGAAGCTAGTGGGATTCAGAAGGCACCTGGCCTCAATCTTGTTGCGTGTGGAACGTCATTGCCCGGCTCCAGCCCATGTGACATTAACATGGAGGAATTAGGATCCTGTGGTGGCACCAGTGAAAGGGCTGCTGTTTGGGAGGCTCTGATGGGATGGTGGCAGGACAGGAGATAGCACAGCTTGATGTCCCAACCCGCATTTTCTCTGCCTCCCACAACCTTGGACAGTCACCTCCTGCTTTTTGTTCTGCAGAGCAGTTGCTATCAGAGAGGTGTCCTTGCATAGGCGCCGACTCCATGGTGCTCCAGCCCCGGAGCACCCATGGAAAAAAAATAGTGGGTGCTCAGCACCCACTGGCAGCCTCACGGATCAGTTCTGTCTCCTCCCCCTCCCTCCCAGCACCTCCCGCCCGCCTTGATCAGCTGTTCAGTGGTGTGCAGGAGGCACTGGGGAGGAGCGGGGGCAGGAAGAGGCGGGGGAGCAGGCAAAACGGGGTGGGAAGTGGGAAGAGGCAGGGTGGGAGAGAGGTTTGGGGGAAGGACTGGAGTGGGAGTCCAGGACCCCCAGAGAAATCACAAAGTCGGTGCTTCTGTGTCCTTGCTAAGACACTCTTAGCTTATTGGAGGAGATGCCAGTGGGACAGGCCCTTCACCAACGTGCTGTAGAGGGCTGAGGAGGTGGTTACTCTGGTATTGCAAACTCTTAACCACTTTCCCCAAACCACCCATGTTCCGGGATGGTTCCAAGAAGAGATTTCAGTCTGGCCCCTTTCTAACATGCCGGGCTGTTCTCGCGCCAGGCCTCAGAACATTCAGAGCACAGTTGGGGTGGGGAGATGAGAGGAGAGCGGACTTTTTCCTCTGCTCTGCGGACAGTCAATTCCCATGGTTGGGTTCTACTTGTTCCCCTCTGGAATAAAGCTCTGTTTTCTTATGCTGTGAGAGTTTGCCTGGGAGCTCAGGTCTGGTGAAAGGTGCTGGATTGACAGAAGGCAGACTGGAGGAAATTCTAGCTATCCACAAAACAGACCCAGTGTGGGCAGCAGTAGGCGAGCTTCCCATACCCCTGGCCTGGCCATGTGCCTCCCCAGGAGTCCCGTCCCATCCCTTCTGTGTGTGTCCTTGTCTTGTCTGATTCAGTCCCCTAGGGAGATGAATGTTTCAGCCAACGTGGTTTGGAAACGTAAGAGTTTAAAAAAAAAGGAAACTTATACCCCACAAACCAACTACCCTCTCCAGCAGCCCCTGCACCGGGCAGCATGGGGCTGTTCCTTTAACTGGCCAGGACTTTGCTCTTCCCCATCACTCGAACTAGTCTGTGCTGAAGGGTGAAGCTGTGCCTTGCTGGGTGGCAGGGGAGCGTCGTGTAGTGCCGGTGCTGTTATCCTGCTTTGACAGGCCACAGAGCGGTTGGAAGCAATGGCCGACCATGCCCAGCGTTCCTTAGCTGTGAGCCTGCCTGCCGCTCAGCCCAGTCTGCCAAGCGTTGCTCTGTGCCTGCCCCTCATCCCCATCCTCCACAGCTTCACCTCCCAGCCACGTGGTTGAAGTGACCGCTAGGGGGCATTGTCTCGGTACCTTTCCCAGGATAAAGATTTGTTGCTCTCCTGCTACTAGAGGGTGTCTGGTACCACGGCCCTCGGTGATGCTCAACAGAGAGGCTCATGGAAGTATTGATGCACTAAATCTCCAGGGAGGTCCCCTGGTCCACATCCACTTTACACCAGGAGTGGATTTGGCCCAATGACTCTGTTGTCGCTGCTGGACTCCCACAGGTAATTTGCCTCTCCAGCTGCCCTGTTTGAAATGAGTTTGACCTTGATCCAGTTCCCTGCGGACAGGTATCCACAGCCACATCCCAAAATACCACCACCGCAGCTGGCGTGACTTGGTGCCCGTGTTGGCAGCCTCACTGGAGATGGTGAAGGCCTGAAGCCTGAACACTGTCTCCCCCCTACCTCACAGTGGACAGAGGCCATGAGTGAGGAAACGTGCCTTGCCGCTCCCTGAGCCATGCCATGTCTGTGCATAAATACAAGGCAGCTACGCCCTGTCTCCTAGCTCCCAAACAGTCCATTATAACCCCCCCTCTGTCCATATTCCCTACACACCTGTCCCAAACCCATCCCCCGTGGCTCTGGGGCCACTGATCACACCCTCACCCAGCCCGCTTGGCAAACGTGTCCTGCTCAGGAAAGATGCTTCCTGGGCCACAAGCTCGTCCCAGACCGTGCCACTCTGAGCCCTGGCACTACCCCCTGGGCTGCTGCCTGCCCGGGGAAGATGTTGCTCTGCCTCAGGGCAACTCCTCGAACAGCCCCATGGCTTGGGCCAGTGAGGTGGGTTTGCAGACAAAGCTGAGACTGAATTCAGATTCCCCTCCTTGCCTCAGCTTCCTTCTTTGACCAGCCTGTTTCCCCCACCTGTTTCCCTCTTGGGTTAGTGCTCCTTTCTCACCCCCCCATCCAATTGTGGAGATTGGGGCATCCCACTGGATCGGCATGGGAGGAAGGGAGTCGGCAGGAAAAGGGTGAGCTCTGGCTCTGGCTTTTTGGCCGCCCCAAGCAAAAACAAATTTAAAAAAAAGGGGCGGCCTGAACGACAAAGCAAACCAAACAAACAAAAAGAAAAAACCTGTGGTGCGGCCGGAGCGCGGGTGCAGGGGGACTGGCTGGGGGAGGCGGGGGAGGGAGGAAGCGGGCGGGGGAGAGAGAGAAAGGGGCGGCCAGGGCTACAGCAGGGGCGCTGCCACGCAGTCCCACCCGCTACGCCACCGCCTGCCACGAGGGCTCCGCTCTGGTCGGCGGGGAGGGAAGGAAGAGGACTGCCCTGCAGGGCGCTCTGGTTCTCCGCGTCGCCGCCTCCTACAGGGCTGCCGGAGCGGAACAAAAAAAAAAAGGCGACCGTGCCGCCCTAGGATTGGGCGGAATGCCGCCTCAAACAATCTGCCACCCCAAGCACCAGCTTGCTCAGCTGGTGCCTGGACCCGGCCCTGGTCACTAGGCCCCTACTGCCCCATCCGTGCCCACTTCAAGCAGCCCCTGCTGCAAACCCTTTCCTCTCCAGCTTTCCATCCACGGTCATGCTTCCATGTCAATGTCTGATCGCTCCCTCGCAGAGGTGGGCCCCAGGGTTGGGCAGGCAGGGCTTGGCAGAGCAGAAGGGAGAGTAGCAGGGACTGTCCCAGTTGGTTGCTGCTGGCCAACTGCCAGGAGAGGCACAGCTGCTTGACTTGGAAGGAAGCTCAAAGACTCGGGTGGGAGGAAAATGGGTCAGCTAGGGTAAAGGCTGGGAGGGAGGCTCTGTCCTGCAGGGAGAGCTGGGCTGCAAGGGGTGGAGGAGTGGCAGAATTTCGGGAACCCAGGTCTCCATATAGCTTTTATTTTTCCCTGTTCAGGAGGACGAAAGTTAGGCAGCAAATCACCCAGCTCCTTAGCCTGGGTACTGCCCCATAGCTCTGGCTCTCCACAGAGCCCCTGCCCAACTCCCTTCACCTGGGCAGCATCTGGAGCAGCCATGGAAGGGGGTACCCGTCCTGATACTGGCTGGCCATTTGCCTCCTGCCCCCTGTTGACGCTGCACTGTCCCCTGTCAGCCTGGCTCCCATGCTCTGAAGAACATGAATAGCAGACGGCCATATTCAACACTGGCAGCCTAGCGGCTTCAACGGAGCAGCACCCGCCTCTGCCAGCAGTGATTTTGGCCTGGGGTATGCGAGCCGGCAGGCCAGGGGGCTGACTGAGAGAAGGAGGGAAGGAATCTGTCTCATCTAGTGGCCAGAGCATGCCCCCAGCAGGAAGGGTTTGGGGTAACACGAGAAGGAAAAGGCCTGTGTCTCATTGCTCTGCTTGCTTCGAAGTCAACCAGGGGCATGGCGTTTTCAAACCTTAAAAGCAAACACACATAAAACTGACTGTCCAGCAAAAGATATTTATACAACTGACCTCATACTAGAGAAATAAAAATGGCCTGATAACGATGGCTGGCCTAGTCACTGGAATCCAGCACATAGAAATTACAGAGACTGGCACCGTGTAACTACCCTGGGCTGGGATCCAACCTCGCAAACTCTTACGCACATGAGCAACTGGAGGCATGTGAGGAATCCCATGGGAGACGCGGTGCATTGCTCCCGGGGCTGTAGGTAGGTTGATGCAGATTTTATTTTAATGGGCTGAAAATGGTGGATTCTGAGCAAGCAGTTGTGAGCAGATGTGTCCAAAACCCCATACACAACCCCGAATCCTACTAACAGTGATGGCCAAGCCAAATCCTCCAGGTGCATATAGTTCCATTAACTCCAGAGGGACTGCTCACAATGTGTTTTTGCAGGGGCATGGCCTCTCTGAGTCACCATGACACTTGCTGCTATTATTTGTATTAAGGCAGCACCTAGGAGCCCAGTCATGGCTCACAGCCCCACTGTGCTAGGAGCTGTACCCACACAGAACAGAAAAACAGCCTCTGTCCATGACAATGGGCCTGTAAAGCCAATGTGTCCCAGGTTGCTCTGAAACCCTCCTCTCTAGGGGAAGGAGAGTCACTCGTCTTTGGTGATGGAGAGAGGGTTTGGTGGGGAGGAAACTTGCTCTGATTTTTTTTTTTTTTTTTAATTCATAGACTTTAAGGTCAGAAGGAACCATTATGATCGTCTAGTCTGACCTCCTGCACAACGCAGGCCACAGAATCTCACCCACCCACTGCTGTAACAAACCCATGACCTGTGTCCTCAACTTGTGGTTTAAAGACTTCAAGGTGCAGAGAATCCTCCAGCAAGTGACCCCATGCCCCACGCTGCAGAGGAAGGCGAAACCCCTCCAAGGCCTCTGCCAATCTGCCCTGGAGGAAAATTCCTTCCTGACCCCAAATAGGGTGATCAGCTAAACCCTGAGCATGTGAGCAAGACTCACCAGCCAGACACCCAGGAAAGAATTCTCTGTTCTGACACTTAAATAAAAGGTTAGTTTAATCCTCCCCCCCAAAAATGTTGTCAGTGAGTGCACTGTGGGGGGGATCCCTGCTGGAGGGGGCTGTGCCACAGGTCACTTTCTCCTGGGGATCCCTGCTGGGGGGTGGGGAGGTACCAACATGTCACTTACTCTGGAAGATCCCTAATGGAGGGGGCTATTGCTATTCCCCATGTCACTTTCTGTTGGGGGATCCCTGCTTCAGGGGGTACCCCCATGTCACTGTCTCTGAGGGAATCTCCATTGCAGGGGGCACCCCCATGTCACGGTCCCTGGGGGATCCCCGCTGCAGGGGCCTGCCCCCCACAACCGTTTCTCTTGGGGATTCTGCACCCCGTCCCCCCCGGAGTAGGGTGACCAGATGGCCTGATTTTATAGGGACAGTCCCGATTTTGGGGTCTTTTTCTTATATAGGCTCCTATTACCCCCCACCCCTATTTTTCACACTTGCTGTCTGGTCACGCTACCCCGGTGCCGGCCCCAGGGCTACCGCTCTGACACCAGTTCCTGTTGGGCGGAGCTGGCCGCCCTGCTCCCGGCTGGCGAGTCCCCCAGTCCCTCGCACTCGCAGGGAGCAGCTCGCCCGAGCAGCATGGAGAACGGCTCGGCCGGCGGCAGCCTGCCCAGCCCGCAGGACTCCCCCTTCGGCTGCCCCATCTGCCTGGACACCCTGAAGGATCCGGTCACCATCCCCTGCGGCCACAACTTCTGTCTGGGCTGCCTGGGGGCGCACAGACACCGCCCGGGGGCCGGGGCGGGCGGCGGGCAGGGCGCCCCCCGCTGCCCGCTGTGCCAGGAGCCCTTCCCGGCCGACCTCCAGCTCCGCAAGAACCACACGCTGTGCGAGCTACTCCAGCTCCGCCAGCCGCCGCCCCGCGCCCGCAGCCCCATGGCCCCGCCGGCGCCCCCGGAGGAGGAGGCCCCCGGCCCGTCGGAGCCCGGCGGCGCCCCCCAGCGACAGGAGCCGGAGGCGGCGCAGGAGGACGGGGTGCTGTGCGATGTCTGCCCCGAGGGCGAGCGGGCCACGGCGGCCCAGTCCTGCCTGGTGTGCCTGGCCTCCTTCTGCCCGCCCCACCTGCAGCCCCACCTGCGGAGCCCGGCCTTCCAGGGCCACCGCCTGGTGCCCCCGCTGCGCCGCATCGAGGACAGCCTATGCAAGCTGCACCTCCGGCCGCTGGAGAGCTTCTGCCGCACCGACCAGACCTGCATCTGCCAGCTGTGCCAGGGCCAGGAGCACCGGAGCCACGAGGTGGTGGCGGTGGAGGTGGAGCGGGAGCACAAGGAGGTAAGGTGGGGGCACAGAAGGGGCTAGGGGAGGATCTTTCTACCTCTCTGAACAGCCCTCGCCACGCTGGGTGCCCAGACCCTTGTGGGGTTTGCTCCCCAGGGCCAGGACAGCAGGGAGTGTTGCATTGAGGGGCATCAGGGCTGGGATAGCAGGGGGCTGTGGGTCAGGATTGAGGGGCATCGGTAGGGCTGGGTGGGGGGAGCCTAGGCCTGGGTCAGGATTGAGGAGCATTGGCAGAACTGGGGGGGAGCGCAGGGCTGGGATAGCAGGATGCTGTGCATCGGGGGCATCGGTAGAGCTGCAGGTATGAATAGCAGAGAGGCTGTGGGTCAGGATTGAGGGGCATCAGCAGATCCGTTTAGTTGATACCAGCATTGAGAGGCAGGGTCAGGAATGAAGGATATCACAGAGCTTTTTTGGAGAGGCATCCCAGGACTGGAATATCAGTGATGCTGCAGGGCAGGATTAAAGGGCATTGGGAGATCTGTCTGCAGGGAGTCCAGGACTGAAATATAAATTGAGTGATGGGCTAAAGCTTGGGTTGGGGAGGGGGTTGTCTGTTTTCCAAGCTGGGAACACGGTTTGGCCCCGTGCACACATGTAGGACCAAAGTCCCCAACCCTGTTAAATCACAGTGCTATGGCATAGTCAGTTTCATAGTGTAGTGCTTAACAATCAAGGTAGGATTTTGCCAGTGGAGGGAGAAGGAAGGGAAAAAAGGTGTCAAGATCCCAGAACACTCTGTGCTTGTTAACTTGAAAATGGTGCTCTGTTCTCTGCAATTCCCTGGAGCTGCAGCCAGGCGGGGGGAAAGCCGCATTGGAAAATCCACTGACAAGATGTTTTTATGTAAAAATAACAGTTTAACCGGACTGCTACAAAGGGTTCCGTCTGGGCTGCCAGATTACACACATGCAAGAGATCTGGTAATGTAACTGATTATGTGTGGGTTTGGGGAGGAGGCAGAAACAAAAGTCTGGGCATATGCAGGTTCCTTTGGGACGTACTGGGCCAAATCCATCCCTGGCCTCACTCCATGGCCTTCACTTGAATTAAACCTGGGAGCAATTTGTCCACTTGTGTCTCTTTCCCACAGTATCTTAAATCAGGTCCTTTATTTCTTTTGGCTCCATTCCCAGATTCCATTCCTTGCTCCATTCGTCTTTTGTGTTCTGTCGGCAGGGATTTTTCCATCACTCCCGTTCCCAGATGGGCCTGACTCATCTACCAAATTCTCACCCACAAGGTTTCCTTGAGCTGTCAGTTTCATTCTGGCTCATCTGCAGTAGTTGGGAGAAGTTCCCAAAGCCAGAGAGGAGGTTGCCATGACCTGGCTAATGGCCACTGCCCTCTACTGGTTAGAATCAGAGTTGCTGAAGTGTCTGTGTTATGGCTCTTATACCGCTAACACTTAATGGGGAGTCTCCTTCAGCTCAAGTGGCAGGGGTTCTGTGCTATTGCAGCAGATGGATCGGAGTCTGATTCCCGCTGGTGCTAGGAAGCTCTGAGTGGGCGTAGCTGGTAGAGGCAAACCTAGGTGATCACAGACCTGATTTATAGTGGGGAGTACCAGCCTGGAATTAACACATGCTATTTCATCTGGTTCTTGAGGCCACTCTCCTGCTGCAGAGAAATCCTCTTGCCTTTATTATTGAGTGCCATCGGTGTGATCTGCACTGTGGAGAACACACAGGAAGGCAGGATCTCCGAGGAGCTGCCAGCCTTAGGCAAACAGTACACTGCCCACCGGATCTAGCATGTTTAAGGCAGATCATATTGGAGGCACAATCTACTGGACAGGGTTGGCTCATTAATATTAATGTAACTACTCACAGTGGATTGGCTTGAGGGATGGGAAAGGGGGCCTGGTAATGCTAAGGGTCATGCTTCACCACCACCCAGGCATCAGGAAGGTTAGTCCAAGATGGTATCTGGCAATGGAGGAGGGTGGGGTCAGCTTCTGGGGAAGAGGTATCGGGCAGCTGCACTGGGATCTGAAGTTGCCGTAAACAGCCTGGACTGTGTCAATGTCAATTTCGTTGACCCTCCTCGCTCCCTCCCATGGGGTTCTGCAGCTTCCAGGGTAAGATCTCTCCTATGCGCTGGTCTCCTTATGCTCTCAGCCACTGGCGTGTGCCGTGCTGTTGGTATGGTTTGGCGTGTGGCTGGCTTTTTCCCTTCATCAGGCGACAGCACAGTGTGCCTTGCTCTCAATGCGCCTCTCCCAGGCCGATGTCTATCCAAACACCATGAACGTTGCTTATGTGCATCTGTGGCTGCAGCCACGTACTGTGCCCCTCGCAACCTTCATGAAGGGGAGAGCCTTCTTCCCAGAATTCAAACCTCAGACACCCAGGAAATGTGGAGTCAATGTCCCGCCCCCTCATGCCCTTTACAAGTTCATTTTGGCCTGAGGACACAACACACTCTGCAACCATTAGAACACCAGGCAATGCAGAGTTAAGGTGATGCTTCCAACACATCCAGCACAGCTGCACATGTTCTAATGTGTGTTGTGGTGAAGCTGACACTCTTGTAAGGGGTGCGCAGGGGCCTTTACACAGCATTCCTTTGTTTTCCAACCTTTGAGGTTCGGGAGCAGTCCTCTCCCCTTTGGAAGGATGCTGAGGAATGTCTCGTCCCTGCTCTGGAAGGGGATGGGGAGCTCACTACACTGCTGTGAGGCTGCAGCCGTTGCTCCATGTTTAACAAAGTTTTTTGCATTTGAATTTCTGTTGTTAAAGTGGGAGGTAGCAAAGGACGGGGGTGGGGTCTAAGGGAGATGGGGCCAATAGGACACTTGGAACAGAGTGACTCCCCTGCCTGGTGAGTCCTTGCAGGTCTGTTGGGACAGTGCTAGTGCCCTCTTGCTTTCTCCTGCTCCTTCGGCACCCACCTGCCCCCAACCCTCTTTCCCTCATATGCCACCATAGCCCTGCTCACCCTGGGGGGCATTAATAGGAGGCCCAATAAGAGTCCTAGATGTGCAGGACATGGGTCAGTTGGGTGGGGGGAAGCAGGAAGAGATTGCTGTTGGGGGAGCCATCTCTGCCCTTCCATCCACACACACACACCCCCCAGAAATGCCCCCTCTTCAACTCCAGTAAATATCCTCATGCCCTAGCTGCCAGTCCCGGTCTGACTCACCAGTTCAAATGTGGGGGTGGGGGATCTGTGCAGTGGGACCTGGTTGGGATGGGGCAGAGATGGTTCCCTGTCTCCCTAACTACAGTACCCCTTACCTCCTGCATGCCCCTTTCGCTCTACCCATCCACACAGCCTCCCTGACCCCCCCCCACATCAATGCCAATGAGCATGATGTCCCATCTCTGCCTCTGCCAATAGGTGTGGCCCTCCCCTCCATGCCCCATGTTAAGCTATTAAGCCAATGAGCACAGAAGTAGAGTGGAACACCCTGCGTGGTGAGTTACCCACCCTGCAAGGTGCTGAAGATGCACATAGTGTTCAGCGGTGGGTAATAGGGGGCATGAAGGTGTGACTGGCGTAACGGGTGTCCATTGGGTCCGTGAAATGCCCCATCCAGTTGGGCGAGCTGTGTGATCTTGGAAGCTTGCAGTGTTGGACATGAAAGCCAATAGGGTTGGCACAAGTTTGAATCCTGCTCGCAGCGAGCGGCTCATTTAAACAGGTTGGACAAACACCTGTCACAGCTGGTCCTACCTCAGTGCACAATGCTGACCTCTCAAAGTCCCTTCCAGCCCCACAGTTCTGGGATTTTGTTAGTCTAGAAAAGAACTCCAAATCTCTCCCGTGTCTCCCTGGCCGCTCGAACCTCAAGGGAAGGCAGAGTCCATTGATGTCTGTGTCTCTGCTGCAATTTGAGGACTAAGGAAGGACTAAGCATTTGCAAACTGACCGCCTGCTTGATTTTGGGGGCCCATAATTCTGGAATCCCCTGTTTGATTTGCCTGAAATTTGGTAGAAAAGTTCTGCCTTGGCCTCAGAGGCATCCTCCCGATTTTCAGCTCAGTTGGTTTTTATTTACAGAATTTAGAGGGGTGGATGTGAAAAATAAGGGTTATCATGAAAAAGGGTTTGTAACATTCGCTATGGAGCGAGTGCTGTGGCTCCCTACAGGTGATGTGTATAAGACACACCCGTTTGGAAGGCTCAGGTTCTGAACGCAACCCGGGTATGGCAGCTAACGCACCTTTCAGCAGGGCTGTTTTCATCCTTTTTGTTTTCAAGGCCCAGCGACCCAAAATCCTGAGCTGCGTGGAGAACCAGCTGGACGAGCTGGGAGTCACCGTCGCGCAGACCAGAAAGACCGTGGAGCTCATCAAAGTAAGATGACTTTGTCCTCACCTTGCCCAGGGCTTGAGCTGAGCTTGGAGCATTTCCTGCTCCCTTCCACCTTCCCTCTGAACTGCGTCCTCTAACAAATGCCCCGGCGAGCCCCCCTAGAACCCAGAGCAACTTCGGAGAGACTTCTGCTAGAGGCAGCTCTTCCCAGTTCGGGAGTGCTCACGTGCTTTGGGAAAGCATGGCGGCTGTCTGACCCGATACCTGGCCCCCAATCTGGAATGTTGTCAGGATAGGAAATACTGCCCCTGAGGAAACCGTTTCTGGGACTGAGGTTGCTCCCCTGGAGGAACTCAGCTGGGGAGGTATTTCCTTTAGCCCTGTCAGTCCCCATGGCAGCCACATTCCTAAGCTTTCAGCAGGCTGATTATACTCCAGGGTTGCGTGTCTGTCACCCATTCGCCTCTACGGTTCACCTAGCTTTCTGCTCCCATCTGGGGAGGTGTCCTGCCTGCTCCACATTTCAGACCGTGGATTTGGCATGAACTGCATCTCTGCATGGGACAGCAAAGCGCAGCCTGAGGGAAGGTGCTGAACTGCCATTTCCTGTGGAGAGAGGTGATCAAAGTGAAACGTGTTGGACAAGTGCAACCATGCTCCATGGAAACACAAAGGGGCACAGTGGGGTCTGTTGGGTTCTACACCTGCCTCCCTGTCTGACCTTGGTTCACGTCACCTCTCTGTGCCTCCATTTCTCCCTGTATAAAATGGGGGCAGTAACAACCGCCGACCTCAGAGGGGTGGGGTGTGGCATAGGCCATGTCTACACTGCTTGGGGTGCATTTTTTGGCACCAGTTCAGCTGCACCGTGCAGACCCTTCATGTAAGCACGGTGCCCTAGTACAAGTGGTGGTTTGCGCCGGTGCAGCTCCATTAGTGCCGAAAACCCCAGTACAGGCAAGATCTTAATGAACTGCTGCTGTTTGTAAAGAGCTCTGAGATCCTTCCCTGAACTGAGCTATAGAAAGGGGAAAGCTGATTACTAATAATGCAGATGCCCGTCTTTGTGTGCGTAGAGCGCCGCCCTGAAGGAGAAGGAAAAGGTCAGCAGGCTCTTTGATGAAGCATCCAGAGCTCTGGTGACCTTCCAGAAAGAGGTGACTGGCTTCATCGAGGATGGCGAGCGATCCATGCTGCTTGAGGCTGAAGCAGATCTCCGGCAGAAGGAGGAGAAGCGTGCCAAGCTGGCTCAGTGCAGACAGAACCTGGAGAGGGTTCCGAGCACGGATACCATTTACTTCCTACAGGTGCGCAGGGACTGGCGCCAGGAGCGGAGCAAGCGCTGGGGCAGGGTTAAAAATCACAAATGACCGGAGGTACTGATCTCCGCTAGCGCTTCCTGTGGACCTGGGGAGCTGGAACCAGGGCCGGCTCCAGGCACCAGCGCAGCAAGCAGGTGCTTGGGGCGGCCAACAGAAAGGGGTCGCACGTACGGCTCTTCGGTGGCAATTCGGTGGCGGGTCCCTCAGTCCCTCTCAGAGGGAAGGACCTGCCGCCGAATTGCCGCCGAAGAATGAAGCGGCGGCGGTAGAGCTGCCGCCGAAGTGCTGCCGATCGCAGCTTCTTTTTCCCCCCGCCGCTTGCGGTGGCAAAAACGCTGGAGCCAGCCATGGCTGGAACATGACACTTCCAAGCCCCTCTCCCTCCAAACTGCAGTGCAGCTCTTGGCTAATCCATTATTCAATCAGGATCTGACCCAAAGCCCACTGAAAGCAACAGGTGTTTTTCCATTGCCTTCAGTGGGCTTTGGGTCAGGTTGCTAGTGAGCAACTTGCCCACGCTCATGTTGCAAATGGAAGACAGACGGACACAGGGAGCAGATGGAGCAGAGGTTCACTGTCAGCAGCGGGAGCTGGGAGCGCCTGGGTGCTGGGAGCAGTGAGACGCTGGGAGTGCATGTTGACCTGCACCAAGTACATAGCTAGATACTTACCAAATTATTGTTAACACTGAACCTTCATTATAACTGAGGGCATGACTCTGTGAAGAACAAGGGCCCAGGAGCTGGCAAAGGTTAGAATATGTCAGTGATCCCTACTGGTATGTGACAGCGCATGTGTAACCCACGCACCTCCTGGGTGTGGTGCTCTGTCCCATGTAGTGGCACCGAGACCCCTTAGAGATTAATGAGTCTGCTCTACAGCCTTAGCGAACAGCCAGGTGGCTTTTAGCTCATGCAGTAGAGAGAGGCTCATGCACTGAGCTCCAGAGGTCCCAGGTTCGATTGTGCCTGCTGACAATCAGGGTCTGTTGGTGTTACACATGCATAATAGCAGGTTCAGATCTGCAATGCAGCAGTGTGGGGACAAAGCCTGTAGACTTGTGACTCCTAAGGGCATGTTAATCAGGTAGCAGGTGAATGGAAATAGGAGGTGAAGAGGGAGAGTTGTTGGGAAAAAAAATAATGCAAATGACGCCCTCGGCTCAGGCCCGTAATTAAAGGTCACTACAGTGAGTTTGATACTGGGTTGTATGTGAACTAACTCGCCTCTTGCCACTCACTGGAAAGTTAAAGGGGGGAAAAATAATGGGCAGCTATTGTGGGCATGCACAAAGCAGCCCCTAGCATGGAGGCAATCTCTTCAGAGCGAGCGATCCTCAAGCACCTCAGCTGTGGAAATGGAGATATCCTATCCTATCTCCTAGAACTGAAAGGGACCTTGAAAGGTCATTGAGTCCAGCCCCCTGCCTTCACTAGCAGGACCAAGTACTGATTTTGCCCCAGATCCCTAAGTGGCCCCCTCAAGGATTGAACGCACAGCCTGGGTTTAGCAGGCTAATGCTCAAACCACTGAGCTATCCCTCCCCCCTAAATAGCAGAGGATGGTTTTGATCCATCAACCTCTGGGTTATGGGCCCAGCACGCTTCCACTGCGCCACAATAGTCCTTGGTGGGAGGAGATACTGTTGTATGTGATATTCTTGAGTCAGATTTGAAACTGACTAAGGAACACATGGCCAGAGAAGTCGTTCCCTCCCTGTTGCATGTCTGTCTTCATGCTGGGTCCTGGGAACAATCACTGCACTAGTGTTTTGGGAAGGGGTGTGGTGGTGGAACAAGACGCAGCCCAAGATTCTTGCAGGCTCTTGATCCCTGTATCCTTGGCTCAGGAGTTCCAGACCTTAAAAATAGCAGCTGAGGAAAAGAGTTCCCTATGTCCAAGCTTCCAGAAGGAACTGAGCTTCACCAAGTCCAGCCAGGCTGTGTGTGCCGTGAAGGAGCTGCTGGTGACTGCATGCAAGAACCAGTGGGACCAATTGCTGGGGAAGGGGTATGAAGAGTCTGGTTTCCATGGGATGCAAGAAGGTGTGTATTTAGCCACCGTGGGCTAGCCCCTGGGTGTGTGGGCCGAGGTTTATATTGCTCCCCAGTGTGCACAAGGAGCACTGAGGCTCTTGAGAGTCCCTGTTTAACTTTTATAACTAGCAAATGAATGTGAGAAGCCAGCACCCCCAGGGCAGAGCCGTGAAGCGCTCCCTACCCGTCCCGACAGCCTTGGAAACTGTGCAATTGCATAATCAGCCACTCAGTCAGCCTCTGCCGTCTGGGCTCACGTCTCGCTCGGGGGGGTTTTATGAAGTTTCCACAGCGACTAGAAAATCAGAAGGCAACAAACAGGCTTGGAGCTAGGTGTGGCCGGGCGGTTTGGGGAACTCCCCCCAAGTGGCGTCCCATGAAAGGGAGACTTGTCTCCTCTGAACACAGACCTACCACTTCATTCCCGGACTCTCTGTCCTGGCAGGGGAGGGGGAAGCTGAAGCTGCTGGTTGAGTTTCAGACAGACTCGGGCAGCTCCATTTTAGCTTTTAATGACTAGTTCAACTCCCCGTTGTTTGTAATTCTCCTGGAGACCCATCAAAATCATTCCCTTCCCAGCCACGCCCGTCTCCTCCTGCGGAACACATGTGGCCATTGCCTGCCATTAAGCCCAGTCCAACAGGGATCTGCCTTGTATTGTGTATACTGTGTACTGGCCTCAGCCTAGGAACATGGGGTTGGGTTGTTAGTGCCCCCTGTTGGCTGGCTGGCAGTGCAGCAGCAGGACCATCTGTCACAGGAACCTGCATGAATGTTGTAGAGTCCCAGGGACATTTCTTTTTTGCTCTTGGTTTTATATTTTTAAATGCAGGAGCAGCACGATGTACCCTGAGGTGTGAGGCCCAGGGCTTTGCACCTCCCTCTGAGATTCACACAGCATCCGTTCACGGGGGCTTTGTTGGCTTTGCTGTTTATATAGCTCGATGGTGACGCCTTTTATTCCTCTCCTTGCAGCAGTCGCTGAGCCCCAACCTTCGGACAAATCAAACAATCCAGCCTGCTTGGAGACAAGAGACTATTTCCTGAAATGTAAGACCCTGACCTTTGTTTTGGCTTCTGTTGCTAAGGCCAGTTGCTGCATTTCCCCTTTCTGCTCAAAACACTGATGACATGTAAACTTTCTGTACTGGCAGTTGCATTTGTATGTCTGCTCCCTGGCAGGGTCCGGTCCATGTTGTTGGGATAAATACCATACAGCTAATAAAGGGAGTCCATTTGCCTTCCAGCTAAAGTCTTAAAAACTCAGCCTATGTGTAGCTCTGCCAAACCAGTCATGGGGGACCTAGCCAAGACGCTGTTGCACGTAAAGCCCTTTCCACTTAATTCAGTCACAGATGAATTTGATCCTCTGTTTAATTAGCTCGGAACCTCTGGAGTCAAATAACTTGTAATCAAAATAACACTAATTCCACGCTCTGTTTTGAACCAGTTTGATGGCTTCAGGCAGGTGGCTAATTCGGTTGCTGAATAGATAAAGTTGTTAAAGCCGGACAAAATTCTGTCTCAAAAGAGCCCAAGGAGGAGTCAGGCTAACTGAAGAGGTTACAATGAAAAGTTGCCTGATTCAGACAGTGTGATTGATATTCAAAGCACTGTGCCGGGCTTGGCAAGCTGCCACCCAAAGACCAGCTGTAGAACCGAAAGAGACTCGATCTGACAGACTGTGCTCCACCATGCGCTGCTGGAGCACAAGCTCGCAGAGAGGGGAGAGAGATTGAGCTTGCATCCCTCCCAGTGAGCCATCTCTCACCTGTACACTACCATGGGTCTCTGCTTTCTTCCCCTGGTTTTATTTTCTGCTCCTCGCCTGTTCACGCAGACATGCGTTTACTCACAAATCCAAGGACGATTTTCTAGTGCCTGTCAACAGTCTTCTTGGAGACAGGTTTCAGAGTGGTAGCCGTGTTAGTCTGTATCAGCAAAAAGAATGAGAAGTACTTGTGGCACCTTAGAGACTAACACATTTATTTGGGCATAAACTTTCGTGGGTTTTAGCCCACGAAAGCTTTTGCCCAAATAAATGTGTTAGTCTCTAAAGTGCCACAGGTACTCCTCAGTCTTCTTGGAGGAGCTGCTGCTGGTCACGCTCCCCAACGGAAGTTGGGCCTGTGCAGATATGGATCCAATCCATGAACGCCTCATTCAGCTGGAAATTCAAGGACCTTCTGTTCCCCCTGTCTCCTCTGCATCTGATTTGCAAGCTGGATCTCCTGGGCTTCGTGGATCTACACTGTGCCTTATTCCTGTGCGTGGGAGGGTGGCCAGTACTCTATCCCAACTGAACTCCTGTTTTATAAATATCCATCAACATCAACATCAACCCCAGGCCATAACCCTCTTCTGACCAGACAGAAATTCCTTGGGATTAGATAATATCCTTCCGGGGCCAATTACTACAGTATTCAGTGATAGGAGGCCCATTGCCTCCAT
Organism: Trachemys scripta elegans; assembly: GCF_013100865.1. Lineage (NCBI taxonomy): Eukaryota > Metazoa > Chordata > Testudines > Emydidae > Trachemys > Trachemys scripta. The sequence goes on from NC_048311.1 coordinate 19,800,511, forward strand.
GTCCCTCCAGCCCCCTGCTGCCCTAGAGAACAATACCAGCCATAAAAATCTGTTGCTTCTTTCAAAGTCAGTATCCATGGTGGGTACCTGCTCAGCTGCTCAGTGCAAGGGCATGTGGTCAATTTATTTGGGGGTAGGGCTGAGTATGTGCAATTCTCTGCAGCATTAAGAAACTCTTAATGGATAAACTGCTGCGGGGTAAATTCAGAATACGCCTCTTAACCGCTCTGCTAGACAGAAAGAGCCAGTCTTTCATGTTGTTTCTGGCCCTGCTAATAATCTGCTGCTTTAGTCTGTGGCTAATCACCCTAACACGCACCATCAGATCAGACACTGTATTTTAGCTGCAATCAGCAGGAATGCTTTTGATTCTGTATGCAGGGTTGAATTCCTAGAGGGGTTGGGGTGGCAGGAAGTTCTCGGGGGCAGGGCTCTCTGCTCTGGAATTCTCCTGATGATCAGACAAAGGCCAGATCCATCCAGCAGCCAGTAGGACACAGTACTAAGGGCATGTCTCCGCTGCAAGTGAAGGTGTGATTGTAGCATGCGCGTGCATACCCGCACTGGCTTTACTCCAGCTCGTACGGCGGCATGGGCTAGCAACCAGGCTCCCCAGCAGGCTCCTGCTTTAGCAGCTAGCCTGTGTTGAAGCCTGGGCCATCACATCTACGCTACTACGGTTACCTGTGCTAGCTAGAGTAAAGCTAGTGCGGGTATCCCCCTCCCGCATGCTACAGTCATACCTTTGCTTGTAGTGTAGACATACCCCAAGGCGCATCTCTTTAGCTTTGGTGATTTCAATCAACAGCTGAGTTGGTGTTCATTGCCATTGGGCCAGGGGTGGGAAAGGCCTCTGCCCAGATATTGGAGAGCGATAGTACAGAAACAGACCTGTTAACGTTAGCCACTGAAACTCACCACTTGGGGCTAAAGGGGAAAGGGATGCTCTGTGCTAAATTTGATTCTGATTCTCTCTTTTGTGTTTGCTTGTCCCCTCCTGCACAGTTGCCTTCATCATCGATTTGGACAGCGATACCGCGGACAAGTTCCTCCAGATGTTTGGAACCAAAGGGGCCAAACGAGTATTGACCCCCATCGGCTACCCCGAGAGCCCAACCAGGTTCATCAACTGCGAGCAGGTGCTGGGCGAGAACCTGATGAACCGAGGCAACTACTACTGGGAGGTGGAAATCATTGACGGCTGGGTGAGCATCGGCGTCATTGCCGAGGGCTTCAACCCACGGGAGTCCTACGACAGAGGCCGCCTGGGGAGGAACGAGAAATCCTGCTGCCTGCAGTGGAATGGACAGAACTATGTGGCCTGGTTTGGTGGCTTCGAATCCGTTATCCAGCAGCCCTTCTTTCACACGATCGGGGTGTACCTGGAGTATTCAGAAAAGGCACTGACCTTCTATGGGGTCAGGGACACCAAGATGACGTGTCTCCAACAGCTCAAGGTTGCTCGCTTCAAAAAAGGCCAATTTGACCCCTTCCAGAATAAGATCAACCACCAGTTCCCATCGCTGTTTGCTTATAACCTCAAACCAGCTTTTTTCCTTGAAAGCGTAGATGCCCATATGCAGATTGGGCCGTTGAAGAAAGATTGTGTTTCAGTGTTAAAGCGGAGGTAACTTGCAGAGAAGACCCAGGAGTCTCTCTTGTAATTGTTTACCAGCACCGTGGCTTATATAGTTTTCTCTCTGGAATAGCCCTGCCAACCCACTCTAGCCCTGTGCTGTTTGTAACCCAGGAGTTAACAAACAGAAGTCGCCTCTTAGTGGATAGAGCCCTGGACTGGGACTCAGGAGACCTGGGTTCTGTTTCTGGCTCTGCCACTGGGTGACCGTGGGTAAGTCACGTCACCGCTCTGTGCCTCATTTTTCCCGTCTGTAAAATGGGCGTAATTATACTAACCTGCTTTGTAAAGTGCTTTGAGATCTACTGAGGAAAAGCAATAGATAAGAGCTAGCTATTATTATTATCGTTAAAAACCGGGCATTTTATGATGGCCTATCCCTGCCAGCCCTCCATTTCTAACCAAGGGGATATAATCTTAGTGACCGCTCCGACCATATGATCCCACAGTTACTCTGCTCTGTGCCTTATTCCACACTGTAAATGCGGGATGGTCGTTTAATACGTGTTAGCCCCCCGACGCCTTCAAAATCTGCTTTCTGGACGAACGCCTCCCAGACAATGCTTTAAAAACAGCAGGTACAGCCTGGGCTGTACAAATACAATGCTCTACACAGCAGCACACTGAACCACCAGCGTACCTCAACCTTATTCTGGAGGGCCCATATCTAAGAGTGAGAGCGCCCCCCCAAGCCATACGGATGCTGTGCCTAAAGACACCTCATGTCCCAAAGCAGGGAAGTGATAGACCAGCACCAATGAGATCACACCTAGAATGCTCAACTGAGTCCAGCACACCTCCACACCAGAAAGAGGGAGACAGGAATTCAGGGAAAACCAGCAAGAATGACTACAGGTGTGGGAGGGATGGGTTGGTTGAGGAAAGATTAAAAGAAGTCCTGGATTGGCTGCAGGATGACGATGAAACATGACGCCAATGCACAAGGATGTAACTGCATTTTAGGAAGAATTGCTAGAGGTGGTAAGTAGGGCTATAACTAGGAGGAATGGGATGAAATTAAGGAGAATGAAAGTTGAATATCAGGGAAACTTCTTAATGGCGAGATCTATTCTTTTGTGGAATAGTCTCCCAAGGGAAATGGTGGAAGACCCCTGTGATGGGTTGGATCACAGAAACCCCCTGAGGCTGCCAACTGATGTGCCAAGACTACTTCTGCCTCTGCTGGAACTCCAGCAGCCTGTCTTGTTGAGCCAGACGCGCTAGGCTGCTCCAACACAGGCCCAGGGTCTGAACCACGTGCCCCAAAGCTGCAGATTTAACTGAAAGCAGCTTAAGAAGTGTTCCTGTCTTTAACACTCAGATGCCCAACTCCCAGTGGGGTCCAAACCCCAAATTGTTTTACCCTGTATTGTTCGCCCTCTATAACACTGATATATAGAGAGATGCACAGCTGTTTGCCCCTCCTCCCCCAAGGTATTAATACATACTCTGGGTTAAATAATGAGTAAAAAGTGATTTTATTAAATACAGAAAGTAGGATTTAAATGGTTCCAAGTAGTAACAGACAGAACAAAGTGAATTACCAAACAAAATAAAATAAAACCCGCAAGTCTATGCCTAATACAGTAAGAAAACTGAATACAGATAAAATCTCACCCTCAGAGATGCTTCAATAAGTTTCTTTCACAGACTGGATGCCTTCCTAGTCTGGGCACAATCCTTTGTCCTGGTACAGCCCTTGTTCCAGCTCAGGTGGTAGCTAGGGGATTTCTCATGATGCCCGCCCCCTTATTCTGTTCCACCCACTTATATATCTTTTGCATAAGGTGGGAATCCTTTGTCCCTCTGGGTTCCCAGCCCTCCTTCTCAATGGAAAAACACCAGGTTAAAGATGGATTCCAGTTCAGGTGACATGATCACATGTCACTGTAAGACCCCAAACCTTCATTCCTCCCAGCCTGACTCACAGGAAGGCCTGCCTGCAAATAGAGCCATCCACAGTCAATTGTCCTGGTTGACGGGAGCCATCAAGATTCCAAACCACCATTAATGGCCCACACTTTGCATAATTACAGTCGGCCCTCAGAGTTATATTTAATATTTCTAGTTTCAGATACAAGAATGATACATTCATACAAATAGGATGAACACACTCAGTAGATTATAAGCTTTGTAATGATACCTTACAAGAGACCTTTTGCATGAAGCATATTCCAGTTACATTATATTCATTCTCATTAGCATATTTTCATAAAATCACATTGGGTGCAATGTCACAACCCCATCAGCTGAATTATTTAAAAGTGGTTTGGATAAAGGACTAAAAAATATACTGTGCAGAACAATCTCGCATTAGCCAGGAGATGGAGTAGATGAACGAATGCTGTAGAACTTTTCCGTCTCTAGCTTCTGTGAGAGGTTCATTCAGTTCTTGGCTTCTTCGGTGAGACTGCTAACTAGCCCGCCCCCGTTGTCATGTCACCTGTCCACTAAAACTGGTCTGGGACCACCAAGTTCATTTTCACATAGTCCACCAAATAACCATCCAGATGGTAGCAGCTTTCAATATGGGATGGGTTTGAACTGGCGACACAGAGATGAAATGCCCCAAATCCCATTGCCAATCCCCTGAACAAAGTGACGGTACATGTAAAGGGAACATGTAAACCATTTATATATGCATCATGAGCATCATCTTCTGCAGATACTTTTAATGTTGGTCTGTTGCATTTGGGAAAGCAAAATATTCCTGTGGGCATTATGAGGGCAGTCCTGAACCCTTTACTTAGGCTAAATTCCAATTGACTTCTGCTGAAGCAGCTCTGGGCCCTTAATCTGCTTCCCAGTACTATAAAATATCCCAGCCAGTGGGATGAAATAGCTGCTAGTGAGAGACTCCAGCACCATTCAGTGGCTGGAGATCCTGAAACAGCAATAGCGGTATTTATTAAAATTCACTTTTAATAGATAGTTTCTTATCCGGGAACTATTAATTTAGTTAAGGTATCACTGCAGGTTTCCTTTTCTGTTATAATCACATCCCTGCTTTCCTGGGAACTTTAGTAGCATTAAAATCCCAAACTCCTAAAAGACTCCAGTTAGTGCAGTTCCTTTTTAGTTACTAATGTACCCCAGTGTAGTTTATAAAGGGTTTTAAATGATTAATAGATGTTCTAAGTTGTAACAGATGTAAACAGTATGTGTTATAGAAGATGGTTATAAGCACATCAGTAGAAGCTGTTCTAGATGGTTGTAAGCCCTGGTTATAAACAACCTATTGGATTCTGACAATCTGTAACCTTTCATTAACTATATATTAAAACATCTGTTAATTATGTATTAACCATTTATAAATGTATCCTGAATATAAAGGATGGTGGCGAATCCCTTCTAAAAAAAGGTGGAAAGGAAAAGAGAACTTTCAAGAGCACATTTCTCAAGCCACCTTCTCAAGTATGCCCTGGAGATATACAACAGCTGGAATGAATTACTGTCACATCTATGCACTGCAGTAGCTTCATCTCCTACCTGTCTCAGTCTTATATACTTTGCTATGAGTTAATTTTCTCTGATATTAGTTTATCACCTACCTCCTAGAGCTTGCATTATATAAAAAAAAAGAGACCTAGTGTACTGTATTTATGTAAAGAGAAAATAATTGGGTCAAATTCACCACTGATGTAACCCACTTCCAGTAGGGATGAATTTGGCTAAGATGGAGTTAAGGCTGTAAATACATAGAAATATATTCATGGAAAAAAACCTTAATAAAATGCTGTAATTAAAAAAGCAGTCCAAAGGCCAGGAAATTCACAGTTAAAATTACAGGTACATCTCCCAACATGGAGGCCTGGTGAAATGCACCCACTCGCCTTCTGAAAATAGTCAAAGGCTCCAGTCCTCTGAAGGCCACCAACTTCAGAAGATCTGGGTTCTGTTCCCAACTCTACCAGAAGCCTGCTGGATGACATTGGGCAAGTCACTTCCCAGGTCTGTGCTGCAGCTTCCCATTCTGTAAAATGGGCATAATGATCCTTACCTCCTTTGTAAAATACTTTTGAGATCTACTGATGAAAAGTGCTAGATATAGATAGATAGATAAGAGCTAGGAATTATTATTATATGGTGATTTTTGAAATATTATGAGCTATTAAAAAAAAAGATTAGCAAATTCTTCAAGAAGTGAAAACACCTTGGATGAAATCTTGACCCTGTTTAAGTCTATGGGTATTTTGCTATTGATTTCAATGGGGACCAGTGTTCACTTCTTATGTTTTTAACTCTTATTTCTGAAACACTCTGTCTTTTCTGTGTCTGACTTTGCATAAAATCTCTAATGTGGCGTGAGACAATATTTGTGCCGTTTCATGTGGATTGCTTTAGTTTTGGCGAAGCTAGAGGTGATTAGGATTGGAAATGGCTATATAAGCAAAAAAGCTAGATTCAACCTTCACAACAGAGAAGCTATCCATAATGTAGTGAGAGGGAAAAATAAGATATTAATCTCTGTACTTCTGCTTAATATGTGCGGTAAGGGCTCTAGGACACTTGCTTAAGTCTTTATCGGCTAATGTTGCTTTCTCTCATGGGCCAAATTCTGACTGTGTTACTCGAGCAAAGCTCCCATCAGCTTCAACGGGAGTTTTGCCTGAGTGTGGGCTGCAGGAGTGGGCCCCTGGTTCCATTTGTGTGTCAAAGAAGATGACTTAATTCCTTATTAGAATGAATGTGTCTTTGGCAGAGGGTTCATTATGCAAAGGTGGGCATTCCCCATTCTCCCTGGTTGCCCATAGCAAAGGTGTATGTCACGCGCCCTGTCTGTGGTATTCATTCAGGAGATCAATCAATTAGGCTGAGCCTAAACTTTTGTCTTTCCCCTGTGTATCTGCATAACTTTTCCCCCATCCTGGGCTTCAGCAGTGAAGGCAGCGGCAGTACTCAGGAGGCAATGATGTCTAGCAGTTAGAGCAGGGAATTATGAGTTGGGAGAATTGGATTCTGTTCCTGACTGACTTCCACTGACACTGGATGAATCACTTAACCATTCCAAGCCTCTTTTTCCCAGTCTGTGAAATGGGGATACTAATGCCCGGCTTTAGAAAGGGCTTTGAGAACCACTGTTGAAAGGTGCTATAAAAAAGGGAAGCATTATTATATTATCCTCCCTATGGATGGAAGAAAACGCTGAGATAAGACTTCAGAACCACTCCATAAGCAGCCACAAGGGTAGAGCAGAAATGCAGTGCATGGCAGGAAGCTATTGACATGGGTCCTTCTCAGCCCTGTGATAAGCAGTTGCAACTTCTGTTATAGCTGGTATACCTGCTTACCTCCATGCCTGAACTTGGCCTATTCTTGCCAGTCTCTGGCAGGTTGGAGAGGAAGAGTTCAAAGGTCAACCATGAAACCAGTGCCCTGCCCTAACCCTAACCCTATCCACTAGGCCCCAGAAGTAATTGTATGTCCATGAAATGAAACAACAGGATTTTTACAGAGAACCTGCTATAAATGATCTTCCACATTTGCCTGTAATAACTTGTGAAAGTAGCTTTAATAAAAGGTAACAGTTGAGCTGATTCACTTTATCACAGCTATACAATTTGCTTCATTTTAAGATGAATATCCCCTGCCTGTTCTTTCAGTCCATTCGGAAGTAAGATAAACTCTCATGCTTCAGGGCACAAACCAAACTCTAACTATCAGGGATAGGAAGAAAGTTCTGTCAGCAGTTTATTCAATAACTTCCCTCTTCGAGATTCCTCTGGTGCATCTGATAGTATTTGGAGACAGGGTACTGAATTAGATGGACCACTGGCCTGGATTGAAATCCCTATGTTCCTAACATGCATGGGGTATAAACTGGAATGATCAGGAAATTCACACTGAACCAACCCTGGATCGATCCTCTGCTTTTCCATAAGCAACAGGATAAATCCAATAAGCCGCTGTTTAAACAGCATTGTGCAATTTCGAGTGTCTGTTTTTTCTTGAGCAATTTTCGCCTCACATAGTGATCATCTTTTTACTTAGGATTTTTTTAGGTATACAATTACTGTATTAAAGTGTGTGAGGAAACTGTAACAATAATATAATGCTATTAAAGAATGTTAACTACCATTAAACAGTGTACAAACATCATACTGGATTGTCTTTCCTTACAGAACAAAACGACTGAATTATCTGGCCATCTTGTCATTGATTGTTCAATGTTTTTTTAATGCTGGATAAGACAATGGAGATCTGTTTCCAAGTGATGATGGTTATCAGCAATCATCTTGCAGCAACAGGGACTGACCACCATTTTATCCATAGTGCAAACAGGAGCTTTCTCAGCCTGCTCCACCAGTAATCTGAATTCTTATCCAGGCACCAACTAGGAATCAGAAATAGCTCTGTCTCCATTTTATCTCAGCCCTGCGCTGCTCTCTGGTAGATCCTGCCAACAACACCAAATATCACTGGTGGTTTTGCACTGTGAGGTACAAACAGTTCTCACTTATGGGATTGTAAACTGGATGTGAGCCCAGAAAATATGAGTGTTTTTGCCACTACTGAGCCAGGTAGGAAATTTCCTTAGAAAAACCATGGCGTGAACCACAGCAAAATACATTGGTTCAAAAATAACTTGTAACTCACATCGTGCCAAAGCGTTTTACAAACCTAAACGCTCACCCGTGAAGTGCAGCTGCTCAGCAGGGCACAAGCAACACCGCAAATCATTTTAAGCAAGGAAGAGTTCTGTGTCCAAGTGAACCATTTCTTCTTGCCAGTTCAAGGGAGCTCCAAATCTGGTCAGAAGCAAATGTTAGCAGAAGATATTTATGTTTCCAAACACTTTTGTCCCCAAAAAGATGAGAATAAATCTTTGGATTATACCTACTACTATAGTATAGAAAAATATAGACCCAATGGGGTTTAATAGAAAAGAGAAAATCTGACCTGCCTTTTTAGCTCAGTTCTCTGTTGAGGCTAGTGATGGTTTAAAACGGGTCTGCAACCTTTCACAAGTGGTGTGCCAAGTCTTCATTTATTCACTCTAATTTAAGGTTTCGCGTGCCAGTAATACATTTTAACGTTTTTAGAAGGTCTCTTTCTATAAATCTATAATATATAACTAAACTATTGTTATATGTAAAGTACATAAGGTTTTTAAAATGTTTAAGAAGCTTCACTTACAATTAAATTAAAATGCAGAGCCCCCCGGACCAGTGGCCAGGACCTGGGCAGTGTGAGTGCCACTGAAAATCAGCTCGCGTGCCCCCTTTGGCACACGTGCCATAGGTTGCCTACCCCTGGTTTAAAAGCTAACAATGTGCCTCTTGTTCCCAAATTAATCCTGTGGAGAATTTGTGGTATATAATATACCCAGCTCCAGGGCCGGCTTTAGCTTTTTTGCCGTCCCAGGAAAGGAAAAAAAAAAAAAAAAAGGTGGCCAGACTGCTGAAGCCAAAAAAAACCCCAGCAGCCACAGGGAGCGCATGGAGGGTGGTCAAGGCGGCTTGCAGGGGGTGAAGGGCGGCACCCGCCCGCTCCCTCCGCCCGTGGGCAGCCCTCTGGCCTTGGGGTGCCTCTCCCAGCCGGGCAGGCAGAGCCCCCGGAGGCTGCAGGAGGTGCTGGCTCAGCCGCTCCTTTAAAGGCGGCTCGGCCGGGCTCAGAGCGGCGCGGGAGGCGGAGGCTGGTGCAGGCGGCGGGGAGTGGTGCGTCCCGGGGAGCCCGGCGGCATGGTGAGCGGCGAGGATCGCTAGTTCATTCCCCTGCAGGGCTGGGCTGACCGCCCCAAAACTGGCCAGAATGCCACCCCTTACAATGTGCTACCCCAGGCACGTGCTTTCTCGTCTGGTGCCTGGAGCCGGCCCTGCCCAGCTCTAACCAGTCCTCTGCTCCTTAGTTCCACAAAACAGTCTCTCAAGCACACTGCAGCTGAGCATCTGAAAGAGGAATTTGGAAATTAATTTCTTGTTCATTTAAAAAATATGTTATGCTCCAGCAATTCTATTTGTTCCTCCACTGCTCTGAGTGGAGGAACTTACTTGTTGCTGGGGAGAGCAGCAAGCAAAAGAGCAAGACCCACAAAACAGATTGAATCCAACCCTACCAAGCAACTAACTTCTCCTTTATATTTAATACTATTTCTGAGTTGTTCACTGGCTGTTTTCTTTCCGCCCAGTTCCTTCTTCGTTGGTGACACTTGTTTTTAGTAAAAGTAGTAACAATTTAAGTCTAGGATAGGGTGACCAGATGTCCTGATTTTATAGGGACAGTCCCGATTTTGGGGTCTTTTTCTTATACAGGCTCCTATTATCCCCCATCCCCTGTCCCGATTTTTCACATTTGCTGTCTGGTCACCCTAGTCTAGGACCATAGCTCCCTACAGGACTTTTCGAGCTGCAATGCTCCTAGTGTGATGCAAATTCGACTATCTCAGCGTTGTGTTGGTGCAGCCTTGCGGAGTCCTGCACACCCAGGGTCAGGCATTGATTTAATTAGATGAACCTGAATATTTGAATGCTAATTTCTAAAGTGTATTGTTAAATTTATTCACCTAAATTTTGGTTATTGCTGATTATGTATGATATGTATCTTATGACTTTTAAAACAAACTTTGTATTTGTGGATAATCTAAGCACAATACCCAGATGTACAGATACTCTTTTCTTAATCTGTATATATATATAGATAGATAGATAGATATAGCATTAGCTTTAATAATATTTTAAGGGACAAGCATGGTGTCATGATGGAGATGTTTGTGGCCAGAGAGTTGTTTGCACCAGTCTGCAGGGTGATGTTGGCGCATCACAAGACGCTGACTCCTCCATGTGGGGTCCTTCTGTGCAATGTGATGGGGCAATGTGTTGACTTTTTGTGGGTCCATGACCTGAGATGTTTTTGGGGCCAATGAGCAGTGGGTGTGAGATATGGGGTCATAGGCCTGCCAGAGGAGGGGGATCCTAGCCCATTTGGATAGACAGGACTCCTACAAACTACAGGGCACTCTGACAGGGCCATACCACTGAAAAGCACCTTCCCCCTATGAGTGCTAGACCCCATGCAGCCCCACCCCATCGACAGCCTTGGGGAATGTAGCAGGCCCGCTGTGCAGATGGGGAAGCAGAAGGCCGACCTAATGCCACCTGCTACAGACCAGCATGCCATGCTCCATGTCCCTTAGAGCAGACCATGGAGACTACATGCAACAGCCCATCTCTGAGAGACCCATACACCTCCCAGCATGCAACACTCTACCGCTAAGAGGCCTGTGGGAACTACAGATCCCAGCATGCAACACTCCATCTCTAAGGGACCTCTGGGAACCAAACGTCCCAGCATGCCACGCTCCCGCCTTCGTGCCGTGCCGCTTTGCATGCTGGGCGATTCGGTCTCCGCGCACATCCCACTCCAGTGCTCGGTCGGTGCGCAGGCGCAGTGTCTCATCCCTTGGCCCGTGTCCGGCCGCAGCGGGAGGCCCGGGAGTGTGCCGCGGAGGCCATGGCGCTGAACAGGAACCACTCGGAGGGCGGCGGCGTGATTGTCAATAACAGCGAGAGGTGAGAGCCCCCCCTTTTTTTCCTGGGGGGCCGTTACCAGTGGGCAGCTTGAAGGGGGTGGGGTTTGGGTCACGTGGTCCCCCCCCCCCCCCGGCGGGGGGGGCGAGGGGCCCCCCCCCCGGGAGCCAGCGCCCCGTGGCTCACCAGCCCCCCCCCCCTCTGCTGGCATCCCCCCTCCCCCTGGCAGCTCCATCTCCACACCCCCGCGAGATAGCTGCCCGGGTGCGCGCTGCCAGCTGCCCAGGATTAGGGGCTCAGGCCCATCCCGCTTGCCCCGTTCCTTGTGCCGCAGAGGTGGCCACCCTCCTTTGGGAGCTCACGGGCTGCCATGGTGACCTCTGGCAGCACCAGGAATGGAGGTGACGCCGGTGAGCCCCAGCTCCACTCTCGCTCCTTGCCTTGCAGAGCCTGCTCCTTCCCATCGTACTGTGCTGCTGGCGCTGGCTGGGCAGATTTGCCTGTCCAGAGCTTGTGCTGGTGCTGCTGGGAGCTATGTTCTTTCCTGGGTAGATCATCTAGTGCCAATGGCATGGACCCCAGGCAGCACCCCTCCTCTCCCCCCTCTTCCACCTGGTCAAACTGTGAGACCTCAGACTCTAGTGGTCATTAGATCTGTGTATCCCTCTCTGCCATTCAACAATCTTCTGCCCTTAGAAAGTTGCTCTTTCCTTCTGCTTTTGTTATTTTGTTAGTGGATGTTGTCCCTCATTAACATAGAGAGCACCCTGTTCTGCCACAGCAGGGTAGTTCACTCTTCATGGCTCCTGTCCTCTGGGGCCTGTCCAACACTCAAGTTTTTGTACAATTTTTCTGCTGAGGCCTGTTCTACACATCGATTTCACTACTTCAATTAGGAGTGGGACCTCACACCAGTATGGTTTAATCCAGGTAACCCCCTGCTGTCATGGATGCAGTTATACCTGTATAAAGGATGTATAACTGCATCCACTCTAGGAGTTGCACTGATTTAACTTAGTAGTTTCTAAATCAAAATAGCTAAATCTGGGAGCTGCGGGGGCAGTATGTGGAGCCCCCTGGCTGCCCCTACGCATAGAAGTTGGAGGTGGGAACATGCCACTACTTCCGGGAGCTGTGCGGAGTGGGATAAGTCCCGGATCCCGGAGGGACAGATTAAAACATCTGGAGGGCCGGATGTGGTCCCCGGGCCGTAGTTTGCCCACCCCTGATACAGGCCATCAAATTTACACAAACTGCTACTCTGGATCAAGTCCTAATAATGGGCCTCTTCTTTCCTTTGCTTGTTTGTAGCATTTTGATGACCTATGACCACATAGAAATTGCATTCAGTGATATGGAAAACATGCCAGATGCCTTCAAAGGGACCAAGAAAGGAAGTGTCTTCTTGACTCCATTTAGAGTAAGTAGTTTTCATAATAGGATCAGACACTTTAAATAGAGAGTGACAGAGAAACCTTCCTGGTTCCTGAAAGTATGGTTATCTAGCAGCCTTTGAAAATGGATGATCTTTGGACCTCAGCAGCATTATGTGTGCATTGTAAATCCTTTGTCAAAAGACATAAATACTGATTAGTTCCTGCAAGCAGCTATGTAGCCTGCCAAGGATCCTCAGGAGCTGAAAAGCAAAGGCTTAATGCATCAGTTAAACTAATAATCGTAACCATCTGGAGAGCAGCAAGCTGACTAGAAATCAGGAGGAGAGAGATCATAGCTAGTGGATGCTTCTAGAAGGCACTTCACATTATTGCCTCAGCTCCCAGGCATCTTGCTACTGTTCTGGAGATCTTGTGACCTGCAGGGCTGATTTAAAGCTCCAGGCGTGGGAAGCAGTTTCAGCACATTGAGCTCCATTTTCTCACAGTAAATTGTCTCTATGCTTCATGCTTGTTTCAAATGTCGCTTACTGTGAGTTTGCTCCTTTCCCCTGCAGGTTATCTTTGTGTCCAAGGGAAAGGATCCCATGCAGTCTTTCATGATGCCCTTTTATTTGATAAAAGATTGTGAGATTAAACAGCCTGTCTTTGGAGCAAATTATATCAAGGGGACAGTGAAAGCAGAGACAGGAGGTATGTAATTTTTGGTTACAGTAATGCTAGGGTAGTTACATAGCATCAGATTCAGAGAAATATCAAGTTTAGTCATTGAGCTAAACTGGGTGTTATCCAAATGGCTTAGTATTCAATACTATTAAAATGTATTTCTTTAAAAACTGTAACAAAAAATGTCTCTCCCTTCCCTTTCTCCCTGTCCAGTTGCAATGAATTGGTCTGTTCCAGAAACTGATCTAATTTCCGCTCTCTGTTCTGAATGTTAAAGTTCAATTGGCCAAATGATCTCATTGACGAAACATCCTTAAGTGGCTCATAACAGAGAGAAGGTCATGCCAACAGAATTCTAAGGGATGTCGATAAGCTATGGCCTGTTGAGAAAATCCGTTCAATCCCTGTCCAGATGATTCTTTGCTAAACTTCTCTGCTTCTTCCTAAATCCACGTTCACTTTCAGACAAGTAACCAGAAACAGTTGTCCATCACAAATCTCTTGTGTAGCTCAAGGAAAGGTTGTGTTATTGCCACAAAACGCCTTAGTAGTAAAAACCATCTCAAGTCACTTTATTTTAACAGGAACTGAATAAATGGGCATTACATGTTCTATTTCAGGCTTGAAAGGGAAGAAGCAGTCTTGAAATTGGGGAGGCTGGTTTTAAAGGGGAACTTACATACTCGAGTGAACCTGGAGAGAGGCAGGGAAAGACTTGTACAAATACGTATTTACCCAGTACTTCTTGTGTTCCTCCTTTCACTGTTACTGGAAACCTGTAATTTGATAACCTCTCTCTCACCCCCAGCTCGATTTCTTTTGCTTACTCTGGCACTGAAGTCATAATCCCGTGCTTAGGACACCACAGTCTGTGATCCTGGAAATCAGCATTATAGCTTCTGTGCAGGATCAAATAGGACAAATCAGCCTGTGAGGGGGGTGCACACAGTGAGAACAAACTCTGAAAACCATGTAAAAGGCAAAAGGATTTGCCTAAAATTTTGTGAGCCTTTCCCAGAGGAGTTCCCCTTTAATAGGAATGTCGCTATAACACACACAAGCATCGTGGGTTTAGTTCACAAAGTAATTTAATTTTCCTGTTCTGACACGGACACTGATTCATCTCTGGTGTGGTGCTGGGACGTTTGGGCTGTTCTTGTTTGTTTGTTTTATTTAAGCCTGAAACCTGGGATGTCACTCATATTTTTTTTATCCTATCCTAGAGCATCTTTCATACCATTTATGCTCTTTGCTTCATTGGGTACTCGACACCCCTGTCTAATTTATAGCTAATGATTGACTAGCTGTAAAGGCTTTTTAGCGAACTGGAATAACACAATCCCTGTTTTTTGCTCTAATCCTGTACCGAGCCAGAGCAAATCTCATGCTGCTGGTGTCATTGCCAACCACTGACAGACTATGACAATAGGCACACAACTTCAGCAACCTCTGATTGATGCTCCAACTTCAGGTACCCCTTGACCTGAAACTCCGATGGCCAATGTGTATTTTTCTAATCAGAGCATAATCATGATGATCCTATCCTTTTACCTGCAGGCTTTTAAGGTATTTGGGACAAAGCTAAAGTATTTTAGTGTTGCATGTGAGGGATCTATATAGATAGACCACAACAATTGCCTCATAGCAGGGAGACTAAATAACATTGAAAAAGATTCTCCTCTTTCAACTGATTTTTCTCCTCTGCAGGTGGCTGGGAAGGATCTGTAATGTTCAAAATGACTTTTTCAGCTGGGGGCGCTATTGAGTTTGGACAGCGTATGCTGCAAGTGGCATCTCAAGGTATTGAAGTTTCAGTTTTAACAACAAGGCTAAATCGGGTAATGGTAGAGGGGGAGCTGGCTCTTTTGTGTGGGCTTGTTACGAGCATAAGGTGCATGTGTCCTTCTTAGAATAAGGTATGGCAGGATGGATTAAAATATTTTTGAATTTCAGCCAGTAACTGGATTTCACTTGTGTTTTTTTTTTTTTTTAAAATCATTAATTTTACTCATCTGGTCAGCTGTAGATCTGCTTAGCCTATTGCACTCGTCTCCGAGTTTGTCTGATCTACTGCTGTGAAGAGGTCGGATCTGTCCTGACCTTGATTCAGTCCTTGTGGATCTGGTAGAATCAACTTGCTTTTGTTTTCATAGCCTCTAGAGGGGAAGCTCCCAATGGAGCCTATGGTTATTCCTACATGCCGAATGGAGCTTACGCCTTTGCGCCACCTGCAGCCAATGGGGTGTACGGTCCCCCTCCGCCAGGATACCCCTACCCACCACCACCTCCTGGTGAGTCTGCGAACTCAATAAGGAAATCTTTCCAGTGACCAAATTTAAAAAAGCAGGTTAAGGAAGAGGGGAAGGTGGCTGTATGTTTGGAGGTAACGTCTGGCTTGTTTTCAGGTTTGGTTCAGCACCTTATGCAATTTAAGTACCTGAGCTTATTTAATTGTATTTAGTTTTCAGACTTGTTTTGGCTGTATATGGTCCATGGCTGACCCAAAGGAGCTGTTCCTACAATATTTTCATTTTCTTCCTTTCCAAGCAGAGTTTTACCCTGGTCCCCCCATGATGGATGGAGCCATGGGTTACATGCAACCTCCACCACCTCCTTACCCTGGGCCCATGGAGCCTCCAGTCAGTGGCCCAGACCTTCCTTCCACTCCTGCAGGTGAGAAGTGTGTCCAGTGGATTAGATCAGACTACTGCAATGTTAGTAACATCAGTCACTGAGAACGAGTTGATCTACTACATTCCAGTATCATTTCTCTTCTCTCTACAATGGCCATGTAGAAATATGCAGCAAATAGTTGTCTACAAAGCATAATGAATATGAGCAAAAGCATTAAAATGTGATTCTCCTCTGAAAAGTAACATTTAAAATTGGCATAATCAAGGTTTCATGTACATCATCTCTTGGTGTTTTCAGAAACAACCTGCTCCATTTACAAGTTAAAATATAGTTTTTCCCTAACTGCCAGTCTTGCAAACTCAGTTCAATCTGACAGCCAACCTGGAGTCTTTCCAACAAGTTCATCATCAACAAATATTCTGCAGTTGGATCAATTCTGTTTCTGTGTGAGCCGGAAGAGAATCCAGCTTGTTTTCCGGTAGTGATGATCATTCTGCAGGGCTACCAGGAATAAAAAAAACAAAACAAAACAGCAGTGTAAAAGCTTGTATTAGTCAGCAGATCTGACTCTGATATATGTAGGAGTAGATTTGATGAGTAAGAAGGTCTCGGTAAGAACAGAACGCTTTTCAGAATAGAAATGCTCTTATAAAGAAGGGCTTTCAGCGGCAGCAGGTCAATAGGAATCAGTCTGACTGTCACTCAGTGAAATGGAACAATGAGTGAAGCATGGTAGAAATCCATAGAGTTAAGCAGCATTTGTTTGGCACAGCTCTGCCATTGTTTGCAGCATCCCATCAGAAAGCCAGAGGACAAACCGTGTTAATCTTAGCTGCCCAGCTTTCATCTGACCTGCCCATACTTCCCTAATTGATGAAATTGGATGGGAGGCATAATAGAAATGGGTCTGAAGTTGGTCACAAAACTCAGACTTGTAGTTTCATTTAAATGAGGTTTCTCAAAGTGATTTGGGACATTTTCTCAAGTTCTTGCATGTGAAATCGCTACAATCATGCAGAACAAACACTAAAATCACATGAAGCAAATGCTAAATAAGTGAGATTTTTAATACTGCTGGATCTCTGGTCTTCAAAGGAATTGGGGGTGGGGGAAGGAGCAGGTGTAGCACACCTCTTGAGTCTGAATCCATAGCTGTTCAGCTCAGGACTGGCACTTGGAAAAGGTGGTGGGTCCATGGGGCTGAACGCAAGACTTCAGAGTCAGGGGCAGCCGCACGATCCGGGCTGCTCTTGTGGATTAGCCTTTCCTAAGGAGTGAGTTCCCCACAGCTGCTATTAAAGCCTCATTTTTCTATTGTAAAAAGTCTTTGGATCATTGCCTTCGGGGAGCATTGCCTGTGATCGGCTGGTCTTCAAAAGCAGCTGTTAGCATTTGTTCCATAGACAGAGCAAAACCCCGACGGCAACTGCAAGCTGATGTGGCAGGATATTATAGCTCCTTCAGTGCTGAGTCCCACAGGACCTGCTGATCTCCCTGGTTTCTTACCGGGCAATACTATAGTGACTTGATTCCTCACCCTCTGCCGTTTGAAGGGGTCCCACTAACTATGTAGCTTTGTGTTGTTGTTGCCACTTTGTAGATCAGGTGGGTACAGAACTGAGGGTTGGCCTAATACCTGGTAGGCAGAAACATGGTGGGCTGCAGTGTCACCTAATCTCCCCTGCAGTGTCACCTAATCTTTAACCTGTGTTTGCTTGCAATAGCTGAAGCGAAGGCTGCAGAAGCTGCTGCCAGTGCTTATTACAGTCCAGTCAACCCTCATAATGTCTACATGCCCACAGTAAGTTTCACGCATTGTTCTATATGTAATAAACAACTGTATGTTGACTGTGTAAAAGGGGGGCAGAGTCACTCTAGAGGGCATAGTAAATGTCACAGGAAATTAGATTAAATGTCCGTACTCTGGATAGTGATCATGTACAGATAGTAGAGGGTTAAAAGCAGCAATATTGATTGTGTTAACAGCCATTGTTCCTGTTGGAGAAACAGGGTTTGTTTGAACTAATTGATTTCCTAGCTGTGGATATATGTTCCTTACATATTTTTCCCCTCTTCTATTTTAGGACCAGCCTCCCCCTCCTCCTTACTTCCCACCAGAGGACAAGAAGACCCAATAAGCTGAAAAGGAACCTCTCTATGATGCATTGCTTCCTTATTTTCCATCTAGCTGAATCTTGGGGTGGGGTGTACAGCTTTAAGGAGTCATAGTCTTCCCTCGAGGCAGGTAGATAGACACACACACACACACAGAGTGAAGGAAGAGATTTAAAATGTTCTGGACTATCACTTACAACCCTGAGGGTTTTATCCCTGCTGTCAAATTCCTGCTTTCCCTGTGCCCAGTGATAGCTAGAATATCCGTGACAGTTTCTCTTGCATCCCTTCTCCACCAGTACACTTAATATAGTCCTCCGTTGAATGAGGTGACTGTTCCAATTTTAAAGCTAACAGATCCCTAACACTGAAACAAGACTTGTCTTAACTCTAAAGAATTCCCTTCAGCCTAGCGCATCTCATCTAGCTTTCATCTGCTCCACAATTGCATGGGGGAGGCTGCGGCGGCTGCTTTGGGCTTCAGAAGGAAACTGATACCTATTGCACTTCTGTCCAGTGCTTAGGAAACTTCCCTCAGCAGGGACACCTGAAATATTGCTGTACCCCCACAAAGTGCACTGTTGCGTCCTATCTTGGTGCAGTCAAGTTTGATCTTTTGAGGAAATGTTTGACTCTCCTTACAAGGCTGTGTAGTGGCACCTACCTATACCTTGGGTCTACTGGGGCATTAGAATGTCCTGCTGTCTCTTTCCCAGTAAGATGTGGGTCTTAGATCAGTAATCCTGGCCATTCCTTTTCTAGTCATTAATGCACCTTGGGTTTTTTTTCTTTCCAATAACGCAAGCTGCGCTTTCTGACCAGTGACACATCTTACTGCTGTGATTAGACTGTTCAGTTGAGGTGGGTGTGGCAATAGTTGTGTAAACTCCACCCTGGAAGGATTTGGGAATTGTGTGTGTCGTTCTGACTTGGATGGGAGAGCATTTTTCCCCTGACCTGGTGGAGCTGAAACATCATCATACTCTGCTTTCCTGATGCTTCCACCCACCCCTGCAAAATGGTTCCCAGATGCATCCTCTTCTGCTAGTATAACCGGGAGCATGTGGAAAAGACTCGCAGACTGATGACTCTGTTCTATGTTTCATTCCCTTTGTGAGACTGAAGAAGGTCTTGTTGCACCCTGGAAAGACTGAGGGCCTGATTCTTCTCTCATGTTGGTTTTAACTTCATTGTAATGTCATCAAATTCGTTACTGCTCATTTTTTCAGGAGGGAGATCAGAATCTGACCCCAAGAGGGCTGCGTGTCCTAGATTTCCTTCAACAGAAGGAAACACAAGTGCTGAGATTCCTGGTCTCTGGAGTGCCGAGTTACCAAGCCAGCGTCTCTCTAGTCGCTGACAGGAGGCCCTCCTCCAACACTTCAGAACAGATTTGATTCCTGAACGTCCTGGCTTGTTTGGCGTACTCAAGCTGAGTTGAGCTCCGTGATGAAAGTTCACATGCCAGTCCTGTCTTTCCGAGTTAGCAGCAGTTGCAAATCACCTCCCACCGCTATAGCAATGGCACTCCAAGCAGAAGTATGTAGAACAATGTGTTCACTTGCAGTTGGATTTAATTTTTGGAACTAGCCCTTCGGTGCTGGTTATCCAGGAGAAAGCAATGTAGCACAGCTTAAGAACATTCCTTTTTTTCATCACTGGACCGTTGGTTAGTGTTCCCAGACCAGCTATTAATTTAATTATAAATAACACTAATCTTGCGCTTTCACATGGGCTTTTCAGCTCCATTAGGGATTCAAGCATGCTTGTTCCATAATGTCATTTTTTTATATTGATTTCAGTAGCAGTCACTGCAGTACTTGGAACCTCTGTGGGACTGATCAGTAACCGGCTGTGGGAGAATCCTGCAGACTTACATATGAATCAGATTTGTAGATTTCCTTTGGGAGAGCAGTGCACAGCTCTTCCAAGCAAGTGTGCTGAAAGATGTGCTAAGGAAGCTTGCTGAAGTTTACTGCATGCAACGTGCACGAAAAACAGGGCCCACCTCCTGTTTCCTTTTAGTTTGATCTCCTGAAAGCTTTCTAGCTGACTGCTCACATTGCTGCTCTGTGCACTGACTTTTCTAGACTTGCTGTTGAAATTGCAGTGATGTAAAGAAATGGGTATTTTAAAAAAAGTATTTATTTTGAAGTTGAATTAATATATAAATGTTTAAAAAAGTTCTGAATGCAGATTTTGTTTTGCTGAGACTGTGAAGTAAAGATAAATTCGCTTGATGCTCTTTGTGCCTGTGCGTTTGTGTGTCACGCTGGTCTCGCCACAGGCAGTGGGATGGAAGGATTGTCTTGCAATTAAAGCACAGGGCTGGCAGTCAGGAGGCCTGGATCCTATTCCTGGCTCTACCACACATTTCCTGTGTGACCTTGGGTGAGTCACTTAATCTGTCTTCAGCTTCCCTGTTTCTAAAATGGAGATGATGGGTAACATTTTCCAGAGCGCCTGAGTCATTTAGGAGCCTACGTCCCATTCCTCTAGGTTGTTTAGGTGCTATTGGCCTTTCCTGGGCCAAATTCATTCATTAAAGTGCTCTGTGGTCCTTGGATGGAAAGTGCTGTAGAGTGACAAAGTATTCCAGTGAAGTATTAGCATAGGGTCTCCTCAGGCTTTGGGGACCCTGAATTCCTGGGATGACCGTCTTCACCCCTGTGTTCTCTAGAATGCAGTGACTTACAGTCAGCTCCAGCTTGGAGAACCAGTGTGCTCACTTAGGGCCAAATGCTGTGAGATGGTGAACACCTCCAGTTCCCACTGACGTGAGTGGGAGTTGAGGGCATTCAGGGTCTGGTCCATAGCAGGAAACCAGGAGCCTTAGCCCTACTCCTCTTCCTTCCTTCCATGAGCTGTAACAAGCCACTTTAACCCACCTGATATTCACCCACTCACTGACATGACCATCTTCCAACCCCAAGTTTCTAGCTACTGCACACTCAGCTCTGGCAACCTGCCAGGCTATGTTATGTATGTAACTTGAACCAGAGGCTTGCTTAGCTGCTGGGTTTTTCCCTAATGAGATGAAGATGGGGAGGGGTGTGAGACAAGACGAAATGGAATCTTATAGCACAGCAAGATCCTGGTAAATCCTGTTTTATGGATTACATTTGTTAGGAGTCTAATTTCAAAGCCAGCAATAGTTTCTGCTAGCTTCCCGGAGTGTAGCCTTGGAGATGCCTTAAAACACTTCCCATGGCTCTAGCAGAGTGCTTTGTACTGCAGGGATCCTACACTTGGTTTTTATGCCCTTCTGTGATTTCCTTTTGCCCAAGCACAGAAAACCCCAGGGAATTTATGGTTGGGTACAGTGCTGCCTGTGCTACTTCCCCCTGGGCCTTTCCCTGCAGCTGTGGTATGTACTGTGTGACTCCACAGCCCCAATTAATCCTGCCTCTGCTGGATGTGCCCCAGAGAAGAAACACGGACACGGGGCTCTGCTGACAACTGGATCTGGTGCTGAAAGTGAGTGTCTTCCCTTGGGTTCTTTGGTAGCTCACTAAAGGCACTCACATCTGAAAACTGAGCGGGGAAGGTGTCTCTTCCCAAGTCCAGTCCAGTGGAGATTCTGAGATAAGCAGGTAGAGAGTCATGTCTGCTAACAACTGGATACGCTTCAGGGGGACGGAGCGAGTTGGGACCAGACAAATGTTTTCCATCTGAAGAATTGAAATTGGTTGGCTAAATCAGCAGTCTCTAACCCTTTTCATTGCAGTTCCTCTTGCAATAGGTTGGAGAACAAGTATGCTTCCCACTCACCGTGCCCTGGCATAGTTGTGAATCTGATTGAGGGGGCAATAGGGTGTGGGTGAAAGGATTTATGGAGCGGGGTGCTTCACAGTCATAGCTGAGAAGATTTTTGCAGCAGTTTTGGATAGATTGGGGAGCTGTGAAGCAAGTGTGAGGAAGGCCCAAGATGTAGAGGATGCAATAGATGAGCCGTGAGATGATCCAGGCTTGGACCAGGGTATTCAATTCAATGGAGCTGTCTGGGTTTAACTGGGGTCAGATTTAATCAGAATCCATCAGGTTCCGCAGTGAAATCAACATAGAAATGGAGCCTTGTCTCTACACACTAGGAGTAGAACAAATAGAGAACACTGTACAGACCCAGTGATAGTCAGAACCTTTTCCTTTAAATGGCTGCTAACTCAACAGACTGATAAATCTCCCGCTTTCCCCCCCCCCCCCCCCAGTGGCCACCAAATCTACAAACCCTTTTGAGCTACTGAGAAGCCATGTTGAGTATTTTGGCACAAGAAGAACACCTTCAGCTGCCTGCAGGAGACAGTGTGGCCTAATGGATAGATCTCTAAACTGGGAGTCAGGAGACCTGGATTTTCTATTCCTGATTCTGCCACTGAGCTGTTGCATGACCGTGAGCGAGACACTTCATCTCTGTGTTTCAGTTACCCCATCTGGAAAGTCAGGGTAATGGTCTTTCCTTTGGAAAGTGCTTTGGTATCTGCAGATAAAAAGCTCTAGGGAGACGTTACGTCTTACTGTTAAGAACCTGATGCAGAGGTAAGTGGCATGGACGCACTGCCTCCGCTTGGAAGTGGGAGCAGAGGGCAGGAAATGGCATAAATTAATATCTCCAGATCTAGTTTCGGCATGTTGGATCTTTAATTAGTTCTAAACCAGCGCTAAGTCAACATCATGTGATCCTAAAATCATACTATTGCAATGTGTCATTTGGACAGTCTTCTATTTTATGTGGTGTTTTTGTCCCTACTGAACCAATAAAAAGGTTTTTAAAACCCCCCACAGATTTTAGGAGCTTATTAGATCCTGAAGTCTGTAAGTGCTGATGGGAAGGTAGCAATAACAGAGGCATCAGTGGTTAGAGCACAGGACCTGGAGTTCTTCACCTGGCTCTATTGCTTATTCTCTATTTGAGATTGGGTAAATCACTTAATCTCCTTGCCTCCGTTTCCCCATCTTTAATATGGGGATATTTTCCCTGCCTCACTGGGGTGCAGTGAAGCTTAATGAATGTTTCTAAAATGCTTTGAAATCCTCTGATGAAAACTGCTACTACAAAAATTCCAGGTACTATTGATTAATTCTCTCCCAACACCTTTGAAATATACCACTTTCTACAACTCTGCTGCTGCGTTTTGCCTGTTGCTCTTGTTCTAATTCTGTGGACATCGGAACCAATCTGTGGTATCTCCAATGAGCCCATCCCTGTAGTACTTGTTAGCCGACTAGACGAACCTTCCAGTTATCGAGAATGGGGAAACTAATTGGCTGAACTTCTGTTCTGACTTGCTATTTGAATGGTTCTGGTAAGTGCGGATGCTTTTACTTTAGGCTCCATTCCAACTCTGCCAGATGCCCGCAGGAGTTGGTTCAGGCCCTCAGTTTGAAATGCTGGCATTTGTTTTTGTTCGGAAAGCAGAACACTGGAAGCAAGGCAGACCAGTCCCAGCATGCGCGTAGTCCTGCTGAGATCATAACAAATGCACTGTTGTTATCCTACTGAGCAGAACTCCTAGTAATAAAATCTGTGTTTTGCATTAATTTACTTCCAGCCGGAGCAGCTGAGTCATGTAACTCTGTCTCTGCGATTGCAGTGGAACAAGCCTGGCTAGCCAGCTACCCCATTCATATCCTGCATGTAGTTTTCCTTCCAGTGCCTGCAGGGTGGCTGCCTGCCTTCCTATAATCAGTAAGTAATGGAAAAAAGCAATTGATTATATCTCTGGTGATCGAGGTGGTCTGACCTATAGGCAGTCACAGCCTGGGAAGCAGGCTATCATAGCAAATGCAAATGGGGACAGCAAGGGGCAAAGTTCAGCCTGAAATATTTAAGTGGCAGGCATTGCAGGGTGTGTCCCTGTGAGTGAATCTCTCCTGATCCCCTCAGGTAAATGGGTTTGGTTGGTTTGGCTGCGTGTTTGAGTTTCCTGAGAGAGAGCAGCTGGAAAAAGGTTTGTGTCATGCACATACCTGTGTGGGATTGAGACAATGGGCGGGCGTCCGTGTGTTTGTTAAAATTGACTGCGACTGAGGGCTAGTTCCCAGGCTTGGATTGAATCTGTGGAAGGAGGCTGATATGCTGGGGGTGGGTTTGAAATGGCTAGATGCACACGAGCTTGGAAAAAAGGGGATGTGAAACCTTGGGGCGGGGGCTTTGTGAATTGTCATCCTGCTTGCAGTCCAGGGGCAAAAAATTGTGTCAGCATATAGAACATTGTATGTGATTATATTATATCCTTTAAAGTTGGGGGGTGCAAATAGTGGAGCATATAGACCCATGAACGGCCTGGAGGGGGAGCAAATAACACTCCTGTTGCTGTCATGCTGGGCAATGCTCACAGCTTCATTCACTAGAGTGAATCCGTCATGTTACATTGGGCTGATCATGGGATTAAACTCCGAGTTGGTATTAGAGTCCCGCTTGCTCTGATGCTATCTGTTTGCTGCTGTGGCAGGTCATATGGTTAAATACTTCTGCTGCTGCTGATAATAGGTGGATGTGGAAAAGGGCTGGATAATTGTATGAGCAATAATGTACATTTATGCCAGCCAATGGGGTGATCAAATCTCATGCTTTAGGGTGTAACCGATCATTGGGGGAGGGGGGGTCAGGAAGGAACTCCACCCTACCCACCCCCATCTCCATGGGCAGCATTGAGAAATTGGCCACTTGTGCAATAGGATGCTTTCACTGAAGCCGCAGCAGGAATTGCTACTCTGGAGCAACAGGTATTGGCCCTTTCCTGGCTATGATCTGGTATGGAAAACCCCACCTTTCTAAAACTTCCCTTTACGCCGTTCAAAGGTAACTTTCAACTCTCTGCTGTAGGTCAGTGCAGTTAGCCCTGTAGGGCCTGGGTGCTGGCTGGCTGAGGGTATGTCTACACTGCGATTAAAAAACTGGGGCACCAAGTCTCAGAGCCTGAGTCAGCTGAGTCGGGCTCATGGGCTGCGGAGCTAAAAATGGCAGTGTAGATGTCTGGGCTCAGGCGGGAGCCTGGACTGTGGGACCCCTAGACAGCCTGAGTCTAGGTGTCTGCACTGCAATTTTATAACCCCACAGCCCAAGCCACGCAAGCCCAACTTATCTGACCCGAGCCAGCCATGGGTGTTTTATTGCAGCGTAGACGTACCCTCTGTGTCTTGATCCTTATATCCAGGGACTGCTGACAGGGCCGGCCTTAGGGGAAATGGTGCCCTGGCCACCCCTCCATCTCTCCTAGCATCTGCTGCCTCCCTGGGCTTTCCACCCATTGCCCCCGGTCCCACTGCCTCTCCCCCTCCCGCATTGACCTGAGCTCCCTTCCATGGCTTTGCACCCCAGGCCTGCCCTGCTCCTCGCCTCTTGACCACATCACCCTGGGTGGTCGCCCACAGCGCCCACCCGTAAGGTCTCAGTACGGGGCTCTCGGCTCTGAAATGTGTTTCCTCCACTGGCCCTAGTCTGCTGCTCTTCAGGGCCCGTTTCTTTTCTCAGGCTCTCACCTGTGTGGGGAAGAGATGATTGTGGGGTGAGTATTTAGTTTGTGGGTGGGAGTCTCTCAATATTGAAGCTGGTCAATAATCTCATGTATGGTCCTTGGGCACATATAGTAGGCATGTTGGGTAAATTAATACATAAAATATCTGGTTGCCCAGGCAACATGCTGAGTCTGGATCCCAGTTGTGAGTTCAAACCACTTGACATTGCCTTTCTCAGAAGCATCTGACTTGGTCTCAAGGAGACGCTGATGTGTGTTAGCGTCTAAAGGCTCTAGAACGGTGTGAAATTGGTGAGGGAATGGCCAATGAACTCTGAAGCCTCCTTTCCTGCCTCTCCAAAAGCAGTGAAACAATGACTGTTTCCCTGAGTTGTGCTATTATGGATGCTGCTACTGCAAATATATGGAAGTGAATAACCAAAGGAGACTGAGGTTGAATTCATCTTAATGGGAAATGATCAGGGAGGGAAAAAAGTAATATTGCCACATGTATGAAAGATTAAATTAGTAGCGAGAAAATGTTATTTTAAGCTTCTGAGGAGAATTGCAAACTGAACAAATATGCATCCGAAGAAGTGGGCTGTAGTCCACGAAAGCTTATGCTCTAATAAATTTGTTACTCTAAGGTGCCACAAGTACTTCTGTTCTTTTTGAACAAATAAAATATCAATTTTTTAAAAAATTGGACAATGTCCTCCATAAGCCAGAGGCCACTGAAAGCTCGTTAAATCTAATTAAAAAGAAGCATGGCTAAATTATCCAGGGCAGTAACTGGAGAATTTAGCAGGAGGAAGGAAAAATCAGCCAAGGTCTGAGTCTGAAGCCACTGGGGTCTCCATTAATTCTTTAATCATGGCTGTGTTGGGCTTGTCTCAAACCTCCCTCCCCCGCCCCCCTGCTCTCCAGAGGAATGCTGGGATAATGATCAGCGTGGAAGGGTTTTACCCCTTCCTTGCCCCTGGAACCCACAGTCCTGAGGACACTTAGTGGTGGAACGTCCTGTCCTGACCTACCAGGTAATTCCCTGGCATGTTGTGCCATGCCAAAACGGTTATTGTGATAACCTCTAAGAATTTCTGAGCTGGTCTTGGAATCGGCCCTGGTACAGAGGTTATGGAGTGGGTCCGTATCCAGTGCGATACCAGGTGCCCATGTGCAGCTGCTCTATGGTAGCATAAATGGCACAACCAAATTAATATTATTGGAAAAGGCCAAGAGAGAAACTTGTTAGTTACACAATTTGTTCACTAAAAACCATCCCCATATCTTCAGGAACCCAGCATCTCTGTGGCTCGGAGGAGACATGATCGCATGTTGTCTTTTGATTGAGAGCATTTAATGTAAAAACTATGCACCCTGCACTGTGGTTCCCTGTATATGTGAAAATGCGTGGTAGTGTATCCTCAGGATGAGAGAAACAAAGCTCCTGTCTGCCCTGCATTGGCATTAAAAGTCCCCGGCACTTCTTGTAAGAGTAAGTGTTTTGCCCTGGTGTCCAAAATTCCCTAACTGTGGGGCAACCATACTGTGCACTTGCTGTTTCTTGTCATCCAGCCCAGAGGTGGCTGCTTTTCTGTAGTGCTGTAGTTGAAGCAGTTTGGGGACCCCTCAGGATGGAAGGCTTTCTCATATTTCTAGGCAGGATACCAATAATCTTTGTCCTCCTACTCCTCTTGACTGTGTGTGTAGCTAACAGAGTGCAGCACAGAGAGGGGGTGCGTTGTGGAAGAGAAAGGAATTTGATTTGCATCCTATTCAAGGCAAGGAGTGGCAGCCAACAGAATGCACTGAACATACACTCCTGGAGAGACTGATGCTGGGAGGCTTCGTCAGGTGATGCGACGACTGGGACTTCGAGCCCAAGGAGAGCAGCATTAGCTCAGAGAATCTGAAGAGGAGGAGAAGGGTATGTTATGATTGCATGATGAAATTTCTTTCCGTTTTTATGCTGTAGCCTTCTTGGGTTTTTCTTTATGACTTGTCAAACAGTAACAGGCAGGGCAGAGTTTTGCATAGTCATTCGACCCAGCCTCCTCCCTAGCAGCCCCCTGGGTGTTAAAAGGAGAAGTGAGTGGGACTCATGTTGAAATCATTTTTTCAACTTTTTGTGTATTTCCAGCCCAGTGATCAAGATAAGAGTGAGGAAAGGCTGTGGGCCCGCCGGCTGGATAACCAAGCCAAGAGGTAGGAAGACAGGCGGGTTACTTACATTTACTGAGAATTGCTTTTAGCACTGGGTTCTTTTTAAAGGAGGAAATCCCTTTTAAAGTGACTTTTGTTGATCTGTTCGCTTTTCTCTGAAGACTCCCATAGCAATGAATATTTCCAGATCACTTAACTATGGCATCTCATTTACCTTGGATATATTCAATGCCGCTTTAAAACGCTCTTTCAGAGGATTCCACTATTTGGTGCAACATACTCTAGTTTGGAGCACACCCAAGTGGCCCAGATTTTAAAAGTGACTTTGGGATCCCAGTTGTAGATGCCTGGAAGGGGGGGGGTCTAATTTTCAGAAAGTGCTGATGGTGTCTTTGCAAAACAGGCCCTTGAAGGTATACTCATACTTACTCTGGAAAATCTTGGCCAGTATATTATAGCAGATCATTCCATTGCCATTCTCTTTGGGGTGCTCTACCAGTCTCTTGACCTGGGTTTTCTTGAGTGGTTTGCATGGGTCTGACTAGGTACCTGAGCTTTGGTGGTGGAAATTGTTCAGAGGAATTGAATAGGGTAGCTGAGATGCACAATATCAAGATGCTCATAAATCCATGGTAGGAATCAGGAAGGGCAGAGATCAAGGTACCTGTGAACGTGCTGGAGGGTTTATCTTCCCTAGCAGAAGATCCATATTCAAAAATCACTGCCCCAGAAAGTTCATGTGAAATTCATGGTACTGGATTTTGGGAGTGGGGGAAGGACAATTAGTGTGTGTGTGTGTGTGTGTGTGTGTGTGTGTGTGTGTGTGTGTAACCAGTGCAATCTCCGGGTAGAAATACAGTAAAATCAGATATTTTATCATAATGGTGTCTGATATCATTGTCACGCTCTTACTTTTGGGAGGAGCCCAGATGCAATGGCAAAGGTTGCCTGAATGAACCCCGGGCTGGATGGAGAGATCACATACCCGGGATTCAACTGATCCCTAAGTTCAGGGCCAGCAAGGACCTCGCCCCTTCCATGCATACACACTAGGGTTCGTGCACCTTCCCTTGCAACCCTGAGCAGGGTCAGCTGTAAGGTGCCGGTCTGTTTAGAGGGCATTGGCCACTGTGATCATAATTTTAAAGTAGGTCAAATTTTTTATTTAAAGTACTTGTGTCCCCCGCCCCAGCCATGTTTCCGAAGAGCACTGCAAAACCAGGCTCTTGTGCTCAAACTTTTCGAGTTTAAAAAAAACTGGCCCTCGCATATTTAAACTGCTGCTTTCCATGTTTCTAATTTAGGAGTCTTTTTAAATGATAAAACCACAGCATTGTGGCTGGCCTGTGACTGAAGAATGTCTATTTCATTGTGTGTTTCTTTTCAAACCGATTGTGATGGATTGTATTTCTTGAGCCTTCCAAAGGAAGGTGAAGCTGATACAAGGGCTAACTAAATTCTTAAGTCATCCTCTCTGCCCATGCAGGGATAAGAGATTTCTGTGAGTTTTGTTACTTAACATCTGCAAGAACCCAGTGAAAGGTGCTGTCCGCTCATGGAGAGAGAATGGGTGTCTGTGTTTTATGCCACAGCTTCTTGCACCTCCTGTGAGCTGTGCTACATCAGATCTTGCTTTTGCAGTCACAAGCTTTATTGCCTATCACACGGCACCTAAAAGCAAAGATGAAAACAGTTTCCAAAATCATTTTGCCTCTATATTTCTTCATTATTCAATTATGGTGCACTGGCTTCTGGGCATCTTGCAGATGCCGCAAAGCAAAACACCAATAGATTCTGCCTATGTAGGGAGTAGGGTGACCAGATGTCCCGATTTTGGGGTCTTTTTCTTATATAGGCTCCTATTACCCCCCACCCTTTGTCCCGATTTTTCACACTTGCTGTCTGGTCACCCTAGTAGGGAATAATAAAGCTGTCTGACCAATCATTCCAGTCCAGCATACGGGAGATCGGGAGGGAGACACCCTCCATCATCTAAGCCCAACATGAAGCAAATACTTGGCTGAAACTCCTGAAGGCTGGCAGACTCGGGCGGTGTCTACGCTCGAAGTGTTACTGGTGTAAGAATACCAATAGACTATACCTACAAAGTGTTTCTAGTGTGGCTCCAGCTATATTGCTTTGCTCCAGTTGAGCAAAACCACCTCCACGAGCAAAACAAGCTATACCCGTAAAAGCACAGCTTATAACGGGTCTACACTCGGGGTTTTTGCTGGGACAGCTATGTCCATCAGGGACTGCCCTCGCTGTTCCAGCAGAAATCCATAGCGTACCCACAGTCTCAGGCTCCAGTTGGCCACCTAAGAGAGCGTGATCTGTAATAGGGGATCAACGGATCAGTCAGTGTGACAGTGGAGAGGGAGAGAGGTGGCCCCTAAAGCTGAGCAGTGTAATGAACGTGAGAGGAAACAGCGCTGCTAAGGCATCTCCTCCCTGGACGTCTGGGATAGTAGCAAGAGGGGAGGGTTACAAAAGAAGGGTTTCCTCACCACAGTTCCTCCCAGGCTGTTGCAACCTGTGCACCCAACTGAAACTCTAATTGGAATGATCCCCTGTGCAGCCCTGAATAGGAAACAAGGACTGAGACCTGTGGGCGACGCAGACTGAGATGGACTGGTCCGTGCTGCAGTAGGAAGGGGAGGAAGGGGTTTCTCTCCTGTGCTGTGAGGAAGCGTATACGCTCTTTGCCAGGCACTGTGCCCTTGGGGTTCATTGCTGGCCCTTGCAAATGAAAACCACTTGTCTCTAGCTAAAAAGGTTTGGCTCTCCAGAGCTGGGAGTGAAAGCAGATGCTATTGGGAGCCCTTGTGAAACCGTGAGGGAGGTTTGCAGTGTCATTGAATGGTTATGAGCAGCTTTTAAAGGGTAAGGAAAGAACTCAGCCCTCCCACACCAGTTGCGTCTCCACCATCTGATCAATGGACTAGCATTAACCTCCACTTGGAAGGTCACTGGAGAGAGAGTGTGCTTATTCTGCCACTGGGCAGAAGGTCCTGGCCCAATTGTATGTCAGTGGCGGTGGGCAGAGGGGATGAGATGTAAAACTAGTGTCTGGCTGTCTGGATCTTTAGGGGATCTCATAGCATTTTTCACAAGAGTGAGGGCTGTTAACACATCCTGGCCAATTTTATCTCTGCCTACTTCAGCTTCCCCCCTGCATTTTCAGCTGGAAAGAAAATCCCTGTCTCACCCAAACCCAGCTGTTTAATGGTTTGTTGGATACTGTTAAACAGATGCTGAGTTTCACCCCAGAAGTGGTCGCAACTCAGAAGGTGCCTACACTAAGCTAGGAAATGGTTGCAAGGACATCAGTGGGATAAATGGCTAGTAGTCTCACTTGCCCTTGTATAAGTGTTTTGGACATCGTCCAGGCACAGCACTCCTACCAGTGCTTTCTGGGACTTCTAAAGTCCTAGCCCATAGTGCACATCATTGCTGCATAGAACATGCTCTCATAACCAGCCACTGCATTATGGGATGGAGTTAGCAGGACCAGCTGAACCGGTGCAGCTGCAACATTTGTGGCTTCCTGTCCCCATGGGGGAGAAATCACTGTAGATTACACAGCTTCAGCAGAACAGAGTCAAAGCCCTCGTCCTGTGTGCTGCCAACAGCTGGTACCGCCAGTGCTGTGTGGACACCACTCTGTGCCCGTTCTGCAGCAGATATGAGTCTGCGACACCCCCAGCTATGGAGCCTGTCCTCTTTAGCTCAAGCTGTAGCAACTCATACTTTTAGCTTGGAAGGTCCCTGGAATGTCAGACAAGATAGTGCTTATTACGCTTATGGGCAGTGAACGTGTGACGTGCTCCTGGCTAAAAGACACTATTTAAATGTAAGACCAAGCCCATCCTTATCTGTGTACACACCACACATACATTAAATATATAGTAGCCAGAGCATCTTGTCTCTTTCCTTTGAGATTTCCTAGGCTGCTTTTCTTTCTGATTGTGGGGTTCTCTGGGTTCCCATCCTTCCCTCTCACACATCAAGTGAACAGGAATTCAGATCCTTTCGATAGGCCAGGGGTGGGCAAACTACGGCCCACGGGCTGGATCCCGCCTGCAAGCCGTTTTAAGCTGGCCCGCGAGCTCCCACTGGGGCGCCAGGTCGGGGGCCACACCACGTGGCTCCCGGAAGCCGTGTCATGGCCCCGCTCCAAGGATCAGGGGCCGTTCCACACGTAGGAGCAGGAACATGCCACTGCTTCCGGAAGCCGCTTGAGGTAATCGCTGCTTGGAGCCTGCACCCCTGAGTCTCTCCCCACACCCCAACCCCCTGCCCCAGCCCTGATCCCCCTCCTGCTCTCCCAATGCCCTCGATCCCAGCACAGAGCACCCTGCACCCCAAACCTCAGCCCCGCCCCAAAGCCTGCATCCCCAACCAGAACCTTCACTCCTGCCCGTGCCCCAGCCCTGATCCCCTTCTGAACCCCTCAGTCCCAGCCCAGAGCACCCTCCTACACCCCAACCCCAATTTTGTGAGCATTCATGGCCCACCATACAATTTTATTCCCCGATGTGGCCCTCAGGCCAAAAAGTTTGCCCACCCTTGCGATAGGCATCTCTTGAAGGGGATGGCCGTTGCTGCTGTTAACTCATCTGTCTAGTAATTTGCAATCAGATAAACTGTTTGTGAGAGGGAAGAGTGCCGGTAAAACAAAACTTGTAACTCTGCTTCCCGTAACTAGAGAGGAGTTGCTTCTCTGAAATCTGCTCCACCCGGTCAGAAACCCCCGCTGGAGAACAGACATCTCAGCGTGTCCCTTTCCAGCATTAGGGAGAATAATTCCCTTTCCATTCCAGTAATACAGTGGGATGATTAACTGGATTAGCTCTTTCCAGTGGCCTAAGTACAGAGCTGAGCTGCAGAGTCTGGAGTAGGCCCAGCTTGACCTCAATCAAACACGATCACCTGCACCCGAGCCACATTTCTTATTCCCCACCCCCTCTGATGCAGTGGCCTTTGGTTTGAAGACAGCTTCTGCTATTGACAAACTCACGGGAATGGAGTCTGGATGATTCTCTCCTGTGCTGCGTTTAGATGTACAGTGAACTCCACCCTCTAAAGCCCCACAGCTGGCTTCACACCCTGGACCAGGACCTCAACACCACATCCTCGCCTTCGACACTGTGCGTGGCTCCGACTCTGCCTGCATCTTCACACATGTTCCATTCAGTTCCCCGTCACAGGCCCTGTGCTTTGCCCTCTCTCCCTGCTGTTCCCTTCTCATTCAGCCCCCACACCTGAAACAGTGTTTTACTTCCCACCCATTAACAATCGCCCCCTTGGGTTCCCACTCCTTTTGCAAAGCCTTCCCTGGTCCATCTTATCCCTGACAGCTCTGCTTCAGAGCCTTTCTTGTTTCAGTTGCATTGCCTGGGTCTGAGTTGAACTGTAAGATGCCTCCTTGGGTGTCTGTAAAGTGCCACGTTCTCTTACAACCCTCAATAGCTAATAATGTGAAAGAAACTGAGGATCCAGCCGGGGATCAGAGGAACGCAGCCTCAGTCCCTCCCCAATGCTAGACCCCCGATGGAGTCCACAAGCAGGGGAGAAAGTATAGCTCAAGATCTATTGAACGAGGCCCCTGTGCATTTCCGGTTGCTGTTAAAATGGTCAGGGTGAGATAAAGAGTGTGGTTTCCTCTGAGCATATGAACAAGGGGAGGGGCGGAGGAGGTGATGCTGGTGAGGAGGGCTGTTCAAGCCTAAATAAGCAGGGCTGTAGCTGTGTTCTCTGGGGCTTGGCCTCCTGCATCCAGCACAGACTTGCTCTGATCCACCCCAGCATGGAGTCCGTCAGCGAGATGCCAGCGGGGGACGGCCCTGGGGAGGACAGCAGTGACGTATGTGGTCTCTTTACTCTCATTTTAAACAGGTGTTTACATTGCATGCTATGCGTCTCTGATTTCATGCCTGGTGTTCTCACTTCCCCTTGCTCCTACTTCGCTCAGAGCTTGAGACGTTGCTGCACAGAGCTTCTTCTGGGGTTTAATTGTTGGCACACGGAGGGACTAGGAGGAGAGCCAGGGGCTACTAAGTCCTGAGGTTCCCCTGAGGTCCAAAATTGAGGGATAAAGTCTCCAACCTAGAAGGAGATGAGAGTTCTCAACACCTTGGAGAAGGTGCTTGGCCCTATATTATCTGTGTCTACACTAAACGCTCTCAATCCTTCACCACTGCTGTAGCACTGTTGCTCCTCCATCAATTCTGGCAATCGGGCACTCCAGTGTAGACTTCAAGCAGGTCTAGATTACCTGGTGGTAAAAACACTGCTGGCTGGTCTACATTAGCACTGCCACTGTGCCAAGCACCACTGGAGCGATAATGGTGGGAGATTAAGAAGAGAAACCTCATTGTAGTCATGGTTATTGAGTAGCAAGGGCAAAAGTGCCCAGTCAGAGATTGATGCAGGCAGGGACTAGGGCATCGGCACTATGCTTCTTTGCCAGAGATGTTCCACCGTTGCAATTCTACCAGTGAAGAAGGACATACTCTGAATATCCTCCTCCACAGCTGAGGGCATCTGCCCTGGGATTGTTGATCCACAGTCTTAGGGTCCTTTTGGGCGCCTCACTGCTACTGTATTCCTAAGTAGCACTAGCAGCTAAAAATACTACTTCCATCTGCAACAAGCCCAAAGACTGTACAACAGCTGATCCTAGGCAGGCTTGATTACTGCAGCTCAAAGCCACGTGCTCTGGAAAAATCTCCCACTAGTACAAAACACAGCAGCCTATGTGCTTCGTCGTAAAGGTTCCTGGGACCACATCTTGGCGCTAGCTGCACTGGCTCCCCAAGCTAATCTGTCCTAATAATCAAAGCCCTCCATGGGATTGGCCATAGCTATCTGGCAGGTCGTCTCTCCCTCTGCAAGTCTGATTTTCCACATCAGGTATGTTCTGCCTGACCAATGAAACTGTCCACTAACAAGAGAGCCTCAGGAGTGCAGGAGACTTTCACAAGACCTGGACCTAAACTGTGAAACTCCTCCCACTCAAGGCAAGACTGACCACAGGCCTCAGGACGTTCTGCACTAACTGCAAACTCTGGTTCTTCAGCTTAGCTTTTCCATAATAATCTCCGTGCACACACACATGAGCAAAAGAACAAAAAACCAACCAACCCCAGAACAAAAACACCCTATCAAATTAATCAAGCTATTTCTCCTATAAGCGGCTGGCAACGCTGACAGACCCTAGTCATCGGCAGGCGGGATCAAACCGGGGCCTCTGCAACTTAAAGCATGAACCTCTACTGCATGAGTTAAAAGCCAACTGGCAGTTAGCTAAGGCTGTAGAACAGACTCATTTGATCTCTCTTAGTGGTCTTGGTGCCACTAGATGGGACAGAACACCACACCCAGGAGGTGTGTGGGTTACACTGGCAAGAAAGAAAGAGACGGTTGTTTCTATATGGGGGGCCACGAAAGTGTCGAGAGAGAGAGCGAGCCAAAAGCAGCTTCTACCCTCCCCTCTTACAGTCCCGCTGCAGCCTACGACTGGGGAAGAAGTGGAACTGGGGTCCAGCAGATAAGGGATTGTATTGAGGAGGAACAAAGGCCTTTCCACGTGTGCTTGAAACAGTGCTGCACCTATGGCTCAGTCCGAAGGGTGGTTGGAGGGCTGGGAGGCTTTTGATCCACAGAAACAGCTTCCGGGAGAAAGGTCATTACACTCTGCTTCCGGGGGAAGGACAATACTCTGTTTCAAGCAGGGGGTAGGGGACAATATAAATGCAGTGTTTCCAAGACTGGAGGTGCTCCAAGGACCGGGAGGCTGCAGAAGCTGGAATGTGCTGCTTTTAGAGAGGATCGTTGCAAGCAGAGCTATTCAGGAACCGAAGAGTGAAATACAGCTTCCAGCTGTCTCCAGCGATTTG
Source organism: Trachemys scripta elegans (assembly GCF_013100865.1). Taxonomy (NCBI): domain Eukaryota; kingdom Metazoa; phylum Chordata; order Testudines; family Emydidae; genus Trachemys; species Trachemys scripta. The sequence goes on from NC_048311.1 coordinate 19,835,944, forward strand.
CGAGGGATAACCTAGCAGACTGGAAGAACGGGGGTAGAAATGGCTTTCCCTCCCCCCTATAGTTTTAAGGATCAAATTCATCCTGGGTGTAACTACTGACTTCAGTCAAATACCTCTGGGATTACTTTGGCCCTAATTTTTGTATTAAAAAATTTGTTTCCATCTCTTTTTTTTTTTTTTTTTTTTTTTTACCACACAGATCCTGTAAGTAATGCAGCTATTACACCTCTGCCATTCCAGTGCTACTGAGCCCTCGTCTGCCTCTGCATGTTTACCATCACTTGGTACTTCGCTCTTGGACCTTTCCTGCGCTGTGGGGGCTGCCTTTGGTGAAACTGAATGGTGGTTTTGTGATGCGCGTATGTGTGTGCTGAGCCCTGAGCTAAAAGGACCACTCATTTCACTTGCGGCCTAAGGAAAATTTGAAACTGATCTCTTGCAAGGCGCTGTGATAACGCTTTTTCACACTGTCCTTTAACTGTCCCACGCTTGATTTCTTGTGCCTAGTCATTATGCTGCTGCGAGACTAATGCTACAGGTCACATGAGAATTTAAACCATACCATGTCCAGTTAAAACATAACCTAATCACCCAGTTTGTGGTGGTGAAATCACCACTCGTCAGGCGATGCTACGTGCTAGGAATGTGTTGCTCAGTTCTCGGGCTGTGGTTGAGTGAGTGAATATCTGTGAAATAAAGGCCCACTCACCTTCTGAGTTAACTGGGTGTGCACTAGCCCAGTGGTTCTCAACCAGGGGTCTGGGGCCCCCTAGAGGGTAGCAAGCAGGTTTCAGGGGGGCCACCAAGCAGGGCCAGCATTAGACTCGCTGGGGACCAGGGTAGAAAGCCAAAGCCCCACTACATGGGGCTGAATCCCAGGGCCCTGACCCCGCCACCCAGGGCTGAAGCCTACGCTATGTAGCTTCACGTGGGGCCCTGGGGCCCGAGGCAATTGCCCTGCTTGATACCCCCTAACGCTGCCTCTGGCTTTTATATGCAGAAAACCAGCTATTGTGGCACAGGTGGGCTGTGGAGTTTTTATAGCCTGTTGTGCGGGCCTCAGAAAGAAAAAGGTTGAGAATCCCTGCACTACCCCTACTACCAGGCAGAGAAGTCTTTGAAGAGAAATAACTTGGTGCTTGTGAGGACTTGCTGGTATCTTTGGCTTTGGCAGAGGAAAGGACATTGGCTGGAAAGGTCCCATTTTGTTTAGAGATGAGCTTGAGCCGCAAAGCTGGGAGCTCAACTTCCCCAAAGTTTGGGGGTTGTTGGGATCAGAAGTGCTGGTCCCACCCATTAAACAAAAAAGGACCAGATCGATGGCCCACTTGGATCGGCTCCAAACGTGCGCCATGCTTGGGTGTTGTAGATCCAGAAGCATGTCTCATTTTTGGTTTTGATTGAGTTGCTTTTTACGTAATGCACAAAGTTAAGCAAGTTTTCAAAAATTCACCCCGCTGCAATATAGGATCCACCATGTTATCATGACCCACGTATTATAAAGTAAACAACGCTTGATACTAGAGATCAAACATTTTGTTGTTGTTCATAGCAAAGGTCAAATGTGTAACCTTCAGACGATCAGATACTATTATTACCCCTTCTCCATTAAGAGGAGGCACTCATATATCAACAAGGAGCAACATAATGATGCTGTCTGGACAGTATTTCCTTCCTGGAAAACACAGTTAGGATTTATATGTCCTCTTGGCTTTTCTGTGTTAATTTTTTTTTTTAAATGGAGATAGCCTATCTCCTAGAACTGGAAGGGACCTTGAAAGGTCATCAAGTCCAGCCCCCTGCCTTCACTAGCAGGACCAAGTACTGATTTTGCCCCAGACCCCTAAGTGGCCCACTTAAGGATTGAACTCACAACTCTGGGTTTAGTAGGCCAATGCTTAAACCACTGAGCTATCCCTCCCCCATCAGTAACTTTATAAACCCAAAACAACACTGTCTCAAAGGGAAATCACACTGACTGTGTGACATGACAATAAAATGCAAACATCATGGTGTTTCTAGGAAAACAAGCTGTACAGAGAAAGTGTGGGGGTTAGTGGCTCCTTTCTACAAATCTTAGCCATTTATTCATAAAGAAGCCTCTAGTCACCTTGCGCCATAATCCCTGGAATTCCCCAAACCTTTATACCGAGAATCTCATCTGTCCTTTCTTTCATCATAAGAGCATAAGAAGGGCCATACTGGGTCAGACCAAAGGTCCATCTAGCCCAGTATCCTGTCTTCTGACAGTGGCCAATGCCAGGTGCCCCAGAGGGAATGAACAGAACAGGTAATCGTCAAGTGATCCATGCCATCGTCCACTCTCAGCTTCTGGCAAACAGAGGCTAGGGACACCATCCCTGCCCCTCCTCGCTCATCACCATTAATGGACCTATCCTCCATGAACGTATCTAGTTCTTTTTTGAATCAATCATGCATACTACTGACCTTCATAATGAATAGAACAAGATACTCATATACCACATAGCTCAAACGCCACACTAGCATCTCTCCTATTCTTTTGAATGTATCTGTCCCTCACCAGTAACTCCTGAACTGAGTCGAGATGTGTTTGCTCCAAGCCTGCACTCTTGCTCCTGGCGTCATGAATGCTGGATTCTAAGGAACTGTCTGTAGCAAAGGGCTCTGCTGCCACTTTTGATCGGCTGCCTTACTGGCCTGGATAATTGAATTGGAAGAAATTGTCTCTTCCTCCTGATGGGGGATTTTTTTCTTCCCAGTGTTGAACAGCCACCTGTTTAGAATGGATTTCTGTGTCCACAGTAGCACCACCAGACTAGAATGTGAAACATTCAAAAGTACCAGGAGATCCCAGATCTCCTTAGAGAAGCATCTGGTGCTTCCGTAAAGGCCTCGCTTTTAACTGTACTGAACCCAGGACCTGAGTGAAGAATGTGCTGCACTCCCTAGGCACATAGGATTGGTCATACCAAATGACCATGTGTCCTTCAGCAGTGGCCAATATTTGAGGCTTCAGAGCTAGGGAGATCAACCCAGGTGGTCAGTTCTGCTCTTCTGATGGTGAGTGTGGGGGGAGAGGAAATTCCCTTCCTGAGGCAACAAACTGACACCTGCAAGGTTACTGAGCCCAGCTACACGTGCTCCACACCCCCTAACTGTCCCCTGTCTGCTTCTGCCCCTTGCAGAGCTGACCGGGGAATGGAGGGATGAGTTGGGGCTGACTAGGGGATTCATGGGACCTTGTTGGGTAGTATGTCCCAGTCCCCCTCTCCTGCTTTTCCCCTCCAAGTGCCTCCCACTGCCCCCTTGAAATAAATCCATTGGGTGGAGCTGCTCTGATAGGGAAAGTGCTGCACAGTACTGATGCCAAGCAGGAGGAGTATTTTGTTAGACACCCCACGCCTCGTCGCCACACCAAACCCTAGGCGTGCAGAACCTGCCTGTATCCCTTGTTAAACTGAAACCTCAGAAAGGTTTGTTCTGCCTGCCGTGAGGGAAGATGTCCCGATTTTACAGGGACAGTCCTGATATTTGGGGCTTTTTAGGCTCCTATTACCCCTCACCCCCTGTCCCGATTTTTCACACTTGCTGTCTGGTCACCCTATCACAAGTTCATAACAGCTCAGAACAAGAACCTCCAGGAATGGGTCATGTCCTTCTAACCTGTACCAGGGAGGAATGGGGCCTCCCTTGTACAAAAGCTTCTGCCCTTTTGCTGGATGCAAAAGCAGGGCTTGAGTCAGTTTAACTCAGGCTATTTATCTAAAAGACCTTTTTGTGTCTGTTGGTTCTCTAGAGACTCTGGTTTGAAGCAGTATATGCGAGCCTCTCCGAGTGTTGGTGCCTCTTGGGAGGTGTTAAACCTGAGTGAATTTGCCTAATCACCCCCCTGCTGTCCTAGCGCCTGAAGGGCTGTGGTCCCCCACCCCTAGGGAAGTCCATATGATCCCTGGCTCACAATGCTACATGCACGTAATACAGCTATTGGAGGAAGTTAATGCATCTGTCACAATCTACATGTCGTTTTTAAAAGCATGCAGAGAGGAGAAGGAAGCACCCGTGGCCTTGTTGCATTCTCAGAAAAAACATCTGATGAAAAAACGGTTGTTACGCCATCAAAACTGAATGGAAACGTGTCTCTGTCTTTCTTGTTTCTTCTAGATGGACCTGTCCCACCGATTTTCCAGGCGAGAGGTATGAGTCTGGCATTGTTTCTTTAATCAATGGAGTGTTGGTAAAAGGGTTGGCAGCCCTGCATATGGATGTCCTTCTTTCTATCCATATAGACAGGCAGTGGCAATGCAACCTTCCCTGCAATGTTCCTTAGCGCAGGTTCCAGCCTTACAGAGTACTAGTCCTCTGTGGAGACTGCCAACAAAGACGCTAATTAGTGGCAATTGCCATGTTGACAAAACACCTCAGAACTAGGCTTGATTATAACAATGTCCAGTCGCTACCAGCCTGCTCCGGCTTCAGCTATTCCCGCTAGCAAAGCACGGGGAAGTGCAGTGCTGTAAAATCTGCCCGAAAGCAAGTGTGTTCTACTGAGCATGGGCCAATGCTGAAGGGGGAGTATTACAGGCTTGATTTGAGGCATGGGATAACATGGCCAGGAGCTTTCTAGACAGTACGTCCTGCTGCTTATTCTGGGCAGCAGACGCAATTTGTGAAGGGAGAGCAAACACGTTTCCCCTTGTGTTTTATGGAGGAAACATTTAACAGTACAATCCGTACACATACCCACACCCCGCCCCAGAAAAGACATCACCCACACAATGACTAGCTCACACAATGTCTAGTAGAGGAGCTGACTGTGATCTGTCACCCTCTTGCCCTGCAGCTCAACCTCTTGTACGAGGAGGTTCTCTACACCATCCTGCACCGCAAGGGCAAGCCCGAACCCGCCTATGTTGCCGATGCCGATGAATTGTACGAGTATGTACAAAAGGTCAGTCCCTGGGCCCATCCAGGTCAAGGGAAAGTGCATGTCCTGCAGCTCCTTGAAACCCTGCCCTACGTTCCTGTCCTCTTGCTATCCTGCCATCGGGCGGGGGCTCGCTCGCTACCTCTAGCTTGCAAAACTCCCTCAGTCCCATATTGGGAAGAGGCCCCCTCCATGCCGCAACCCTGGAGTTCCCTCTGTCCCACACTGAGCGGGAGTTCTTCTCGCCATATTTCAGATCCCCGCAGCTGCTGCTGCTGCTCTGCAGAGCAGGAACAAGGCATGAATCTTTTCTCCGAGCTCCTGCAGTTAGAGGGGGCCTGCCGGACACAGGCGTGAGTCATAGAGCAGCAGGAGTAACGCCAGCCAGCTGCCTGAGCGGGGTCGCAGGAGGGTCGGGCCCCTGGGAGTGGGAAGAAAATAATAACCACAGGGAAGGGGAAGGGCAGCAGAGTCTGCTCAGGGGCTGGGGGCGGAAGTGCAGCTGAGAGGAGCAGTCTGGCCGAGAAGAAGCTATTATCTAGGGGAAGGACAGTCTAGGAAGTCTGTCTGGACCGCGCCCAAGTGTTCATGAGTCTGGGTCCTGATTAGGCTCAATTTAAGCTGTTCTCTCCTTTCCCATCAAACCCTTTGTGAGTGCCAGCTGGCTCCCAGAGGAAGGGAGTAGTGGTCCCACATGGGAAGCCCTTGGATGTATCCCAGGTCCCATTGTTATAAAGCCAACCCTATATCTTCTGTAATATTTAAAACAGGCCTTCAGCATGGACCCGGAGGAGCATCACGTTATACTGCAGCGGGTCAGAGAGTTGGAGGTAAAGTCTGCTCATCTCCCCCAGATCACACCACCCATAAGTAGGGGCATTCTCCATACATTTCTATTCCGCAGTCACCTGCAATGCCAGCAGAATTTGTGCCGGGTCACTTCCCCCTGTGGGCCCAGGCCAGGTAAAACTCCCATTGAGTTCAACAGGGTCAGCTCGTGTGTGTACATGAATGTGTGACAGATACAGGCATCATCCCTTAAGTGGGTGCCCGCCCCAGGGCAGCGCATCTGTAGGAAGAACTCAAGGGATTCCCCATTGTACAGAGTGGTAACATGTTCAGGTGACATGGCCGTGTGTATCTATAGCCTGCACACGTGCTACTGACCTCAGTGCTTCAGTTATGTGGAACAACATAGAGGCTAGGTCAATGCCAGAGGGATGTTTAATATGGATATCCCCAAGGATTGGTCCTAAACCCTGTGCCCTATTTAGGTAGGACAGCAGCTGGTTAGCTGGGTGGCCTATCCATAGTCCAAGTTTGTCCCTTGATACTGACAGTCATTGCTATCAAATCCGGATTAAAGTCTTATGTTTTGGGGAGCAAGGAGGGAAACCAACCAGCCAGGGTGAGATTCTGGAAAGAGGTAGGTGACGTATATGGGATGATCCCCCACCTGTCAGCTTTTGTCCCCTCTGCAAAGTCTGTGGGGCTGAAAGACCAGTTACGAAAAGGAGGTAGGAGCCAGACCGTGGGAACGACTGCACAGGAGCTGGAGGTGAAATTTCCAGCTCAGGAAGATGAGCTAGCACGCTAAAAGCAGAAGTGTCGCTGTGGTGGTGTGAGCGGCAGGATGGGCTGTCTGCACCGCATACAGTCCTGTCTGGGACCCGAGCCCATCCCACTGTCCGAGCCATGGCAGCTACACTTCTATTTTTAGCCTGCTAGCACGAGTATGTCGACCTGAGCTGGAAGTTACATCTCCAGCTTCGGTGTTGACATACTCATGAGGCATGTTCCCTCCCGCTCAGTGCTCCTTAGTGGAATGACAGAATGCAGCCTGGTGGTCAGCAGCAGCTCTGTCAGGAGCCATCTCTGCTGCCCCCAGGGGAGGGAGTGAATGCTGGAGGAGAGAGACCCTCTGTGCACCTGGCCTGGAGCTGAGGAGCAGGGAGGCTCTAGCTTTTTTGCCGCCCCAAGCACAGCAGGCAGGCTGCCTTCGGTGGCTTGCCTGCGGGTGGTCCACCGGTCCCGCAGCTTCGGCGTACCCGCTGCCGAATTGCCGCTGAATCCACGGGACTGGCGGACCTCCCGCTGGCAAGCCGCCGAAGGCTGCCTGACTGCTGTCCTCACAGGGCGCCCCCCGCGGCACGCGCTTGAGCGCTGGTGCCTGGAGCTGCCGCTGCTGAGGAGTTGGGGGCAATATTTCCCATAAGTCCCTTGTCCTCAGATGCTTCCTTTGGCCTTGCCCACTCTACCGCATATTTCCACGGCTCCCATGGGTGGGAGTGACTGAGCAGCTTCCTCTTTAGTCCCTCGGAAGTTCAGTGACTAATTTGTTCCCCTCCGTGCAGAGGTGGGAGAGGATCAGGGCTCAGAAGTGATTGAAAGTATTGTTGGTGGGTTTGGTTTTTGTTTCTTGAGAGAACTTTGCCACCTCTCTCAGCACTGACCTCTGACAGCAAAAAGAAATAGCTAAAGAGAGTCACACGTGGTGCTGAGGGGATCTGTCCGTCTGCAACTTTCCAATCATATCCTTAAAAGGGATACTATCAACGTCTGAACACGTTGTGATCCCGCTGCTTGTTTAGGTCCAAACTTTGGTCTTCATGATTGATGCAGTCTGGGAGGTAATGTGTGCTAGTGGTTGAAGGGGACTGGCAGGGTCACAGGGCAGGAGGTTATGCTATAAAGACAAGCCTCTGCTTGTTTAGAGTACTTTGTGTGCTTGACAGCACAACGTATGGTCAGTTTCACTCTTTGTCAGTGGTCAGTTGCATTTCCTACACTGCTCTGAAGGGGCTGCTGTGCATCAAGGGGAGAACTCGGCGAGAGGGGAATTACCACAAAAGCTGAATCAGAAATGGCAGCAGGCAGATGTGTACAGAGAGGAAGGAAGGGGAGAGCTATGCTTGATGTTTCCAGAAGCTGGGAGTTTAAGGCAGACACGTGATTATGTGAGAATCAGCTTTCATTTTTTTTAAAAAGTAAGTTTCTAGTCCTCCTGGTTGTGAAGAAATATGACCTGAGTGCTCCATAAAAGCTAAAAAAACCAGAAGGCAAATTTAAAAAAAACCCCTCCAAATCTATTATTTTTAAAAGATCTTTTCTCAGCCATTTTCTCATGATTTTTTGGGGCCTGATATTTGAGTGTGTAGGGTTGGCAATAGTGAAACTGTGTGCTGCTTCTTTGTTTTATCATGGGGTTTACAAATAAATCAAACACACATTCACTTCTGTGTATGATGGAGATTTTTCCTTCAGGTGAGATGAGGTTTGTTTGTTTTTTTAATTCCAGAAACCTATTTTTTGTCTGAAAGTGACTGTGAAGCAAGCCAAAGGCATTCTGGGTAAAGATGTCAGTGGTAAGTGTGATTACATGTATGACACACATACAAATGTACCTGATTAGAGCAGGGGACTGGGAGCCAGGAGATCTGGGTTCTGTTCTCACATCTGCTGTCTGACCTTGGGCAAGTTGGTCGCCCATATCCCTATTTTTAAGATGTGATGTGAGGATTAATTAATGTTTGTGAAGTGCTTTGAGCTCCCAGCTTGAAGGTGCCCAGTGCAAAGTATTGTTATCATTGTTCACTCCCCCCCGAGAGGCAGGCGGACCTTGGTACAAAGGGTGGGTGTTGCATTTTGTCACAATAGCTAATTCTGTTGGAGGATTTTTTTTTTTTAATACCTTGTGGTTGTAGGGCTCAGCGACCCGTACTGCCTGCTGGGGATAGAATCAAAGAGACAAGAGCCTTCCAGCGACAGCAGCTCCCATCCGGAGAACAAGAAGCCATTAAAGGCCGTGGTGAAAGACATGATCCCTGAAGACCAGACCCACCGCACTCAAGTCATAAATCAAACTCTCAATCCTGTGTGGAATGAGACATTTATACTGTAAGTCTTCCCCCTTGTCCCTTCCTTTCCCTTTTCTGCTGCCACAGCTGTCTCCTCTCTGCTTGCAAGGACCATTGGCAAGGAATCTAGGTCCAAAGTTTGGTCTTTGTGATTGACATAAACTGGGAGGTAATGTTGCTAGTAGGTTGTGAGGGGTGGGGGGACTGGCAGGATTACAAGCCAGGATGCTGTGCTATAAACACAAGCCTCTGCTTGTTGGAAAGAGCAGAAGCTCCTGTGTTGTTTTAGCCTGGTAAAGAAATTGGAGACAGTGGAAAAGTGAGGTGCAATGATCTCTCAGGGTATGTCTACGCTGCAAAACCAAAACACCCCTGGCAATGAGTCTCAGAGCCTGGGTCTACAGACTTGGGCTCACGCTCTGGGACTAAAAATAGCCATACAGACATTCCTGCTCCAGCTGGAGCTCAGGCTCTGAGACCCAGCGAAGGGGCTGGGCTATTTTTAGCACCATAGCACAAGCCCCATGAACCCAAGTCTGTAGACCCAGGCTCTGAGACCAGCTGATGTGGGTTTTTTTTAATTTTTGAAGTTGATACGCCTCAGTGGGCATCTGGCTCTTGTCCAGCAGGCCTGGTCTATTGCAGGGATTAGACTTCCTTGGATCTTCTATGAATAATTTTGCCTTGAGTCTTCCATATTTGGCAGCCTGGGGGCTTCTCTTTCTAATATTCTTGGGCAAACCGGAAAAATCTGAAGGTAATCAGCCAAAGGCCTGCCACCACTCTAGGAATCAGAACACAAACGGAGGACTTGGAGCATATTGTCCATCCATAAACCTGGGAGTGCCCTGAGTGAACTAGAGAGCAATTGTGATAGCCCAGCTGTAATAACCAGGGTTTCCAGGGGCCTGACTCGTCTTCATTCATTGACACAAAGCTACACCCCAGCCCTAGACTGTTTCTAGGTTGTGGTGGGGGCGGGGGGAGCTGCCTGCCTTTAATCTCCCTCTCCTTCACCCTCCCTTCCTAATATTTGTGGCCTGTGTGCAAATGCTCTCAAAATCCCAGCAGTAACGTTTTCTGATTCTGTGTCCTGCAGGGAGTTTGATGATGAAGCAAATTCCAGCTTCCATCTGGACATGTGGTGAGTGTGATCGAGCGTACGGACCCATGCCGACTTGGGACTGAAAACTCAAGACCGGTCTGTGTGGAGAGATCCTGCTCTGAGACAGGGCTCTGAGAGCACTACTCCTGCAGCCTGCACCCTCACAGATCCCTGTGTGGAACCCCAGTAATATACATGGGTCCCAGTCCTCCACAGCCATTGGCTGCACACTGTCCTTTATGCCTGTGGAAAGTGAGTGCGCTGTGCCATGGGATCAGAGGAGTTGCATTCTGCAGTCACTTTGCACAGGTGGAAAGGGTTCCACGAGGTGAAAGGCAACAGAGACTCCAGCCCTGAATTTCTATGTCAAGGTTCTAGGAAGGAGGGAGGCGTCTGAGGGACAAGGAAATAAAGCCAGATTTGCATTCGCCCCAACCCCTGTGCCCTGGGTCTGTGTAATCTCTACAAAGGTGACGTACCCGGGCGTCGTCAAACTGGGGCTTGTGCCCTTTTGCCTTCTTTATGACGGATGAGGATGGCCTTGGAGGCGGGGCGGGGGTGGGGAGTTGAGGCTCCCTGCCACAGTTGTTGCAAGAACTCTGCAGCTCTCGCATCTAGCTCTGCAGGGTTTTATACCGCCCCCAGCACTGCACTGTATCTGGGCATCATCTCTCCTCCCCGAACTCCTGATTTTTTCCCCCCTTCTGTGACTTTCCTCTGGCCTGGTGGAGTCCGTGTGTTGGGGGCCTCTCCCTTAGTCCTGACTTTGACCCCACGGCTCCTTGGCAAACTAATGTTAATGATGCATTTTTCAATGTGCCTCCTCCTCACCTGCTGTGTTTCTGACCCTCCCCGGCAGGGACTTGGACATGGAGGAATCCGTGCGGCATAAGCTGGGAGAGCTGACAGATCTCCATGGCCTGAAGAGGTCGGTACTGGGGAGTGGGTGGATGGGCTGTCAGTCACCCCGCTCTGTTAGCAGTGCACGCACTTGGCTTGAATGCTGCTCTGAGTGCAGCACTGTGAGGTCCTTGTTCAGCATGCTCTTGGGAGGCTCCCCTGCTGAGTTTGGGGGGTCGGCGTCAAACCTTCGCTTTGCTGTGCTGTAGGCATGGGAGCAGCTCGCACGCTCGCCATCCCTCCTGTGGAGATTTGCTCTTTGACTCCGGTGTCCTGTTCTTCACACTAGTTAATCCTTATCTGCCGCAGTAATGTTTCCTCTGGGGGGCTAGAATGGTCAGCCTCCTCTGAGCATGGAGCTCCACTGGAGATGTACCAGGAATGTCCTTAAAGAGAGATGCAGATAGTTCCCTTTCCCAGCCCAGCACCAAATAGGTCACTACAATGATGGGCCTGATGTACTCCAGTCTGGGATCCTGGTGTCTGCTGTACTGGAGTAACAAGACCCAGCGTGCAGACCGCAAGAGACCAGGGCACATGAATTTTGGATGTGGCAAGGACTCTGATTGGTGATGAACGCCTCCTTGCTGGGCCACAGCCTCCTCTTCCCACTCACAGTTCTGCCGTTATGTCTCAGTGACAGGTGTACCACGTGTCCTAGCTCATGTCCATGTGTTAGCCAACCCTGCTCCGAGTCTCCACATGGCCACAGAACCCAGGCCTGGTTAGCTGTGTCCACACTGGCACCGCATCTACCTGTGGCTGGGACAAGGATTTCTGGGGGCGTATCCCAGAGTTCATGGCTCCTCATCAACTGGAGCCTCTCTAGGAATTGTTTTGTGGTGTGTTGTGGGAGAACTTGTCTGTCTTCCCTGGACCCCTTTGTAGAAATGGCTTTAGCCCTCCGACACCTTAAGCTGAGGCGCTTCTGGCTCTGCACGCTGCTCACTTCTGTCCCTCCCAATCCTGGGACAAGCCATGGGTCTGTCAGGGGCCAGGTCAGGGCTCAACACACACTCTGCCCCATACCTCAAAGATGGACACTCAAGCGCGCTACAATCCCAGGCGCCGATTTTCCAATGTGCCGGGGGGTGCTTGACCCTCAGCTCTTCCCCAGGCCCTGCCTCCACCCACCCCTTCCCCCAAGGCTCTGCCCCACCTCTTCCCACCCCCGCTCCACCCCCACCCCGCCTCGTTCTGTCCCCTCCCCCGAGCACGCTGCGTCCTCGCTCTTCCCCCCTCCACCCTAGAGCCTCCTGTGTGCTGCAAAACAGCTGATTGTGCTGGGTGGGAGGCATGGGGAGAGCGGGGAGGTGCTGATCAGCAGGGCCCACCAGCGGGAGGCACTGGGGGAGAGGGAGGTCTGCCAGTGGGTGTTCAGCACCCACCATTTTTTCCCTGTATGTGCTCCAGCCCTGGAGTACCCACGGAGTTGGCACCTATGGGTACAATGCTCCCCTAGATGCACCTTTGAGAGCTTTCAGTGTGGATTATAGGGGGGTTGGGCGAAGGCAGGCAGCCAGCCTGCAGCGTAGGCATGCCCGTAGTGACATAGAGCCAGTGGTCTCCAAATTCCTGACTTCCAGGGGCACCTGGAGGACCAGGGGCTCATGTCTTGGCCCACAGCTCATCTGCATATTAACTTGCTCAGTTTGCATAATACTGGAATGGAAAATGAGTATCAACCACCACTGAGTGTTTATGATCTCTGCACCCAGGCTGTTTCCGGCTCTACAGGCACTTTGCATCCACCAATGTTGAGAAGGAGGTGCTGAGAAAGTGCCTTATCATTTGCTTCCCTAGTTTAGCACTTAATTTTGGTGCTGAGACTCCCAGGTGAAGGAGAGAGGGTTTTGCAGAATCATAGAAACAAGAGGGAGACGGGCAACAAAAATTATTATCGGCATGGAACAGCTTCCATATGAGGAGAGATTAAAAAGACTGGGACTGTTCAGCTTAGAAAAGAGATGACTAAGGAGGGGATGTGATAGAGGTCTGTAAAATCATGACTGGTGTGGCGAAAGCGAATAGGGGGAAGTGTTCTTTACCCCTTCACACAACACAAGAACCAGCGATCCTCCAAGGAAAGTAATAGCAGGTTTAAAAAACATAAGGAAGTATTTCTTCACACAACACACAGTCAGTCAATGGAACTCTTTGCCAGGGGATGTTGTGAAGGCCAAAAGTATAACTGGGTTCAAAAAAGAATTAGATAACTTCATGGAAAATAGGGCCATCAATGGCTCTTAGCCAGCATGGTCAGGGACACGACCCCATGCTCTGGGTGTCTGTAAACCTGTGACTACCAGAAGCTGGGACTGCACAACAGGGGATGGATCACTTGATAACGTCCCTGTTCTGTTCATTCTCTCTGAACCACCTGGCTTTGGCCACTGTAAGAAGAAAGGATACTGGGCTAGATGGACCATTGACAATTCCGGGTCAGACCATCTGTACGTTCTTCTGTTCTCTCCAATCACACCCGTCTCCTGGGCCCAGTGCAGGATTGGCCCCTCCAGTGCATTGCCCAGCCTCTAGATGTTTGACATTCCCAGGAAAAGATTTTCTCATTTCACCCAGCTGATTTATATTTTCCTTTCCAGGATGTTTAAGGAGGTTCGGAAAGACAAAGGGCAGGATGACTTCCTTGGGAACTTGGTTCTTCGCTTGCAGGTGAGCGTGGGGATGTAGGCTTATAATGCTCTGTTGTTCTATAGCTTCTTTCCTCTGAGAATCTCAAAGCATGTCACAAGCATTAATTAAATCTCACAGGGGTTGGGCAGCCCTGTAGTCCCCATGTGACAGAAAGGTAAACTGAGGTCTGCAAAGCCCATCAACTGCAGAGCCAGTAATAGAACCCAGGTCTCTCACCAATGGACCCTACTTCCTTAAGGAATTAATGACTAACCGGGGCTGCTGGCCTTCGCTATTTCCCCCTTCCCCCCAGGCAATCATCAATCCCTCAGGCCAGGGTAATTCTAATGTAATTCTCAGCTATATCGTAAATAAGCAAAGTCTTATTGGTCATGCTCAATGCTGTGATGTACAACAGCTTTGCTGCTGGTGGATTTTGTATTGAAAAATTAGACTCATTTAGGAAATAAGGAAAAGTGCCTCCAGCCCACGGGTCATTTTTTAAATTAAGTATAAATGTTAATTGTCTAATATTACAAATTCCTGCCGTATTAATGTGATGGATCCTATTAGCTGAATGGGCATCCCCCTACCTGACACTCTGGTGTTTGACAGCCATCCATCCATCTGTCTATCTACAGGACCTGCATTGCAGGAATGACCACTGGTACAACCTGGAGCCCCGGACAGAAACCCACCCCGACCGGGGGCAGTGCCACTTGCAGTCCCTGATGACTCACAAGAAGGTAGGAGGAGCTTTTCGTGAAGGGAGGAGGTTAAACAGGAACATGAGGTTTGTGGGTTGCTTGCCAGGGCTATATCAGCGGGGCCGGTCCTGTCGCTGCTCCGGAGGTTACAGAGGTGTAGAAGGCCCACAGGCTGCTGTAGTGACGAGGAGTGGGGAGTTCATTCTCTTGTATCCTATTTGTTCCATTTTCTCTTTGGCACTCTCTAGCACAGGGGTGGGCAAACTACGGCCTGCGGGCCACATCCGGCCCGCGGGACCGTCCTGTCCGGCCCCTGAGCCCCCGGCCCCTCTCCTGCTGTCCACCCTCCCCCGCAGCCTCAGCTCACTGTGCCAGCAGCGCGGCGGCATGGCTGGCTCTGGCCGGGCCCCCCCAGTAACAGGGGGCCCCAGGGCCGGGCACTCGGGCAGCTCAGCACCGGCGCACCCCTTGCAGGGCGGGAGAGGCTGCACTGCGGGGGCAGGGGAGCAGGCGGGTGGTGCGGGTGGCGGGAGCGTGGGGAACGCAGCTGGAGGACTCAGGAGGAGCACCGGGTGGCTGCGCAGCTGGCCGGAGAGAAGCGGCGCTGTGAAGGGGAAACCGCCACTTCTCTCCGGTTGCACGGCTGCCCCTGCTCCTCCTGAGTCCTCTGCCCATGTCCGCAGGGCCGCATTCTGTAAGGAGCTAGGGGGTATGTTGGGGGGAGGTTCCAGGGGGGCGGTTAGGGGATGGGGGGAGGGTGTTGGATGGGGGGGGGGGGCCCGGGGGGGGGCAGGGGGAGGGGGGCCCCGGGGGGGGGGGGTCAGGGGCAGGGAGTCCCAGGAGGGGGTGGTCAGGGGACAAGGAGCGGGGGGGTTGGATGGGTCGGGGATTCTGAGGGGGGAGGCAGTCAAGGGGCGGGAAATGGGAGGGGGCGGATGGGGACAGGCTGTTTGGGGAGGCACAGCCTTCCCTACCCGGCCCTCCATACCGTTTCGCAACCCCGATGTAGCCCTCAGGCCAAAAAGTTTGCCCGCCCCTGCTCTAGCATCTCCCTGGGTCCTCCCATGATAAAGGTCTATATCTCAGCATCAATGGTCCCTGGTGATTAAATACCCTGAAACCAGGGCACTTGGTTTAACTCTTCCAGGAGGCAGTGTCAAACCTCCCACAAAGGATGTGGTCGCTTGGATACGAACCCAAAGTCCTGCCATTAAACAAGCGACCTCTAAATCCGGCTCCAGGTTTGTTTGATGGCTTGGATGTTGGGTATCCTGTGGAGACACGCTCCCTTCCATCTCACGCTCTGAGCCGTCTCCCCGCTTTTGTTTCTCTTTTCAGAGGGCCACCTCTTTGAGCAAGACCCAGCCGAGTTACACCGTCCATCGCCACCTGTTGCAGCAGATGGTGCTCTATGAGATCCTGCAGCACCAGGTACATGTGAAGCCAGCAAGGGTCAGGGAAGCTGGTGGGAGCCGGGGGAGGACTGAATTTCATGCTGCAGTGCAGATGGCTCGGCTTGTGTATCCCAAGAGACTTTCCAAAGCGATGAGTTACCTCCAGTGGTGCAGGCATCCAACACAACCGCCTGTGTTACTGAGAAGGGACCTGCTGTGTAGCACCCTGGGATCTTTAACGTCCACCTGGGACAGGCAGAAGGGGGCCTTCCTTTGACGTCTCCATTAAATGACCTTGGTTTCTATGGCGATTGTGTGAGATGACATGAAACCTGGACCAGTGCCAGCCGATCTGCAGCCTTATTCCTCACTCTTGCAACAACTACTTGACCCAGCACTTTCCATTACCTTTCCAGTAAGCTCATCCCTCAGGCTGAGCCCAAGGGTGTCTGAACCGTGTGGGTATTTGCCTGGACTGATGCAATGATTATGTGAAGGGCCCATTCTAGAGCTTGAGAGAGGAGGTGGGGCAAATGAAAACCAAGTACAAATCACAGGAGGATCCAAATTCTATGGCTGGCTCTTGGAGACTCTTCTCTCTTCTCTTCTGCGGGGCAGGATTAACTCTCTCGCTCTTTTCTTCCTCGTACAGGCCGGGAGTACTTCCTGGGATGGGGAGCTGAGTAAACACGCCACCACTATCCTGTACCTACACGCCGCTCAGAAAGACCTGTCTGACTTTCACCAGGTCATGGCGTAAGTACCGCATGCACTCGGCAAGTGTTGTATAATGATTATGGCAACGGCGTCTGGGAGTTAGGAGACCTGGGTTTGATTTCCCGCTCTGCCACTGATTCTGGGTGACCTTGGGCAAGTCCCTTAACCCCTCTGTGCCTTTGTTTGTAAAATAGTAATAACACTGCCCTATTTCGCAGGTATGTGAAGCCAGACTGTGCTTAGTGATGTGCTTTGAAATCACCAGATAACAAGCGCTGTGGAAGTACAAAGTATAGCATTAATATTATTAGTTTTAAACTGCAGATGCTCACACCTGCTGCCTGTGGCAGGGTCAGTAGTCTGACTTCCTTGCTCTTCTCCCTGAGTTTGGTCACTTCTGCCTCGTGCATTGCTCTAGACAAACGTCACTGACTGCACCCCGGGACATGCTCTCCCTGGATGTTTATGGTGGCGGAACTATTGGGTTTCTCTCCCTCACTATCTTGCCTGTGAGCACACGCCAGGAAGCCCCTGATTCTGCTAACGCTGCAGCCGCGGCTGTAGCTACGGATTGGGGCATGTGGAGATCGGCGGGGGGAACTCGCCTCTCACTACCACTATCCCAAACTTCTTTCCCTTCCCTCGCCCGTCTCTTTCCCTCCACATGAACGCTGCAGGTGCAGCACTGTGCTTTGGAAAGGGATGAGGCAGGGTAGGAGCTCTGGGCCTGAGCGAGTCTTGGGGAGTGGCTGACTCTGGTCTCCTGGGGTAATAAGAAGCATCTGTGCCTGAATCCCTCCTTCTCCTGAGAACGTGTTCTTACCTGAGGAGGGTACTGGGCCTGGCCTACGCGCCCACAATCTCACAGTGTGTCTCTTTCCCTTTTACTACAGCCAGTGGCTGGCTTACAGCAAGCTCTACCAGACCTTAGAGTTCAACTGCAGCTGTCTGCTCCACCAGATCACCAGCATCGAGTACCAGTGGATCCAGGAAAGGCTGCGACCTGAGCAGGTATGAGCGGACACCACAGCCAAGTTTGGGGCAGAGATCCAGGGAGTGGGGGCAGCCTCCGATAAGCCACGACAGCCGAGGGACCCTCTTCATGTCATCTCTCATGGCTCCTTGTTGGATGGTTGAGGAAATGCCGCAGATTGGTTCTGCTGGGGTGGGAGCCCCCTGCAGAAGGAGTTCATGGCGCATGCCAGCTAGGTGAAAAACCTGACGATGGGCTAAGGAACCATTGCGGACGCCTCATAATACAGACCGTCTTTAAGATCGTGTCGTAATCTAGAAATCAGATTGAGGTGGTTCTGGGTTGCTCTTCCCTTTGGCTTCTGTGAGTAGCTTCAGCACCTTCCTAGGAGGATGGCGTTCCTACGCGGTTTCCTTTGCAGGGAACAGATCATGCTAAAAAAACCTGCTTTAAATGCAAAACTCACCTCAGCCTTAACTAGGGAGCCTCTACCAATGCCTCAAGCATCTAGACAATTTTTAAGATCCTAAAGCAGTCTAGAAATCCGTTAAAGGTGATTCAGTTTTGCTTTTCCTCCTCACTTCCGAGAGGCTGCTGGGAGTAATTTCAGTGCCTCCCTGGCATTCCTTAGTGCTTCCCTTTGCAGTGGGGCAGATAATTTTTAAAATAGTTTTGGAGACAGATGCATGTTGCAAAATCCAGAAATAGTCCCCCTCAGCAGTGAGGCCGTGTTGGCTGGGGACAGGCGTTGTCCACCTGAGGTGCTGTGACCATCACAACGTCACTGTCGCTGCTGATGCATCTTCCATTTCTTCTTCCCAGAAAGCAGAACTGGCCGAATCTTTCCAGTCCTTGCTAGCCTATGGAATCTCTCTCCTCCAGAAGTACCGCAGTGTCTTCCCGCTCTCTTCCCCAATGTCCACGCACAGGCTACAGTTGTTGCTCAGGTCAGCCAGCTGCAATGCTTCATAGACAGAATCATGTCAATCAGAGAAGAAACAACCCCCCGCACTCCCCTGCCACATCGTCCTGGGGCTAGTGTGGGATTGTTCCCTATGCTACATTATCCAGTCTACCTTTTGACACCCCATGTATTGGAGCTTCTATTGCTTCCCCCGAGGAGACTGTTCTACAGGAAAACCTCTCTCCCACTTCCATTCCCAGCCCCCTTCGTTGTCTCCTCTCCTCTGCCTTTCCCTGGCGGGTCTATCCCCTAAGGAAGTAGACAGACATCCAGGGACCTCCCCCATTGTAAACTGGCATCTTGTCATTTCTTCCTGTGATACCTAGAGAGTATTCCCTCCTGGGTGTGCATTGACTGGATTAAATAGAGGCCTTTATGCTATGGGATAACACTTTTCTCTGGAGTTTATGTAACCCCCCGGTCAATTCCTGTTACAGGTCCCCTCTGCGGCGGAGAGATGAGTCTGTTATAGCCCCCCTAAGGAGGTTTGATTCTTTAGTGCAACCTGTAGCAGCTCATGCTTTTCGTTCTATAGGTCCCCAGTTCATCCCCTGGTGTGTTGGCCATGAAGGCAGCTGTCACACTGTGATGGCTTTTGTTCGTTTTAACTCCAAACCATCCCCTTTAACCTCTCCTGCCCCAAGGTATTTCTCACCTCGTGGGAGGTGAATTTGGGCTCTGGGTCATAAGTCCTGCCAAGCTCAGAGCCCTGATGAAGAAGTCTTAGCATTCGGTCCTCTCCCAGGCTGCCAGCATAGGAACATGTCTGTCCCTCTGTCTGTGACCTGGCAGCTAGGCTTTCAGGGAGCCTCTCACTGAAGGATGCTCTATAGAGGAAAGTGTGCGTGGGGAGATGTTGCTGTCGTTGGTGGCAAAGCTCTCATTTCGGAAGCTCTTTGGGTTGTGCCATGGCTTAGCAATGATTCTCATTTCACAGGGTCCTGGTCCAGATGTGTAAAATGAAAGCCTTCCAAGAACTTTGTACTCTGACCCCTAACCTTCAGCAGATGGTGATGGAGGCTCTCAAGGTACAGTACCATCTCCTCCCCCAACCCATAGGGCAGTGGTTCTCAACCCATGGCCCGCGGGCTGCTTGCAGCCCAATCAGCCCACAGCTATGGCCTATGTGACATCCTCGGGAGCATACAGGTAGTACATATATTGTGTGGATGTGGTACACATAATACATAGAGAGCTGCATATGCGGTCCACACTGGTAAATAGGTTGAGAACCACTGCCATAGTGGTTCCTCTGACTTCCTCCTGGAGCCGCGAGCATTGTCCCTTCCCCTATGCCAATGTGCAAAGGCCTTGAGTCCTGACCCTGATTCCAGCAGAGGGGGCGGGAGGTAGCATTTCCAAAGCTTGTCTGCACTGCGCCTTTGACTGCCCAGTGGGACCCCTCTAGAGAAGTGCAAGGCGCTCCTTTCCCTGCAGTACAGAGCCTGGAGCCTGGATGGTGAGCTCTGAGTCCCGCTCCCCACTGTGCTGTGTGTCTCTGGGCTGCCAGCCTGACCTGCGTTCCACTCTGAGTCACAATGAAGGCGTTGTGCTGTTGTGTCTCTGCTGTGCCAGGGTGAATGGGGTGGCTGGGTTGTCTCTGCAGCTCCTGCTTCTCTCCCCTCATTCTTTGTCCCGTTCTCTTGCAGTCAGGAACCACTGAGTGGTTTTATATGCAGAAGCAGCACCTGAAGCCAATGGTGAAGGTCAGATCCCCCTTTCATTCATACACCAGTTTGCTGGGCTGGGCTGAGGGGCCGGTCGGGTAGGAAGAGGGAGGTGACGCTTTCTCAGGCCACAATTTTCAGAAGTGGCCAGTGATTTTTGGATGCCCAAAAGACACCCTGAGCCCAGTTTTCAGAGGTGCTGAGCAACTGCAGCTGAAGTAGAAGGCAATCGACTGTCCCCATAAGAAGAAACGAACAGTTGCCATTCACCTCCGGTCCCCTCCCTTCCTGTGTGTCAGTCTGAGCAGGCCACTCCTGCTAGCTTGGCACGGCTCCCATTATAACACGGAATGGAGCAGCCACCCAAAGAATGTCCCTCCTTCACTTGGCAGCATGGCCTTGTGGTTAAGGCACTGTACAAGCATGGTAAAGATCTGGGTTCAATGCCCAGCCCTGCCACATATTTACTGTGTGATCCAGGGGAAGTTACTTCACCACTCTCTGTGCATCAGTTCCCCAGTGGGGTAATGATATATCCCTACCTCTGCGAGGCATGGAGAAGGTAAATCTGTGAGCTGCTCGGATACAACAATGGTGAGGGCTGTCACTAGATACGTTGATTCATCACAAAATCACTTGGCACCAAAACCAAGGGGTGACTTTCCATCCTTCCCTTTGCAGACCATGGAGGAGAATGGGAAAGCATTGGTCAGGCTTCTCGTGGAGGTGAATGGGGATCTCGAACGATGCTACAAAACCTGGAACAAATTCTTCACCAAGTAGGTAGATGGTTCCCCCATTCCTCTCAGCATCTGCCCCATGCTCTCTCAGCAGCTTTGCTTAGGGCACTGAAGGCAACAGCTCCAAACCACATTTCCCAGCTGCAAAAGAACATTGTAAATATAAACAGATTGTGACACCAAGTATGAGACTGGAAAGCCCCGGGAAATGTTCCCTCATGATTTGTTTTGTACTACAGTTGCCTGTTGTTTAGGGAACAGAGGTTAACTACAAATCTCCTCTCTTTCCAGCATTACTGGCTTTGCCGGCTGGAGTCTTTCAGATTTGTTTTAGTTTTGTAGCTTTTTGTCACTCTAGTTCATGTCCAAAGGCTCGGGTGGGAGAGGGTTAATTGCACTGGCTTTGACAGGTTGGTCAGTGAGTTATATCCGGCAGATTCCTGACCTCCTGTTTCTCCCCTGCAGCACTGTGAAGGTGGATCTCTTCTCCATTGCCTACCTGGAGCTACAGGAGCTGGTGAGCATGTGTTCCAGGCTCTCCAGTCAGAACAGCAGAGAATACAGCAATGCCAAGGCACTTAGCCAGCTGTCAGAGGAAGGGAAGAATCTGAGGTGCCCCCCCTGCACTCCATGTGCTCCTCAAGGGCTCATGGGAAGTGATCACTAGTGGTGGAGAAACCTTTGTATTCCAAACCCTGGATATGGGACCGTGGGCATCCTTGGATTGTGAGGGAGGGACTAATCCTGTCCCCAGCCCCAGAGGCCTGGACACTGGGACTAGCCAGGAGTTTAAGAAAGGCAGGTGTAGGCAGTGCAGCCTAGTGGCTAAAGCAAAGGAGTAGCGACTCCTGGCTTTGCAACTGAGTCAGTTGCAAGTCTGTAAATTGACCAAGTTGCTGAAATTCTCTGGGCCCATAAAATGGGGATAAACAGGTTTGGGCTGTATTATCTGACCCCCCACCCCCCGAGCCCTCAAACAGCTTATACATCAGACAAGAGGAAAGTGTGTTGTATCAGCTAATTGGGATGGCACATTTCCTTTCCCTGATCCCATTGCAGGGCAAGCATTCCTAGATCCCTTCTTATTAACCCTCCTACCCTC
This sequence comes from Trachemys scripta elegans, assembly GCF_013100865.1. NCBI lineage: Eukaryota > Metazoa > Chordata > Testudines > Emydidae > Trachemys > Trachemys scripta. Next base: position 19,857,610 of record NC_048311.1, read on the forward strand.
AGTGCCTTCCCTGCGGTTCCCTTTCCCTGCAGGTGTCATGTCACGTCAAAGAAGAGCTGAGTGAGATTGACAGCAGCATGTCCCAACTCACAGCAGAGAGCCTTTTCCAGCTCTACATAAGCCTGCAGGAGCTTTATCGGATGAAGAGCTTCCTGTGCAAGAGGTACTGACCTCCTGAGCCAGCCTCAGCTCAGAGTCCAGTCATGCAGAGCGAGATAAACATTAGCAGCACCAGGGAAATGGAAGGGGTTGGGACCACCTCAGCGGCTGACTTTCTGCTGGACCAATTGGAGTAGATTTGAGCGGAATCAGAAGGTTCGCTGGTCCAGCCACCCGTTGCTTTAGATTAGTGCAGTGACGACATAAACAAATGCAAGACCATGTGGGGGTTTTAATGTAACCTGCACCTGCCACGCTTCAGGCATGACGCTGAACAGGCCTTCAGAGAGCTAGAGCTCCAGATATAGACAAGTGGGGTTCTGGGAGGCAGAGGCAGCTACATACATGGCTCAGATAATACTTTAGGCTGCTCTTTGCCAGCCTATGGATCTCTGTCCTGTGTTGCCAGGTGGGCAGCTGTGCAGTGTGTGCTGTGACCGCTGCCTTCTGAGGTATTTTTCGGGTCTTAGTGGAAGCGGAACGTGTAGCCTCCTGTCTTGGTTCCGCTGCAGCACAGAAACCAGTCGTGTGTCTGTATTCCCAGGGATGGCCCCCTTGCTCTGACTGACTTCCACCAGTGGTTTAAGGAAGCCATCCCCAAGTGGCTCCAGAAGACCTACATGATAGCGCTGGAGAGGACCCAGAGAGCGATCCAGGTGGACCAGGTAACAGTGAGATTGCCACAGAGGGAGAAACTCTCCCCAGTCTTTCTGAGGCTCTCCAGCTTTTGTCATTGTCTGACCCATCTCATAGACTCATAGACTTTAAGGTCAGAAGGGACCATTATGATCATCTAGTCTGACCTCCCGCATGATGCAGGCCACAAAAGTTGACCCAACCCCTTTCCCTTGACTCTGTTGTTGAAGTCCCCAAATTCTGTGATTTAAAGACTTCAAGTCGCAGAGAACCCTCCAGCTAGCGACCCCCGCCCCATGCTGCGGAGGAAGGCCCATTCTTTCCCCCCAGGACTCCCCCCTGGCTACTATGTGAAATCCTAAGGCTCAACAGGCTTTGGGACCCCTACAATAACAGTCTCCTGCACCCCGACAATCCCCTCCCCCTGCTGAAAGCCATTGTGGCAGGCAAGCCCTCATGAGGGGCACAGGGGTGACAGATGGAACCTGCCTTTCCTCTAACAGCTGATCCTTCATACCCCAGGGCCCTTGCTCTCTACGCTCTCCGAAGCCCTGTCCCCTCACAGCATCACGTCCTTGCTGACCCTGTTATATTCTCGTGGCTCCGTGGTAGCCTGTGTGAAGCGTGTTGATGAGTCTCTGCTTCATTCCTTGTCACAAGCCGCAATTGGCTCCCGTTGTTGGCAGTCTCAGCGGAGAGGCCAAGGATGGAATGAACCTTGAAGAGGAGAGACCCAGTCTCCTTTAGTCTGGTCCTGCCAGGGCGGGTGAGGCCTGATGGGTGGCAGGACAATGTGGGGGAAGCCAGCGCCACCTCTGCCCGTGCTGCACCTACCTTACGGGCAAAGAGCTTCACAGTCCAGGTGTCCCTCCTGTGCTGCCTTCCCTCACTGAAATCAACGGAGAGACCCATGTGACCCCGACTGGATAGAAGCCCTGGCGAGAGAAAGCACCATTAACTCCTCTGCCACGGCATGCTGATGCTGTGGCCAAGAGAAAACTGCCAGGTCCCAGACCAGTGACCTGGGGGGAGCAGAGTAGGGGAAGGGTCAGGAGGAAGGTGAATAAGGGGCCACTTTGCAATAAGAGCTGGCTTTGGAACTAGTTTGTTGGTTTATTTGCAAGTTTCTCGGTAAAATATTTTTTTCTGTTGCCACCCACCCAGCTGATGCCCCTGGGGGAGCTGACTAAACACAGCACGTCCACTGTTGACCTGTCCACGTGCTATGCTCAGATTGTTAAAACCTGGCAGCAGCTGGACTGGCCGGACCCAGAAGAAGCCTTCATGATCATGGTGAAGTTTGTTGAGGTGTGTATAGTCGGACAGTCTAGCTGGATCAGTAATAGCAAGTTGTAAGTATGCTAAGAAGCGGTGATCAAATGTCATGCTTCAGAACATCAGCTGCAGGGGGTCAGGAAGGAATTCCTCTCCTACCCCTATACACATCGGCCAAGTGGTTTGGGTTTTTTAATCCCTTTCTCTGAAGCATCAGATATAGGTCAGTTTCAGAGACAGGGCTTCAGAGGGAATGGCCCATTGGCATGATCTGGGGTGGTAAATCCGACATCTGCCCCCAGCGCAAACCTGTGCAGTGTTCTGTCCACTGTGCGTTACCCAAGCTCACTGCCTCTTGCCCTATCCCCTAGGACATGTGTAAAATCGCTCTGACATACTGCAAGCTGATCAAGACCCGGGCAGAGGAGCTGTCATCAAAACAGCGGGATGAGGGGGATGCAGCCAACAGGGTGAGTGTCAGTGCCAGCCACTGCTGGAAATTCAGGGAGATGAGAGGGATTGGGAGGTTGTCCAGGGAGCCTCTAAAGAGCGCATGTGGGGCGGGGGCGGGGGGCGGTCTGTGACCAGAGCGCGGTCATGGGGGTAATAATATCCCAGCCTTCGTTCCCTATAGTCCTATTTGAGGAGTGCATTGGCAGGCGAGTGGCCCAAGTTCTGAAGGGAGTGAATTGGAACTGGGGGGTTCTGTGCAAGTCCTGGGACATTTTGGGATGGAAACGCTCATTGATCTCTCGGTGAGGGAACCAGGGAGTAAGGATTGCTCAGTGGTTAGTGCTAGCCTGGGATTCAGGAGACCTGGCTTCAATCCCCTGCTCTGCCATGAATTTACTGGGTGACCTTGGGCAAATCACTTAGCCTTTCTGTGCCTCAATTCCCCATCTGTACCATGGGATAACAGCACTGCCCTGCCTCACAGATGTGCTATGAGGATACATACATTAAAGATTGTGGGGGGCTCAGATACCACAGTAATAGGGGCCAGATAAGTACCTACAAGAGCTGGATGGCTCCTGCGTTCACTGCCCTGCTCCCAGGATCCATCGGGACCATAATCCCACTCACCAGCTTTCACCTGCCTGCAATGTCTCCTACGCTGGCCCAACCTTCAGCATGCATTTCCCCAGCGTGTCTATGATTGCACTCGGTGTCTCATAGCCACGGCCAGCTGGGGCTAATTTATACTATATGGAGATATACCTATCTCCTAGAACTGGAAGGGACCCTGAAAGGTCATCGAGTCCAGCCCCCTGCCTTCACTAGCAGGACCAAGTACTGATTTTGCCCCAGATCCCTAAGTGGCCCCCTCAGGGATTGAACTCACAACCCTGGGTTTAGCAGGCCAATGCTCAAATCTTGGTGGGGGAAAAGGGGATGGGACTGAGCTGCAGAGCTTGCCTGTTGCACATTTAGTTACAGCCTTGTCCAATCAGAATGCAAGGAAATAAATGCCCAGCTATGGTCGTGCATGGGAACTGGGTGTCATCCCTGCCCTCTGATTAGCTCAGACAATTCATCATAGTGTGATCTTAAAGTACAGGTCTGGAAGACAGGTATCTGGGGTCTGGATCTGCCACTGGCTTGGGCAGGAGCCTAATAGTTCCCTGCCTCACTTTCCCCAGTTGTCTGTGTTTGTACCAGACTGCTCATTGATGTCCCCTGGGTGCAGGGTGCCTTTCACGATGGGCCTATGGGGGTGAGGATGGGACTGGACCAGGGGGAGCGGGCTGCGGGCAGCGAGGGTAGTGCGTGTTCACTGACGTGGGGCTTTTCCTCTTTCCTCCCACCCCAGCTCTGCATCGTGGTGAACAACGTGGAGCAGCTGCGGCTGCTGATCTTGAAGCTGCCGGCGCAGCTGGACTGGGGGCTCCTGGAGCAGCGAATGGAGGGCATCATTGAGCCGGAGCAGATCGAGCACACCCTGCACAACCAGCTGCAGGGCACCATCACTTGTCTCGACCACGAGATCAGAGACGTGGTGCAGAACCTGGCAAAAAAGGTAACCCCCAGCCTGGGCTCAAGGTGAAGACTCAATCAAATAGGGTCAGATCCAAAGCCTATTGAAGCCAATAGAAATATACTCATGGGCTCCATTAGCTGTTGGGTCTGGCCAATAGAGACGCCAATAGTATGGAGCTAAGTCTTGCCGGCTCTCTCCCTGGGACTGCCGTGCTGTCAGAAGGGACCCAGTCCAGTGACGTGTGGGAGGCAGCAGGGCACAGCCCACCACTCCCAGCTGCTGGGCTGGGTGGCGGCCTCGTTCGGGAGGGAGATCAGGGACTCCGGTGCCAGAGGCAGATGCGGCTGGGTGATGAAGGGGTTGAGCTCTAAGGAGCTGGCATGGCAGGTTCTCCATCAGAAACCTCGGGCATGGAGGGGGCGTGGGGGGCAAAGCCAGAGTTCTAAGTGTGTGTTTCTTTGGCAGCTGGATGCCGGGATCTCCAGGCACATCCAGAAGCTGGCGGCCACCAGTGACTCTAAGGATCCAGAAGATGTAGGTGCCAACTCCTGAGATGTGCTGCCTGTGGGAGATAATCAGCCCAGGGACAGCCTGGCTCTGCCCAGTGCCCTGCGTGTCCCGGTAGCCTGCGCCGTGAGGGATGGCCTAGGAATACCCAATCCTGCCTCAGCGTGGGGTGGATGGGTTGACTCTATGCTTACATGTCCACCTCGGTGCCCGGCTGCTACGCCAAGGGGCGCCATAAAAACCTACAATAATAATTGGCACGGGCAGTTTACAGGGCGGAGTCCCCCTCCCTCCCACCCAGGGAAAGCTGCACGCAAACTGCTGCTAGAGGTTTGCATGCCCGACCGTGCCTCACCCCTCCCTGCTCGGAGCCAGCCTGGCTCTTGGGGGAAGCGAGAGGCACACGCTGTTTGCTGCACGGCTCCGAACTGTACCGTCTCTTTGGTAGACTCCTTGCCAGGCTCCCCAGCACAGGCAGTACCAGGAACTGGCCTGTGTCTAGCTCTAGGGTCTGTCCCCGCCCTTCATCACATACCAAGTGCAAGAGGCCCATCAGGGCCCTCCTCTGCTGTACTCACAGCACCCCCTGCTGGCTCCTGGCTGTAACTCTCCAGCTCCTCCCCACTCAGGCTGTGCCAGCCCTGTTACCCGCCCTATGTCTTTGAGAGATCATAGGGGTGCACACACACACACACAAACACACATGTGCGTACACACACACACACACACACACACACACCTTGCATTGGTCAAAGTGCAGCTTGGGAGCCAAGAGGGGTAGGCCGGGAGTTCAGTGGGATGGGATCATGGGGGAGGAGTCGGGGGTTGGTGCTGTGACTGGTGGGTTAGGTGTATGTGGTGGGGGGGAAGCCAGATAGGTCTATGGCTGTCACCAATCCAGTTATATGCTCTAGGTAGCACAGAGAGAATCCAGGCACGGGGAGTGGGGGGGAGTTACCACAGCCAGAGCCCCCTGTCAATGTCTGCTACTTCCTGGCAGACCCAGCCCAAAGGTGCACAAGCTCTCTCCAAAACAAGAGCCATACATGCAACTCCAAGCCCCCCTGGAGCAGCCCCAGCTCCACTGCAGGGTCAGGTGGGCACAACAGAGTAGGAGGCAGGTGCTGGGTGGCACAGCTGAGCTCTCAGGCTGGGAAATGGCAGAGGGGCCCAAAGAGCTTGGGAGCTGCTTGGCAAAGAAGTTCCAGATGGAGGCAGGGCCTGAGAAACTCCTTCCCCGTTGAGTTTCCTGACTCTCCTCTCCACAGTCCATCATTCCCCTAATGAAGTTCCTGGAGTCGGAGCTGCAGTACATGAACCAGCATCTGGTCCAAGAGAACTTTAACTGGTGAGCTGCGGTGTTGGGACCACAAGGGTCAGCCGTGGGCTGGATGTGGGCGGGGGGGAGTGTTGGATCAGCACCATTAGCCTAGAGTCTATTGCTGTGGACCGGACCAATGGGTTCACTGCAGTCGTGGCTCTTTGCACACAGCAGCTCCCTGCAGGGTGCTTTCTCCGCTGCTATCATGTCTCTCTCCTCCAGGAACTATGCTACCTTATATAGAGCCTTCTATCCCTAAAGATCTCAAAGCACTCTGCAGACCACATATATGGAGATCCTTCCCCCACTGCTGAAATGCAACCACATCTGGAGTGGAATGCGGCAGCCTTTCTAGCCCAGAATCACTGCACACAACAGGCTTTTTGAGGGGGATTTCAGGCAAAGGGAATATACTAATCACAATGTCCCAGCCAGCTTACCACACAGGAAACACCCCTGCAGTTGTGAAGAATACCATGGGATCTTTGATCACCATAGTGCTCCGGGCCTTCGTTTTAAGTCTATACCCCCAGGATGCCGTCTCCAGCACCATGGTGCTTTCCACCACTGTACTGGGCCGTCAGCTCAACACTGAGCCGAGGGATAGAGTGCTACCTCCTCACTTACTGTCACTTCCCATGCTAACCTGAGAGACATTTATGGGGAGCTGTCATAACTTCGTGGCTAGCATTGGATATAAACTGGCTGTCGACAAGTTTAGGCTCAAAATTAGACGAAGGTTTCTAACCATCAGAGAAGTGAAGTTCTGGAACAGCCTTCCCAGGGGAGCAGTGGGGGCAAAAAATGAACTGGTTTCAAGAGAGAGCTTTAGAAGTTTATGGTGGGGATGGTATGATGAGACTGCCCACAATGGCATGTGCTGATCTGCTAGTAGCAAATATCCCTAATGGCTGGTGATGGGACCCTAGATGGGGAGGGCTCTGAATTACTACAGAGAATTCTTTCCGAGGCGTTTGGCTGATGGGTCTTGCCCACGTGCTCAGGGTCTAACTGATCAGCATATTTGGGGTCGGGAAAGAATTTCCCCCCGGGTCAGATTGGCTGAGACCCTGGGGGGGGTTTCACCTTCCTCTGCAGCGTGGGACATGGGTCACTTGCAGGTTTAAACTAGTTTAAACGGTGGATTTTCTGTAACTTGACATCTTTAAACCATGATTTGAAGACTTAGTAACTCATCCAGAAGTTAGGGGTCTATCACAGGAGTGGGTGAGTGAGCTTCTGTGGCCTGCAATGTGCAGGAGGTCAGACTAGATGATCATGATGGTCCCTTCTGACCTGAAAGTGTATGAGCTGAGGCCATCACCCCAGTTTGCAGTGTATGGGCTATTACTGCAATAGATAGTTCTATTCTACTGCAGTGGAACCAGCCTGTGCTCCGCTTGCAATAGAAGTATGTCCCAATACACTGACACTTTTCACTTCCCCTCCTCCTTTCCTGGCCTGGGTTTCTCTTCACTTATGTCTTAGCTAAGACCAACAGCTTCATGTCTCCACTGAGGCATTAGGGTTTTCCAGCCCGGGGACTGATAGTATCTGCTGTGCTGCACTGGCCTTTTTAGAACTCGCTGTGTGCTGCAATCCATTCTCTGCCTTTCCCCCACTCACTACAGCCTCCTGGAGCTGCTCTGGAACCACGTCCTGAATGAACTGACAGCTGCAGCCAACCAGCAACAAAATTCCTCCAGGTACTACAAGAGGCTGAAGTTCGCCTTGCAGGTAGGTAGCACCTGGCAGCAGAGCATGGGGCAGAGGCCTGCCTTCAGGGGTCTCCATACAGCAAATAACTGTTCACTCCTCTCTGGTTCCCACAGAGCCTGGAGCTCTGCTTTCACGCTGAGGGCTGCGGGCTGCCAACGGACGCCCTGCACATGCCGGCATTCATGGTAAGAAGCTCCTGCACCTGTCACAGCTGGCTCTAGCAGAGTGATCTCCCAGCCAAGGAGTCCCGATAGGAGGGAGCCTGCATGCACACAAAGCTGCTGGAGTCCTAAGCTTTCATTGCACGCCCTAGTAAATCGCTAGCCCTTTCCCTTGCAGGGACAGAGCTCAGAATACGCCCCTCTCATCAGGGAGATATCTTAAAGGAGTGGTGGGAACTGAAGGCCATTGCGGAGAAGCTAAATTTATTCTTTGCATCAGTCTTTGCTGCAGAGGATGTAAGGGAGATCCCCCACACCTGAGCCATTCCTTTTAGGTCACACATCTGAGGAACTGTCCCAGACAGGTGTCAATAGAAGAACAAATTAATCAGTAATAAGTTACCAGGGCAGGATGATATTATCCCAAGAGTTCTGAAGGAACTCAAATATGAAATTGCAGAACTACTAACTGGGATATGTAACCTATTGCTTAAATCAGCCTCTGTACCAGATGACTGGAGGGTAGCTAATGTAATGACAATTTTTTTAAAAAGACCCTAGAGGTGATCCTGGCAGTTACAGCCCAGTAAGCCTAACTTCAGTATCAGGCAAATTGGTTGAAACTACAGTAAAGAACAGAATTATCAGACACGCATAGATAAACGCAATACATTGGGGAAGAGTCAACACGGCTTTTTGTAAAGGGAAATCACGCCTCACCAATCTATTAGAATTCTTTGAGGGGGTAAACAAACATGTGGATAGGGTGATCCAGTGGGTACAATGTACCTGGACTTTCAGAAAGCTTTTGACAAGGTCCCTCACCAAAGGCTCTTAAGCAAAATTGGGAGTCATGGAATAAGGGAAGATGCTCTCCTGGATCAGTAACTTGATAAAAGATAGGAAACAAATGGTAGGAATAAATGGTCAGTTTTCACTGTGGATAGAGGTAAATAGCAGAGTCCCCCAAGTTGCTGTACTGGGACCACTGCTTTTCAACATATTCATAAATGATCTGGAAAAGGGGATAACCAATAAGGTGGCAAAGTTTGTAGATGATATAAAATTACTAGTTAAGTCTAAAGCTGACTGCGAAGAGTTAAAAAGGGACCTCACAAAACTGGGTCATGGGGCAAAAAAATGGCAGATGAAATTCAATGTTGATAAATGCAAAGTAATGCACATTGGAAAATAACTTCATCCCAACTATACATACAAAATGTTGGGGTCTAAATTAGCTGTTACCACTCAAGAAGGGTCTTGGAGTCATTGTGGCTAGGTATTTTAAAAACATCTTCTCAGTGTGCAGTGGCAGTCAAAAAAGCTAACAAAATGTTAGGAACCATTAGGAAAGGGATAGATAATAAGAGAGAAAATATCAGAATGCCAATATAAATGCATGGTACGCCCACACCTTGAATACTGCATGCAGTTCTGGTCTCCCCATCTCAAAAAGATGCATTAGAATTGGAAAAAGTATAGAGAAGAGCAACAAAAATGATTAGGAGTATGGAACAACTTCAATATGAGGAGAGATTAAATATTGGGACTGTTCAGCTTAGATAAGAGACAACTAAAGTGGGATATGTTTGAGGTCTATACAATCATGACTGGTGTGGAGAAAGTGAATAAGGAAGTGTTATTTACCCTTCACATAACACAAAAACCAGGGGTCACCCTATGATATCAGTATTCAGCAGATTTAAAATAAACAAAAGGAAGTACTTCTTCACACAATGCACAGTCGCCCTGTGGAACTTGCCGGGAAGGCTGTGATGAGGTTCAAAAAAGAATTAGATAAGTTCATGGAGGGTAGGTCCATCAATGGCTATTAGCCGAGATGGTCAAGGATGCAACCCCACGCTCTGGGTGTCCCTAAAGCTCCAACTGCCAGAAGTGGGATTGGATGACCATGGATGCATCACTCGATTGTCTGTTCTGTTCATTCCCTTTGAAGTGCCTGGAAGACAGGATACTGGGCTAGAAGGATCATTGGTCTGACCCAGTATGGCCATTCTCATGTTAGAATGTTTCCACTGAAATGTTCCCAAGGTGGCAGTGGTGGGGCAGGCGCCGATGAGCCTGCTAAGGCTCCCAGGGGCTGTCTGCTCCTGCAGAGGTTGGCACGGTCATGGGAAGAGAATGCCCCTCGATCCCCTCCCACCCTAAACTTCCTGGTGGCTTCTCACTGCTGCTGCTCTCCCTCTTGGGGACTTCGGGGTTCGAGTTAAGGTCTGAGAGCGCGGATGTGAGTGCTGATCTCTGCTGGCCTGTGTGTATCTGCTGGCCTGAGTGTCTGACTGGATGTGTTTCTCCTCTCACCCCCCGTTCTCTCAGGATTTGGAGGAAGGGCTGAAGCTCCGCTCCACCACGAGCAGAAAACTCATGCAGAACTACTTCAGCGAGAGAATCCGAGAGCAGGTGAGAGCATGCTGAGCCTGGCCTGGCCCTTCCCAGTAAAGCCCCATTACCTTGCCCACCCCCATTGGGTTGTCCCCTCACTTCACTCCTCCATAGTCACAGGTAGGAAAGTGGTCATTGTAGGGTTAACTGGGCTACCTAGTGAATTATGGGATGGAGCCATGCATCACACCCACCCACCCACTTCCTTTTTAGTCAGTGGGAATCCTCCCCCCACCCCCAGTTATGATTCAGTTAAATAAAGCAGCAGGTTACCAGCCTGCAGTCCTGTGATTGTGAGTAAACTTATTTTGTTGCATTGAACGGTCCCTTTACAAAACATGACCCTTCTGTTTGTATTTCCTTGTATAAGCTGGGCCTGACCGGTACATGTTGTTCTCCTGTTACACTGCAATAAAACACCTGTGGCTGGCCCATCTCAGCTGACTCGGGCTCACGGGCCCAGGCTGTGGGGCTATAAAACTGCAGTATAGACAAGCAGGTGGAACCCAGACTCTGGGACCCTCCTTTGTGGGCCAGCATGTGTGTTTTATTCCTGTCCTCTGCTCCCACAGTGCAGGATGGCAGGATCCACTGGGGATGGAGAAAGTGCTACTTTGCCATCCTGAGGGAGGGGGTGGGGTGACGGGGAAGGACAGGTGATTGGGAGTTTAGCAGCTGAGACGGGAGAGGAGAGTTGCTCCCATGTCCACCTTTCACGTACCTAACCCCAGTACAGACATGTCGGGATCTCTTTCTCGCGGTGATGCCGGCTCTGAGTGCTATACCCCGATTATGCACCCCTATGCTCACCCCTTGGCAGCACCAGTGATTCACGTAACCGGCGAACTCTTGTTTCTGTTCTGCTCCTCGCGTCCCAGCTGGAGATCCGCTCCGAGAAGTACGGTGCAGTGACCATTAAAGCTCTTTACCGCCCCTCGGAACAAAAGCTCCGCGTTGAAGTGCTCAACGCTGTCAACCTCATCCCGCTGGACTCGAACGGTGAGAGCCCGTGGGCCGCGGAAACAGTCCGCACCAAGGTGCCGCTTGTGTCCTGCGCAGCATCAGAGCTGGTGCATGCAGCCGGTGGCTCCAGGGTATGGGAGAGCACTGTCTGCGCAATGACGAAAGCATTGGCACATGGCCTAGAGGGGTCCCTTTGCGGTCAGCTGTGCACAGCGCTGAGTTGTGAGCCCGATACCCCAGGGAAGTTAGTCTGGTCATGACCCGTGAAATCCCCTGTTATCTGCAACATATGCCCGGAGCTCAGCACAGAGCCCAGCAGATTAAGCAGGGGGTCTGGCTCACTTCATAGAACCGATCCCTGTTTGTCTCCACTCTAGGTAACGTGTGGGGTGCACACACAGCAGGGGGGGTGGCATCAGACTAGCATACTCCAGAGCCACGTGCACACATCCCCTCTTACCTGGCCTGGATAATCTGGGGTGATCTCTAGGGAACAGACTGTAATTCATGCAGCCGTCCAGGAGAGGTCACTGCTACCTCACCTGACCGCAGTGGCAGCCCCGTTAGCTGATAATCCCACATAGCCAGGTTTAGCCCATTGATTGGAAGAATCCAGAAGCCGTGGGGACATGTGCCCCCAGCGGGGTTTGTGGAGGGGAAACTGACCTTCAAACCAGAAACTCTTGTGCTGCAGAAGCCCCAGAGAACCAATCCCGCACTCTGCCCCCTTGTTGTAGCCCCCGAGCGCCCTTGGAGGTTAGATCCATGGTGTGGGAGGGAGGGAGGGCACAAAGCTGCTATTGCGTGGCTTTGCCACGCCAGTGCAGAAGAAACAATCCCAGCAGCGCGCACAGCACTGCTCCTTGGGAGCGAGGGGATCCCCTGGCAGCCTTGTGCTCTCTCTTAGTCTCTCCTCCGCCCCCCCCTAGGCTCCAGCGACCCCTTTGTCCAGCTGACCCTGGAGCCGCGACACGAGTTCCCCGAGGTGGTGGCGCGCAATACCCAGTGCTGGAAGAACGAGCTCCACCCGTTGTTCGACGAGGCCTTTGAATTGTATGTATGAGCAGCCATCCTGGCTGCGTCCCATCGCCTGCTCCCCAGTGGCCAGACCTTCCCTTCCCAACAGGGTCTGCTTGCTTCTCTGCTCACCGGGGGGGCAGATCCTGCACTGGGGCCTTCTGGGAAGAGAGCCGCATGCGCTCCAGATGTGCTTAGTGCAGTCACAGTTCAGGAGGGCTAAAACTCAGGCTTGTGTGTGCAAAGCCCCACTGGGTAGGGCAAGCCCAGCCTGGCCTGGAGCAGAGCGCTGGGCCTTCCCTGGCAGCTGAAATGAAACATACACACAGTGCTTTTCTGTCTCTTGGTGGGGCCAGGCCAACATCTGCTAATGTGGAATGCTGGGGCTGCCTGCCTGAGCGGCTCCACGCCCTTGGCTGCCTGCTGAGAAGGGGTCGGGGAGACAGGGGGCACTAAACCAAATCAGCACGAAAATTAGAGGGGTGAGGTTCGGGAGGGCACATTGAACCAAATGGGAAATATCCAGTGCTGTGAGTACTGGAGCAGAGCCGATACTGAGCATGGGGTTCATTTGTTCTCTCCTGATTACCGGCCAGCCCCTGCTTATTCACAGGTGGGTTTATAAAGCACAGGACCCCCCGGGTTCTCCAGCCATAGGCAAGTCTCTCACGCTGAAGCTGTGACCGGGCAGCAAGGCCCTACCTGCTCGCTATAACTACTCCAATTGGAAGCCCTTGGGGGCAGGGATGTCTGGGTTTGTAGCACACCGAACGCACGGGTCCTCTGGCACTATAAATAATTCCTGTTTGGCTTCCTATGCCCTGATGCTAAGGGCAATCAAGTTTGGCCCCTTCACTGCCAGCTGGATTTTGCTTCAGTAGCCCCAGGGCACCGTAGTATCTGGGCTCCACAGGGTCTGAGCCCCTTGCTTGGACCTGGCTGAGTCTCTGCCTGTTGCTCCTGGCGGGTGGGCTGCCCTGTGCCTGAGAAGGCCTGTGCCTGTCTCTCTTCTCTGCAGTCTGGTCCCTCCCGAGAAATGCCAGCAGGCCGGCGCCTGCCTGCTGCTCACAGTGTTCGACTACGACAAGGTGGGAGCCAACGACCTGGAAGGAGAAGCCTTTTTCCCCCTCTGCAATGTGCCAGGACTGACTGGAGACGAGGAAGCGGCTGACCCAGCCCGGGTGTCCCAGACCCGGTTACCGCTGATGCACCCCAAACCCACTGGTAGCCTTGTCTTTGTCTCCAGATGCTCCCCTGCCCTCCCCTCCCTGGTGCTGCTTCCCTCGCTGTGCCATATTGGGCCAGTGACTTAACCTCTCTGCGCTTGGCGTCCCCAGCTGTGCCACCAGACAATCCAGTCGCGAGCCCTTCTCCTGTGGCAGGGTGCTCACCTCGGATCTATGCTAGTGCCCTGTTATACTGAGCCTTGGGGCATGGACCCAGCTCTGTGCTGGCCTGTGGTGAGGGACTTAGACATGTCTCTGCTTTCTGATAGTGGGGGCCCATTGCAGATGGGGCATGCAGGGGCCCACCCCTGAGCACACCATAGTCTGTGCTCTAGTGTCACTTTAGGGCAGCTGTAGCTCTCGGCTCGGCCCCGAACTCTGCTACAGCTGAAGCTGTAGCCCCCTCAGCCATGTGCTTTGCTGTCGCTTGGAATCAGCCGTGGGGGCTGAATGTGGGTTTCTTAGGATGGATGCTTCCCTGGAAAGGGGAAGAAAAAGGGCTGGAAGGGGGAAGAAGTCTCTCTGCTCCCCTTCTTTCTAACCCCTGCCTCTCTCGCCTCACCGCAGGGGACCCACTCCTGAAGCTGCTGGAGTCCAGAAAAGGGGACAAGGAGGCACAGGCCTTTGTGAAGCTGCGCAAGCAGCGGGCGAAGCAGTCCAAGCAGAGTGCGTGATGACAGCCGGGCAGGAACCGGGCCAGAGGGGAGCAGGCCTCAGCCCCAGTAGCAGGGTCCAAACCACCACGCCAGTTGCAAATAACTCCATCCAATCCCAGCCCCCTTGGCAGCAAAGAGGCTCCCGTCGAGGAGGATCCTGGGGGGTGAAGCTAGGCTGCGGCAGTCTCTGGTCCCAGCTGTTTGTGGAATTGACCTGGCTTCAGGCCGAGGATGGGGGGAGCCCTGTGCTGCTTCCCATCACAACCCAGCATCAGCAACCTTGGCTAGTCGGCAGCAGCTTGTCAGGTGCCAGCAGGGTGTGCGATGTGCCCCGGCTGCGTTCCCCGCAGGCCATGCTGTACTCTGCTCTCCAGGTGGTGCAGGAGGGGAAAATGGGGAGAGGCCAAAAAAAAGCTGCAACCAAAGCCATTGGGGAGCTGCTGTCTAAGCCGCACGGAGCGTGCAAGACTTCACTAGTGCTGGAGGGAGCAGAGCTGAAAGGATGGGAAGGGGAGAGCTGCTGTCAAGGGTAAGTGCAGGACTGTGTCCTCTTGCAGCTCCTGCAGCAGCCACAGTGGGGAAATCACTAGCGCTCCCGCTGCAGAACAGCGCCCCCTTGAATTCATCAAACCCAGACCCTGGCTCTGGGCAAGGGCTGGGCCCTCGGCTTGGGGCCAGGGACTGGGAGGTCTGTGGTCTGCTCAGCTGCTGCAGGCAGGTGCAGAGCCGGCGCCCTTTGCCTTAAAGGGACCGTGCCCAGGCCTACTTCTCTCCCATGTTTTAGTTACTGTTACAAATAACTAAACTTCTCATAGTGGAAATACTGGGCGAAGGGGGAAAGTGTTCATCTCGTTGGATAGCTTCCCCTCTCTGCTACAAGGAAAAGTAGGTACCACACTGAGCTTTTAAATCGCTGGCCCTGGGGCAGCTGCTGCTTTTGTCCCTTCTGCAGCGCTTTACGCAGGGTCCTTTGCCGCAGCAACACTTTAACGTCGGCTGCGTATGGACCAGTACTGGTGGTCACTTTTTACCGGTACACCATACCGGCCCGTACCAGCCCACTTTCACCCCTACCTTCACCCGGTGATGGCAGGCGACTGGGTCAACGCCAGAGCGACCGAGAGGTGGAGGAGTCGTCGTAATGGCCCAGATTCACGAAGCCTCTGCTCCCCTTTCGTCCCGGGAGGCTCGCACTACCTGGCAGGGTGTGGTGCTACACGTGCTCACTGTTGTCACTTCAGACATGGCCCACGCGTAAGTCCCTGCATCAGCGTGGCTTTGGGCTGCTCCATTCTGTACTCACTAGGGAAGTGGGGCACTCCAGCTAAGCCTACTTTAAGGTTCTCACAAATAAGCTATTCTTATTTAAAACAAAGCTACAGCCCTTTAACAGCTAACCCCCCGCTGTACAGTAATTGATGCAAGGACTGTAAGGGAATAAGTTTGTGATTGCAGGTCAATGGTTCAACAAAAGTAAAAGCAATAAAGAGGAAACAGCCTCCAGTTAACCTGTGGAACTCTCTGCTGCTGGGGGGACAAAATTATATACACAAGTATGTGATGCATAAGCAGAGCAGGGATGGGTGCTAAAATGACTAGCCAGGTCAAGGGTGGGAGAAACGGAGAATTGCCATTCCCTGGGCTAGGCTCACATTTTGATGTTTCCTTTTGTCCCGAATCAAAGTGCTCACAACAGTTCTGACAAATTCTATTTAGGAACTATCAACCCAACCATCCAGAAACTTATCTCAGCACCCCACCCCTATGGACCTGTTTTATTTCTATATGGTTCAAGCACTTCATTGTCGTGGTGTAATTTTGACTTTTACATTTATTTAAAACAAACTCTAACCTAGTTCAGAACAGACGAGTCAAAATGCTCCCACAGGGTTTTGTTAACTTTTCCACAAACATTGACTAGCCTGCTGGGTTCCTGCCAAACGGTTCCATTGTGTGCCACGGGCATGTTTGGCGGGAGGCACATTTTCAAGCAGCACCAGTGATCGGGGGCGGGGCCCAGGCGGTTCTTTCCCCCACAGCTGCCACACCGCAGCGAGGCCTGTTTGGTTACAGGCCTGAGAGACCTAAGCCCAAACTCATCCAACACCCCACTGGCTTCGGAGATGGAGGCTGCCACTGCCCTGCGCTCGCTTCCAGAGGCTGGGGGACAGGAGCTGCAGCACAGAGCCAGTGATCTGCCTTCCCTGCTCCAGGCAGCCATGAGCACACCCTGCAAGTCCTGAGGCTGAGCAGCTCGTGTCTTGGGTTGGGGGGGCCGCGTGGCTGTGATGAGGAGGTGGGAGCTGTAATAGCAGCTCCCTGAGCCTGACCCTACGCAGGGTAGGCTATTGCTGTTCCACCAGTGTGCCCCCTGCCCCACTTGTGCCAGTCCCGCTCTGCCCCCTGCAGGCAGCTCTGTACTGGGCGGGGGAGCCCACACTCTGGGCAGCAGATCTGAGTCCTTAACCCACTACTGTAGGTCAGGCGAAACGCAGCGGCAGCCAACTCCTTGCACCTACACCACCACGGCGCGATGCCCCAGGCCTCGGTCAGGGTCAGCCTGCCACAAACGCAGGGCTTGAGGTGCCTCCCACCTGCATCAGTGCAACTATTGTCCCAGTGGGGGCAAGGGCAGAATCAGGCTTCCTGTGATGTCGAAGTGCTGCATGGAACAGCTAGAACCCATATGGCGGGGGGGGGGGGCATGCTAAAATACACAGCTTGGGATGGGGGGTCGGCAGCAGCAAATTCCCTGTACACGCCTCTCAGCACCTGCCTCTCCCCCAATCCTGGGCAGAAGTCTATGAGCCTATGGCATCAGGGCCTATGTAGGTGCCCTGAAATACAGGTACAGCCCAGCAGTGGGAGCAGATTTCTTAGGCCTCTGCTCTGGTGCAGACTTGTTGTTTCTAGGGTACCAGACACCCCCAGTTTGGCCTGCTGCCCCCCCCCATGCTCCCCCATGAACCCTGGGGTTTAACCAGCCAGTGCTGTCACAAAAGCTGAAAATCACAGAGCAGCGGCGCTGGTTTCAAACCACTTTCCTTGCTCCTGCCAGGAATCTGCTCCCTGTCAGTAAAGTGCCAGGTGGGGTAGGGGGGTGTCAGCCCCAGCTGCCAATGCAGCGCCTGGGGGGAGGAGCCAACACGGGGCACTGCTTGAGGCCCCTGGGCAGAGCCCTGCCTGTCTCTGGCAGGTGGTGCAGCACAAAGCACTGAGTGGTGCTCAGCCTACCCCGGAGCTGGCTGACGGGCACAAGCTCAGCCCTGTAATTAGCCTCCTGTGGTGGCGCTCCTGGGCAGGGCTGCCAGGGGGCCGGTTTTTGACCAGCCTGTCCGGTACAGAAGGGACGTCCGGGTACCTGCAGTAACGGGCCTCTGCCACCGGGGGGGGGGGGGGCTACCGGCTGCTCCCCCCCCCCCCCCCCCCCCGCACCCCCCACTTACTGGGGCGCGGGGAGAAGAGGGAGGCGGGCACTGTAACTTGTGTGATTGCCCCCCCCCCCTCCCCAACTGTGCCCTGATTTCCCCAGCCCGTCACTCGGGGGACACACACACACACCCTCGCTCCAGGGACGGGCACCCACTTCCCCGCTGTGCCCCGATTACCCCACCCCCGACCCTCGCTCCAGGGCTGGGCCCGTCCCTCCCCACCCCGCTGTACCCCGAGTTCTCCAGTCCGGCCCCTCGCGCCCCACCCCATCCCCTGCTGTGCCCCAATTTCCCTCACCCCGCCCGGCCCCTCGCTCCAGGGTCCGTCCCTCCCCACCCCGCTGCACCCCGAGTCCCCGGCCCCGCGCTCTGGGGAACTCCCCCCCCCCCNNCCCCTTCCAGGGCCTGACCCTACCCGCCCTCCCTGTGCCCCACTCCGCTGTGCCCCGCCTTTCCCACCCCAGCCCCTCACTCCGGGGACTGCCCCCCTCCCCCCCGCTGTGTCCCAATTGGGCAGCCGCTGCATCAGCGCCTTCCAGGCTGGCTCTGCAGGTGAGTCCCGGGGGCTGGTGGAGACCCGGCCGGAGTGGGGAGGGGTGGGGGGTGGAGACAGGACGGGATAGGTGGGGCGGGGGACTCAAATGACGAAATGGGGGCGGGGCTGGGGGTGTTTGGTTGTCAGGGATTCAAGTTGGCACCCCTACTTTTGGGCGTGTCCTGTCCTACAAGCGGCCCTTGCCGCTTGGGGATTCCCTCCCTCGCTGCTTTGGGCGCTGCGGCTTGTGTTGTGGCGGAGGGGAGGCCGCGCCAGTGGCTGCCTGTAGGAGAAGCGCCCGGAGGCATCCATTCAGCAGGCCACTATAGCCCAAGTCACAAGCTGTGTCTTTGCTGCTGCTCAGGACCCAAGGGCCGCTGATGGCACACGCTGTGCAGTCGCCTTTGCTCCAGCCAAGGCATTCGGCTCCATGCAGGGATGAGCCCCACAGGGCAACACACCGTTCGGTACCAGGTCCGGGCAGCTCCCCGTCCTTGGCATGAGCAAAGGCCACTCGCCGACTCTTTTGCACTGACACCTGCTGTAAGGGGTTCACCAGCCAGCCACGGCGCGACCGTGCCTGACAGCGCCCTCGTCACAGCATCGCTCAGGGCTGGGGCCAGATGTCAGCGGGCGGCTACGGCCGCTTAATGACTTACTCCAGCCCGTGCCATGGTTCCTGTTGGAAACCTGCCAGTGAGCCAGGGCTGCTGAGGTGCAGAACCAAACCTTTGGTGGCTGAGAGGTGGCAAAACCTTAGCTACTTGTTACCATTTAAAAATAACGTTGCCCTTGGAGCTACTCCAGGCCAGGAAAGAGGTGAACCCACCACAGAGCTACAGCAGAGGCCATGCAGTGTTATTTTTAGTCCTTGTAACTCTCGCTAGGAGCATAGCTTTGGCAGGGACTTTGCCACGTTGACTCAGAAGGCTTGGGGGAAAATGTTGGGAGCTGGGACGACACAGGAGATTGGTCTCCCACTCTAAGTGGAAACGGTGACGGGTGTCTCTTGGCCTTCCTGTTACTCAGGCTTGTTACCAACCCCTGCAAACGGTTCACCTAGTAACAGCCCCCATGCCGGCGTAGGTGATGAACACAAGATGTAATTAAACAATGTTATTAATGATTGCTGTGGCGCAGACACGGTGGACGAGGGAGCAGTTGGCCACATGGTGACTGGATGCCTCTTAGAGAGATTAGCTAATGAATTGACCACCAGTGACTGATACTAGTGTCAGCAGAGCAGCAGAGAGCGCAGAGACAACCTGGCTGCCTTTTCAGGGTGCCGTACGGGTCTTGTGAGTGAAGCTCTCTAGGATCTTTCGTGAGCAATGTGGGCTATTGGAATAGAGGCAAGACCTTCCCAAGGTGACAGACAATTTTGGATGCAAATTAGAGGCATCTTAAACAGCCTGGGGCTTCCTGAAAATGTCAGCCTTCTTAGGGTGTCTCAAGTTGGGCACCAAAAACCACGAGCGACTTTGGCAAATCTTGATCAGCCCCTCTCATTACAGCAGCCGTGAAATCCAGATCCAGGGCAGCACCCGTGCTCAGGGTGTGCTGTGCCGGCACCCAAGCTAAGGGGCCTGCTGGTGAGCTAATGTTAAGTCTTTGACTTGCGGTGGCCTGAAGGGAACTCAGGCGCTGGGCTCAGGCCGTTTGTCCTGGGGTGCTTTCTTGCATGGCTCCAGCAGGATAAAGTTCAATGCACAAGAGGCATTTGAATAAGAAAAAAGGTAGAGTCTGGGGAAGGGTATGGGAAAGCTGCACGAGACACTCCAGCCCCTAATGCACTGGGGGGGGGGCAGGGGAACAGAGAGGCTACATGGGCCCACTCCAACCCCTGACACACCATGGTGGGGATGGGAACCCTGCATGAGCCCCTCCAGCCCCACCCAGAGCCAGGATAGATGCTGCAGGGCCCTGAGCTAGTTCCTAACACACACAAGGCCTGATCCAAAGGCCAGTGACATCTGGTTTAAAAATGCATTTTCCAAAGATCTTCATTCGCTCTCTGTGACAGCTGCCATCTTCCACGCCACCAATGTACCCTTATAGTGCCTTTCATTCAAGGATCTCACCATGCTTTTAATGCTATTTCACACAGAAAGTCAGTGGCAAATTTGGGAACAGATCCAAGGTCCCACTCCCAGGGTCCTGCTCTAACACTGCCTTTGATACTTTTACTGATTAGATCATGGGACCGCTTCTTCACCCACGCTACGTCTCATTAGGGTGACCAGACAGCAAGTGTGAAAAATCGGGACAGGGAGTGGGGGGTAATAGGAGCCTATATAAGTCAAAGTCCCAAATATCGGGACTGTCCCTATAAAATCAGGACATCTGGTCACCCTACGTCTCATTCCTCTTGAAGAAGGAGTTTGAGACCTGATCTCTCAGCCAATCCCATAAATCTGGCTAGTTTGGAGGCACCTGCCAAGAGTCTCATGTGGCTCAGTCATTCCACTGATGGGACTGTCTCCGCCCTGTTACATATTATCGTATAGATACATCTTGATTGTAAACTCTTTGGGGGAGGAACGTGAGCTACAGAGCTGTCTGGGAGGTGCCCAGCCTTTCTTAGTGCTGTATCCCAATGAGCTGGGTCTGTAATTGGCTTCATTTCAGGAACTCTTTCGCTCCCAAGAGCAGGGCCAAGGCGCACGGAAAGTTCACCCCACTGCCCGGATGCACTGTGCGCACATACACACACAAGCTGCTTGGGTTTTTTTTATTAGCAAAAAAATAAAAATTTATTGTCCTCTAGAAAATCCATCCTGCCCTTGGAAACTGTGACACAGATTGCATTTCTTCCAGCCCCACATGCAAATTCACTCTGCCTAGAAAAAGAGTCTAAACCAGGTTTCCGACAGCCAAAACACGTATTTACAGAATACGAGAAAGAACGACAGCTGAAATCACAGTCTATACATGGAATCAACAACACATTGTACACACCACGGATTACCATTCTGCCACCGTCTACACAGACTGAGGGACGCTCCTTCCCAATGCTCCTTCTCCGGGAAGTCCAAGAGAGAGATTGGTCAAGAACTGCCACCAGATCTACTGTAGCGTGTATTGTTTAACGCATTTATTTTGTTTTAACATCGGAAGCTACAGAGTGGGGAAGCCCCATAGATATCTTTGATCCACAGTCACTAATTTGCAGGAATACTTCACTTTTGCAATACTTTTCTTGACACCAGTAACATCTATTTTCGGTTTGCAATGCTCCAGGGATTATTATAATCCTGGAGGAAAACACTGGTAAGAATATTCTGCCTTCTGGGAGGAGGAAGAGGGAACAAGAGGATGAACTGTGGCTAGTGGAACACCAATGAATTACTGCGTCCATTCAGCGTTAAACTCTTCCTCACACAGTGAGGAATTCTCTTCATTGTCTGAACTGTGCAAGCCCTTGCTAGTGGCTCAGATTAAGCTTTGGAGATGTATGGAAAGTATAAACCCCTTCTGTATGAGAACAGCTGCAGAGATCCCTTTGGGGGAAGATAACATGTGTTCCTTAGTTGGGCCATTTCCCTGTATCACCTGACTACTATGCCACATACCCCTCTGCCACAGTTTGGGTTTGGCTGGGTATCCATATGGTCAGGAGATGATCTAAGCATGGTATGTAAATGCACTGTAGCCTCCCAAACATGGAGAAATGCTCAGGCTCATAGCTATTCTCTAAGGAGATTTTCTAGCATTTATATATATATATATATGTAAGTATGTATGTAGAATATTGTTGCTCTAATTCATCTGTTTCAAGTGGACAGACTTGTATATTTTTCATAATAAAGTACAAGTTTATTGACCTTTAAGAATACTGTGGTTTCACAACACAATTAATACTCCCTTCCCTCAAATCATGGCTAGGAAACGGCAAAGCAGGCAGAATTAGTCATTGAGGTCAGCGTTTCTAATGAACCCTTCCAACGCTACTTATCCAATAAGGACTGTGTGTGGAGGGGTGGAAGCTCTGGGGGGGTGTTCCCAGACATGCCCTATCTATTTAGCATCAGCCAACTGTGCTGCTAATTCAGAAGGGCTGGAAATTGTCCACTTTGACTAAGACTTTTTTTTTTTCTTTTAACGTGACTCAGTCCATAGAACGGTCCCCTTGGTCTGATTTAATTATTCCATTCATTACACTATGGACTTTTCTGCTCCAAAATACACAGCATGTGACAATACATTAGAGGGGCTGGATGCATTAGCACCAATATTTCAGCAGGCCCCCCTTTTATAACACACAAAAGCTGACCACAGAATTCTGTTGCTTTAAGAGCAGCACAGTGGCTCCACGCAGGTATCACCTGGCTCAGATGATGTAAAGTCAACAGCTGCTAGAGAGAGTCAGAGCCTTTACCCTTTGTTTTGCCCCCACCCCCCAACTCACTCTTATTTTATTTCTAATTTCTAGCAAGAAAAGGGCCCCAACATTATTTATCAAATACACAAAGATCAATTTCTCTGTTCCATCTGGAGCAAAAGAAATCATTCACATTTCAGATATTTCATGTTTTGAAAGAGCAGCAATTAAAAATTCATAGAAACCTAGATTTTAAAAGCCTTTGTTAAAGGACCAGAGGAAGGAGAGAAAAAGTCACTGTGTGTACAAAGAGAGAGTCAAAACACACTGTATTGGGGAGGAGAGTCACACTTCACACCTGGTGCTAATCCAGTCAACCTGTTCTGCTAGGACTGGTGTGGGGCAGGGGAGAATCAGGATTTGAGGGCAGGGAGGGGGAGGATTTAGATTCTTTCCAATTTGGATTCTTTGGTCCTTCAGGATAAAGAGAAACTGTGTTTTGCTCAGAAGGCAAACTATGTAGTTCTCTAGGTTGGAATTTCTCTTGTACCCCACTTGGCTAAGCAATCTGCCAATGGGGAAAAGTCTGATCTCCCCAGGATGACCAACTAGTTCTGCATTACTGAGGAATTACCAAATCCTAATGGGACAGACATGAGTATGTTGATCATGGGTCAATGTTACTTTGGGAGGAGAGGGGAACACATCGATATAACCTCCCCTGTGGGAATCAGTTGCAATTATGCAGCCAGTTCTCTGGACAAACTGATTTGTCCAAAGAGCACAGGGTCACAATGGACAATCCTACAGGAAGGAAGGAAGGAGAGTAATAAACCACAATGTTAACAAAAACAAACATTACAAACTAATTTCCATCCAGTAGCCACGTGGGCTGATCAGCTTCAGAGCTTATAAATATTACAGACCTGATTCAAGAGTTTATTTCCTATTATTTTTCCATTAGTTACCAAAACAGTTTAGTAAATTGCATTTTCATTGGGTTTTTCCTTCCCCCTTTTTTTGTGGTTTTTCATTTGTTTTTAAAAAAGAATGTTCATACATTTTAACAAATGATCTTTCCTTAAGATCAAACTGAGGCAGGTTTGCAGGCCTTTGAGACCAGTCCCACCTCATGGCACAGACATTCAAAGGCTATAACCAAACAACATAGCCACAATAGTCACCCAGCATTATCGCTCCATACAAAAAAAATTAAAAAATTGATGCTAGTTGCAATAAAATACACATGGAAAAAAAGCATTTTTACCAAAAAACAAGTTAATGGGGGGAGGAGGGGGGAAACAACTACACAGAGCTGCACTTAGAGATCATCTGGGAATGCATATTAATCCCTTCCCTGCAGAGGAAGGATGGAATCATGGAAGCAAATCTAATTATTTCCTTGCATTAAATACGAAATACTTTGAAAGTCTCTGGTAACAGTTTAATTGTTCCTATTAACAACCATGGGCTGCTGGGTTTCCGGTGCACTTCCAGGGTGGGGAAGGTGGGCAAACTAGCCCCAAACACCCAGAACCAGGAGTCACTGATGGGATTAAAGATCCACTCCTGCAGTTTTTAATGCAGGTAAAACTCCCAGACATGGAGGTTACTGTCCTTTCAGACAGAACGGATACTTTTCAATGTGTGTTATAGTGTCTAGAGGCTGCCTGCAGTAGGTGCATTAAAAAATGCTTAAGAAAGAAAGAGAGACTCTGATGGGAGTTTTGCCGCTGCAGATGCTGCAGGATTGAGCCACAAATGGGTAATAATAAAACAGTGTCAAACTCAGGTCTCAGATACGCACACACTGTGAGCCGTGCATTTGTACCTGAGAGCGGAGTTTGCCCCATTAACGTCAGCCTGTTTGCAGTGTCTGTTCAGAGCTGGGAGACCCAGGGCCTGCCCGCCCCGTACTGCGAAAGAGAATACAAACCAATTAATGACCTGGTGGGCCAGTTGGTTGGGAACCCAGCAGGTTATTGCCTCCCCCTGAAATCAGAAGTCAATTTACACTTAGGAAATGGTTGTAGAAAAGCTCAGCTACTAGACAGGGTCCTGGCCAGTGGCATTTTGTTTTTTTCCTGGAGGGAAACAATGAACTTGAACATTTGTTGCTGGTATAGGGCTAATCTGGAGGTTCCCCCTCTCTTCTTCCCCACCATACTAACCTAGGAGTAAACTGCAATGCCAGCCCAAGTGAACAAGTAGAAGGTAGCATGAGCTCCCCTGCTGATGGTGCTGGGAGGTAAAGATCTATGGTGCTCACAGCAGGTCAGATCCCCTAGAAGGATCCAGCCAGACTTTGCAGAAAGCTACATGTCCAAGAGATGAATCTGCACAGCAGGAGGTGGGAGAATGAGAGAGAGCCCAAGGACACCGGAAGATTTTCCTTGCAACAAGGAAAAGGAATGTCTTGGAAAAGGAAGTTTGTTCATGGGACCCGAGTTCCTCCTTTCCCTTCTGTCCCCATTACCAGAAGGAGATTGAGTTTGGTGGCACCATATCTTTCCTGTTACACTCCCCAGGTCCAGCTGCTGTCTGCTAGACACCTGCAGGTTAGACTCTATTGCTAACTCCACCAAGTCACCAGGAATGTTTGTACACAATGGTTGGTGGTTTGAGGATTTTCAATGTCCAGTTGAAATTAAAGTTCTTTTCCTTTCTCAGCTGACATGGTATCTCGTCCCAGTAACTGTATAATTACCCTGTGGAACTCTCTGCCACTGGACATTACTGAGCAAACTAGCTTTAGTAAAGTTTTGAATCAGTGTTATTTATGTGAATAAGAACAGTATCTGCAGTTACACTTGCTAAGTTTAAAAGTCACAAGTGTTATCAAATATCATGCTTCAGGGCATAAAGTGGTCAGCTGTGATCAGGAAGAAATAACTTACACGTGTCTCTGCAGCCTCTGGCATTGGCCACTGTTCAAGGCTGGAATAGATGGAGCAGTGATTTGCTCCATGATGGAAATTATTTTGTTGCCACCGGCATAATGCTGTGTCAACAGCATGAGTACTAGTGGCACCTGTAGCAAGAGTGCAGCTGGGGAACAACAGACGGAGCATGTATCATTGTCCTGCGAACTGCCTGCCTGTTTGGGCTGAATACCCCAATAGTGACACAGAAATAAGTGGGTTGGTGTGGATACCTCTGTATACCATGGCACAGCAATGGCTCTGCCCATGGAAGGAGAACCCCTCCCAGAGATCTTCTGAGAATTCATTACTGAAAGTGCTAATATTAACCAGATGCACTGGCAGAGAAAAATTACAAACTTCCTGGGTTCTGATCCCTGCCTCAGAACCCAGGAGCAGCTCAGGCTTCACCTTCACCCACCAGAAAATCATGGAGAGCACAGAGCTGTGGGATCCCTGTTATCCTTGAGGCAGTGACACAGGAAATATCTGGCCAGTTCAAGTAGGGTCATCACCTCACAGCTCATCTCCTAACCTGACATTCTCACTCACCAACTGGAATCTCTTCCACATGCACCAGCAATTACGAAGCAAGTCCCCAGACTACCATCCGACCTGAAGCTGAAATACATCTCGACAAGACACCACCGGAGGAGAGCCGGAACCTGTGGTTCCACCTTCCTTCTATGGATTAGCCTTAGCTTGCCGTCTGGGCAGTATTTCTAAGGACTCTCAAACCCAGGACCCCCAAGCATACCTACAATGTACACTAGCCACTGGCCTGGCCTGAGTTGCTTTAATTTCAGTATTTTTTCCCTTTTCTTGTTTTCTTACAAATATACAAATTGTGTAAAAAAAACTTCTAAAAAGTGAACTTTGTTGTTTAAATGGACAGGCAAAGTTCTTGTGTATTCAGAGATCAGCAAGCATCTGAGTGAGCAAAGCTCTAACCCAGCAGACACCCAACAGGGCTTCTGTCAGTGGGGATGGCTTTAACAAGCTGGGCTGGTAAAAGAGTAAAGGTTTGAAGACATGATCAAGCAATGGGAATTCATCTCCTTCCTCCGCCATGAGTCCAACCCTCACTCTGGAAAGCACCTGGAGGCCCCTCTCCCCAACTCCAAAACTCCCAAAATAGTCAAAAATTTGTTATATCCTAAATAGAAAAGAGGAAAAACACAGACTCTTCTCAAATGGCCCTTTGCGCTGTATTAAAAACAGCTGTCAAAGTTCCTAAACGGTTAGAATTAGTGGGGAGTGGGAGAGGGGCAGTTTAGATGGGGGATGTAAAATATTAAAAAGTGCTCTGCAACTAATTTTTGTTTTTTATATATATATATATATATATATATATAAAGTTAAAAAGTTCTATGTGATATGAGAAACCAAGTGTCCTTGAAGGGTCACGATTGGAGAGTGTGTGGCCTGTTGGGATGGCAGATGGGGCATTCGCCCTCCTCGGCACACATTTCACACAGCACGGCATGTTGGCACTGTAACACCACCCGGTTCTCCTCCTGACACTTAAGACATTTCACTGATTGCATCTGAAATACTGCCTGCAAGAGAGGACAAACCAAAACACAATCATCACCAACCTGCACACGGTGGAGTATATTCCCATCAGCTTTGTGAAGTGAAAGTGAGGCAGCACAGGCTGGTGTATTGAGCGCTGGGTTCCTGGGTACTTTTAGGTTCTATTCCCTGACCTACTTAGATTTACAATTGTACTCTAGCTATAGCCCTGGTCTCTGTAGCTGTAGAGACCAGGGCTACAGCATTTGTTTAATCTGATTATAACTCAATTTGAGTATATTCACTCAGGCTGAGCAAAAAAGTTGCTAACTTCTGTTTTGGCTGGATAGACAAGGCCTTAGATCTCTACAGACCACTTGGAAAGTAAGAGGTAAGCGAAATGCTCCCACCCCAAGGTCCCTCATGCTCACCTTGTCGACTCTCTCCAGGTTGGCGCGCAGCTGTTTCTGTAGGGTGTACAGTGTGGAGAGTGAGAGGGTCTCTAGATCAGAGAATGAGCGCAGGAGCTGGGGGTCCTGGCTAGCATGGATCCTCTCCAGCTCCTCCTGGAGTTTCTTCACTTGCAGCTCCAGGGCTTCCCTCTGCTCCCGGGCCAGCTCACATTCCATGTTGGCTGTGCTGGCACGATCGTTCGCTTCCTCTGCTTCCTTCTTCCAAGCATCACATGCCTGTAAGTCCGAGCAAAAAGAGTCAGTATAAACCCTCTGCCAGCATCTGAGACTACCCGAGACTCCCTTTTACTTATCTACCTATTTAGATTCACACCAATTTACCAACATGAAATTTACCCTCCCTTAAAGTCAGTGGGCCAGATTCCGAGGTGGTGTGTGCGCTGGCATAACTTGAATGCTGAGAGACCAAAGGAGAGGTGTAGCAAAAACAAGTGGCTAACTGAAGGATGTAAGAAAGTGCAAGTTAAATCACTGCTACTCTCTGCAGTAACTAAGGCCTTGGCTACATGGGAAAGTTACACTGGTTTAATTAAGGTGTGATTTTACACCAATTTAATTAAACTGCTGTGAGCCTCTGTATGGAGATTCTTATTTCGGTTTAAAAGTGGCTGCTTTCAGTTTAGCTTAAACGGATTCCTAATTGACTATGCTAAAATGAAATAAACTTGCTTTAAACTGAAATACGAAGTGTCCACACAGACTTTTGTGTCACTTTAACTAAATCAGTTTAAGATGGTGCCTTTTGTTAAACTGGTGTAACTTTAGTGTGTAGACAAGGCCTTATACCATTCCAGCTCCTAAGCACAAGAAGTACACCAGCTCTCATTCCTTTACTCATTGGTAAGTGGGTGTAAAGAGGTCTAAGGGATTCTGGCTCTAAGAGGCTCTGAATTACATCACCTTACATCATCTCTATGTTTGAAATGCCTCTTTGGCTATGCCTTGACATCCCGTTGCCACATCCCCTGCAAACTGCACTGTACCTGTTTGGCTTGTTTCCAGGACTCCTCCCACTGCTTAATTGTGCTGTTGGCTTCATCCAGTTCTTGTCGCAGTCTCGTCAGCTCAGCAGCACCTGGACCTGACAGAAACGCAGGTGAGGTACTGGGCGAAAAACTCCCAGAAGCAAAGTGCTCCCATATGCTGCTGTTCATCCCATTTAAACCTGTTTCACGAGGAGACAGAGAGGGTTATGTCACAGGTGTCGGAGGTTTCCCCACTTGTTCCCTGCCCCTGTGAAATCCAGGGCTCACAGTGAATGTTTAGGAGGCAGAGGTTTGTTTTAGGAACCAGTTCACTCCTTCAGGAGATAGTCATCCATTTGGGAACAGCAATGCTCACACATACTGAAGGTCTCACACTTTTAGGTAGCTGAGTGTGTAGTTTGGGAACTGACGTCTCCTGCCGCCAGACAGAAGCTCCCCTTGAATGTGGCTCTGTCTACACAGGCTCTAAAGGGGAGTTTTTCAATCAAGTTAGCTTCCCCCAACTGAAATCCCCCCCGTTTGCACCTGTGACAGACAGTTTAACTCCCTCAAGATCATGTCAGCTTGCCATGCAGTAGCCTAGTTACGCTAGCTCAGCCGTTCTCAAACTTCATTGCACCGCGATCCCCTTCTGACAATAAAAACTACTACATGACCTCGAGAGGGGGGAACTAAAGCCTGAGCCTGCACAAGCCCCACTGCCCTGGGCCTGTAACCTGAGCCCCGCCACCCAAGGCTGAAGCTGAAGCCTGAGCTCCGCTGCCCAGGGCTGAAGCTATCAGGTTTGGGCTTGTGCCCCGGGTGGTGGGGCTTGGGCCCTGATGGTGCGGCTCGGACTTGGGCCCCGGGCTCCAGTAAGTCTAATGCCAACCCGGGTGACCCCATTCAAATGGGGTCATTGGGCATCTCAACCCACAGTTTGAGAACCGCTGCGCTACCTTAACTGCAAACACCCACTTTGTTTGCCTGTGTAGACAAAGTCAGGTGTGACTTCTCCTTCGGATTCCACAGTAAGCAAATTAGTGCCACGCATGCCATCTTCGAGCACTAAGAGGGCAGTGATCTAGCTATAGCCACATTCCTGCCTAGCATATTCAAACCCATTTCCCCTCTCACAGTAGGACTCAGGGCCTTGGGTGACACAGTGGAAGGAAATATATGATAAACAAGGCCGCACATTGGTCATGGAATCCAGGATTTGTGTCTTGCCAATAAAAAAGTCTCTGTTTTTACTCAGAATGAACCTCTGCAGCCCTCATCCAGGTTAGAATCAACAAGAAGCTACGGGATGACTGGTGCACACAAGGCAGAGAGCTCTGGGTACTCAGGCCTTGTCTGCTCACCAGCTTGCACCAGTTTAATGAAAGGGTTGTTTAAAAGTGATGTAGTTTAGAAGTGATTTAGTGGCAAATCCCTGTGTGGACACTCTTAAATAAATTTAAACCTGGCTTATATAGATTTATCTTAATTCAATTTCTAACTGCATTAAGCAGAATTGAGATAAGTCAGGTTTAAATCAATGTAAGAGTGTCCACACAGGGGTCTGCACCAGTTTAACTCAAACTAATTTAAAGACCAAATTTAAGATAAACCAGTGCATACAGACCAGATGCAGAGAGCATCTCAGTCAGAAGCAGCACTCAAGAACAAAGAAGCTGGTTACCTTTGCTGGGCATCTCAAACCCAGTGGCAGAAACTGGTTAGTTTGGGGTCTCTACTGCTTCTTTCAGGGCTTGTCTACACTAGAATGTTGTACCACTTTAACTAAATTATAAAAGTAACACAATGCCCTAGTGCACATGCAATTATAATGGTGGAAAAGTGCCTTAAACTGGTATAGCTCATTCTTGTATGGGAAGGGGAATAAACTATACCGGTGTCAGGCACTTTTATAGCAGTATAACTGCATCCACACTAGAGGTGGTATAATTATTTTAGCAAAAAAAATAAATCCCACCACAACCGACATAGTTATGCCGGTTCAAAAACTGTCCCTGGCTTCCCACAGCTCCCATCTCCTGCCTCTAGGGAGGGACTGTCTGTCCATTTGCCCTCCTGCTGGTAAAGCAAAAGGATTGGTAGTGGGGGAAAGGGATCCCTACAGAAGTTTAATGCTTTATTTTTATTACTGTTCTAGATTTCTTGAAAGGGAATTTGGCAATGACTAGGTTGCTGGTGTGCTGATACCACAGCCTATCATGCTGACCATGAAGTCTGATTGTTTCCTTGTACTCCCCCGCCTGTCTGGCTCCATCTGTTGTCTCTTGTCTTGGACTGTAAGCTCCCTGGGGCAGAGACCATCTTTTCTGTGTTTGTACAGCAGCTAGCACTCTGGGTCCATGTCTAGGGCTCCTAGGCCCTACAGTAATACAATACAAATAATAACTTTTCACACTAGGCATTCTATCTCGGCTGCATTCAATGAGCTGTATGGACAAGTCCTACATTCTAAACCGGTAAGTTACTATGTCAAAAAACCTTAGCAAAAGCTGAAAAGACTCAAATTATCCCCACTCCTCTAGTGTGTTCTAAGATGTATTTGGCTTTTAAAAAAAATTCAGATCACTAAATGCATTTTGCAATTGTATTCCATTTATTTGATTCTGCACTCTGTGTGGTTAGATGAATACAAGCTATGCAACACTTTTCTGCTGAAATAAAAAGTATAGCTTTATTAAAATAATGTTTTCTGTTATGTTTCCCTTTTCTTACTGAAATTGTGACTTTTCCCATGATAAAAACCAGCTGTAATTAAACACCATTGCCTTCTGATAGGTCTTTTCTCATAAATGTCATTGTATAAGCCAGTGGTCCCCAATGCGGTGCCTGCGGGCGCCATGGCGCCCGCCGGGGCATCTATGTGTGCCCACGTACTGGCCGGTGGACAAGCATCCGCCGAAATGCTGCCAAAAAACAACATCATCAAGAGGCGTCACCGCCGAAATGCCGCTGATTTTCAGCAGCATTTCAGCAACGATGCCTCTTGATGATGCTACTTCGGCGGAATTTCGGCAGCGATGCCGCTTGACGTTGCCGCTTCTCGGCAGCATTTCGGCAGATGCTTGTCCACCGGCCACGGTCCTCGGTGGCTCGTCGTCCGGCGCCCGCCATCCGGAAAAGGTTGGGGACCATTGGTATAAGCCGTTCAAGCAAGACCAAAAAGGCTTGTTCTGAACAAGCAAAGAATGTGATTGCAAGATATGAGACACAGCGTTGTTAGATGCATGAAGCAACAGATTAGCAAAGCATTTAGCTGAGATTTAGCACTGAAAATTAAAAAATCTCCCAAATTTGATAAGTGCTCTCATTATTGTCTAAAGGAAGCCCTGTTGTCTGTTGTTGTCAGACACATTGATAACAAAAGAGTCACTATAACATTCAGCCAATCAAATGATTTGATTTCTTGAAATATCTGTGGGTTCTTAACAGATCCTGCTCCCCCATTCTGCCTGTGTTGTGCCGCTCACACCCTCAGTGTAGGGGGCACACCTTTGGGAGTGGAGGTAGGGATGGAAGGGAATGTGGCTGGAGCACTGCTGCACTCGGCTGAGCCCAGGTTATAGAATGGCAATGTGAAGGGAACTGCAGCTGGGCATATTAATGGGCAGCAGGTTTAAAACAAATATAAGGAAGTTCTTCTTCACACAGCGCACAGTCAACTTGTGGAACTCCTTGCCAGAGGAGATTGTGAAGGCTAGGACTATAACAGGGTTTAAAAAAGAACTGGATAAATTCATGGAGATTAAGTCCATTAATGGCTATTAGCCAGGATGGGTAAGGAAGGGTGTCCCTAATCTGTTTGTCAGAGGGTGGTGATGGACGACAGGAGAGAGATCACTTGATCATTGCCTGTTAGGTTCACTCCCTCTGGGGCACCTGGCATTGGCCACTGTCGGTAGACAGGATACTGGGATGGATGGACCTTTGGTCTGACCCAGTACGGCCATTCTTATGTTCTTATATTCTACAGTATGCTTGAGGATGCTCTTAATTACTCCAAGGGCCAGTCCAGCCCCCATTTGTTCCCACGAACTGAAGGCAGCCTAAAACCATCTTCCCTTCTCCACCTCAGCTCTGTTGTGCTGAGGATTTAAGCTATAATCACTCACCCTAAGCTCTGAGCAGAAAGAGATGTAGTCTATTTGTTTGAGCACAAGATGGGGAGCCAGGAACTCCCAAGTTCTCACAGCAAGTCATCATTAGCGCTATGTGAACTTGGGCAAGTCACTTAACCTTTCTTCTTCAATTTCTCTATCTGTAGAATGGGGATATTTGCTCCCTCTAACACAGAAGTGCTGTGAAGATTCATTAATTACATGTTGGTAAAGCAGCTTGCAGTATTGTTGTTATTATGGGAAGGAGAGGTATAAATGGCAACACTGAAATAAGACATTCAAATTAAAGTTAACTTAAAAGAAAATACTTACATGGTATAGACACGTATGTACATGTAATACACACACTGTGCATTTACCTAATGATCCATGAGAAGCTGATGTCCCCAAGAATGTGTTTTCTGATTGGCTTAAGTGTCCCTGGGGCTGATGGAGGAAATGCGATGATAGGCTGACCGGTGGAGAAGGAGAGGCAGAGTGAAAAGAGGCGGAACTTCCAAGGGACCCAGGGATATTTACAGGAGCAGAACTTTGCAGCAAACTCCCACCTGGACAAAGAACACACAAAGAGGATGGGAATGTATGATCATGAAGTATGGGCCAGAGCACAGCACAGGAGTTTACAACAGCAGATGTTAGCTTCCCGCTGCTTATCAAAAAGGGGAGTCCTGGGAATTCCCACCATTTCCCTTCTACATTACACAGCTCTCAACCTTCAGAAGGGGCACTGCGGCCAGCATCCTTCTGGCCAAGTAGGACCAGATGTGACTCCCTTCAGAGTACGCCAAGACTGCTGGTCAACTGGCCAAAGCAGAGAGAGGCACTCCCTCCAGACCCTGAATGCGCTCCCCCTGCAGAGTTCACAGTCCCTGCCAGCCTACGGAAGACCATTTGTTTTAGATATCAAGTGAGCAGCTTTGGAATGAAGATTCACTTGCAAAATTTGCTCTTCCTTTTTTTAATACCAATAAACTACCGGCAGTCACCAGAAAGAGGATCACATCACCACTCGGTCAATCTAAAATGAGCAACTGGCTTCAGCTGTACTTGAAAGCCTGCATCTAATGGTAACAGAGTCGAGCTCCACTACACCAGAGAGCAGTCTCTTCCTGCTGCACAGATCGCTCCAAAGAGTTTTCTCCCCGCCCCCTTCCATTCTGTACTGATAGATCCCAGCTTAAAAGGCAATGGTTAACACCCAGACCCCAGGCTCCTTGTTGTTTTTGTAGATACAGACTAACACGGCTACCCCCTGATACTAGACCTAAAGGAAGTGACAGAAAGATCACAATTCCTCTATTCCATGCTTCTTGTCTCTCTAGGCCAACAAGGCTGAGCTGTGGCAGGAATGGGGCCCTCAGAGCACACAGAATCTGGATGTTGAATCAGTATGTTGATCCTTTGAGGGGGATCGGATCTAAAATCGTCCACAGAATGGAGTTTGGTTTCTCAGGTAAGGTTCTGAGCAGTAGCTGCATAGGCAAATAAAAGCCATTATGGAGCGAGCATTAGGTTATACAGAAGAACCTGTTTCACTGAGTATGGGAATGGTGGCAGCTAGTCACCAATGCTCTCTGCAAAGAGTCCTGAGATCTATAACTTTCAAGCCACTAGAGACAGGCAAAATGGATCCGGTTCAAATGTCACATACAGAAGATGAGACATACATTGTATGCTTTGATATAAGGCCATACACTATCAAATGATCCTATGACAGTAGAACAGTATTGCCAGGTCACTGGGTTCTCTGTGACTTTTCCTGGAATTTTCCTCAGGAGATGTGAGTTGCTATATTTTCAGCTGTTTTTATAGCTACCAGGCACATTTTAGATGGTCGGTGTTTACAGACCAAGACAAACAAAACATGCTCATCTCAGAAACATTCCTAGGCCACTGGCAAGAACTCATCTCTGCTAGCCATGGAGAGTGATCTTTTGCTCTCAGGACTCTCACTGGTTGCCTGAGTTAGTTACAATTGTTGCTTCCAACCAATAAATCTTTTTTGAGGCTGGTTTTAGAGCTTTGTGGGCTGGTTCAGCCTAGCTGATCTGGCAACACTGCTTGGCAGACGATCACAGAAAGCTCTGTTGCTTTCATGTACCTATCATGATGCCACTCGTGTGGGGCACCGTGCTGCTGTCAAATGTCTTCTCCAGGGCAGCCACTCCGAATTCGTTCAGGTCCAGGTCATCCAAGGCAGATTCTGCCGGACACAGAGGTACCAATTATGTTACAAAGGACCAACAACTTCAAGAGATAGTGTGGCCCAAAGAGCCTACATACTGCAACAGCCATTGCTGTCTACTGGACAGTGTACTCAGCCCTTTTCTCGATCCTGTGCAGTCGCTATTAAATGATTCGTTGTGAGTGTAACAGGCAGCTTTTCATATTGGTTTCCGTTGCCTGACCTGATTCCCCAAGATTTTATATCAGCTCGTTCCCAACAGTTACATGAAAATAGACATACAAATCTGAAATAATAGCAATCCTCACAGCTATCCCCCGTAGTGATGTTCTGGTTCTGTTCGTACTATTCGACAACACCTACCCATGTTCTGTCTGGTTATGGCTAGTGCTGTATCACCAATGTACTGAGGAGAGGCCTAGAAATGGACTAGAAGCAGCAGGCAGATTGCAAATCAGGTCTGAGGTTCAAAGACAGTCTAAGGTGAAGAAAGCTTACACAGTGCCTGCCCAATGCTATATCTAACCATTTCATTAAAACATACCTCATCACAGACCTACAGATATACATATACTTATATACATACATATATATGTTCCCCCGGGCCTGTTTATTTGGATTAACTACTTTTATTGTTGTAATTAATTTACATCAGAAATGCTGGCTCATGAAAGAGGATATAAAGAATCTGACTGGCAGAACAGCAGTGACTCCCCTATGGGAGCCCCTTGCTCTACTCTTCTAGGGAGTTTGTCCTACACTTGGACCTCTGGATGGGGAGAGATCAGCATACAGCTGACCAGCCCCTCCTGTTAAAATCCGCAAAGGGAAAATAAAGAAGTTGTAGCTGTGGAGACTGTCACTGATTTTCTGCTCTACACAGTGTATACCCCAAGTCTGCCAAACCCACGCACTCTCTCAGGAACAGATGTTATTCATATAGAGTGACAATAACCCCTGTGCAGAGGACCAGCTTACGATCTATGCACCATCAAACCTCACTTAAGCACTATTTTGAAGGCCCAAGTTGCACTTAAGGAGTGCATAGCCCTGGTGCTGATCCTCTGTGCAGGGGTGAATGTCATCCATAATGACCTGCAGAATAGATCTGCCGAGCCATAGGCATAGAAACCCTAGAATCACAGGGAGGTGCCAACACTACCAGGGAAGTGTGGGATAAGAAACTAGAGCACACTGTAACATCCCTCAGCCTCATGGCTGCAACATGTTATTCCAATTCTCATGCCTGAAGAGCCCCTCCTGAGAGCCCTGCTCCACGTAAATAAACAAGCAGTGTTACCTATAACAGACTCCACTGTGTCACTGGTAGGGTAGAAAGGAAGGGCATTGGCGTTCATGCCTGGGATGCTGCTGGTGCCAGCTGGGCTTGGTGGTGTTGCTGCCAGACTGGAGGTGATACTGGAAGAGATGCTGGAAGTCAAAGGGCTGCCCACTGGAAGAATCCCCAGTATGTCCTGAAACAAGAAGGGGGAGGTAAGAAATTAAACATATCCACAAAAGAATCACTTCAATAACATGCAGAGATATGGCATCAGCCAAGGCACATTGGTGAACGTGTTCTTTGCTGCTCCCATTCAGACAGATGGTTACTGCCACCAGTGTGGGGGCGGGGAAAGAGGGGGAGATTAACTGTTTGTGTTTCATTTCTACAGGTTTGTTTCTTTTCAGTCTTACAAAGATCCTTCAGGCCTCACTGAAACAAACTCACATGACCCACAGGTAGTATACAATCAGGGGTCTGGGTCACTCACTCAGCAAACACATTTCCTGAAAACTGACAGGAAACCCTCTTTACAGGGACCCTTTCTCTGCCACAGTCCAGAACTGTGAATCTACCCTGAACTCACGCAGGCCTTGGCCTTCACACACAAATCTCCAGAAATCTCCTCCCTTCTCAAAAGATCATTTCTGACCTAGAGTGCCCTGACTCTGTCTGGCCTGTCATTGGCTTCCTGCCAATGCGTTTGGCTCCACAGATCTGGCTAGCATTCTCATTTGAGGTGGGGTGAGCTCCAAGCAAGGTCTCAGAGCTCTGTTGGCATTACCGTACCTGTTTGGGCTGTAACAGAGGCTGCTCCTGGGTCCTGTATTCCAGTGAATGGGATTTTATTTTCGCCTGCTGCAGTAAATAAACAGAACAAAAGATAAGCAGGGGGATTAACAGCTAAATTGGAAATGGCTGACTGATGGCTTTTGGAGAGGCCATGAGGAACATGGACAGCCCCCAGCCCTTCTATTAGGCTGTCCTGGATGCTTTAGAATCCAAAAAGCTGAGCTGGGTGTTTAAAAAATGGAGAATCCCCCTGAATCGCTCGCCCTCTCGATACACGGACATTCTGCTCAGTTATTTATGGATCTACTGCAATTATGTTTGCATTTAACTGAATTACCCCTTCATTAACATTAATAACTTCTTAAGAATACAAGACCAAGTATGGATTCCTTTCCATTGCCCATAGTCTCTGCCATTCTCCAATAAAATTGGTAGGAAGCACATTACATTTTTATTTACTTTCAGAATTATTTATTTTTGACAAGATGCTTTACTGTTTATTTTGCTACTTCTCCAGACAAGGTCCCAACCAGGATTACCTAGTTTAAAAAGGAGAGGGAAAAGAAGTGACATCAATTTCCCCATCTGCAAAATGGGGATAATGATACTGAGCTCCTTTGTGAAACGCTTTGAGATCTACTGATGAAAAGAGCTAGGGATTATTATTACTACTACAAAGGGATGTAAAAAAGATGGGGTAGAGATAAGCCAGATGCTCCTACTTTCATTTCCCATTAACAAAAACAATAAAGGCACATGTAATGAAATTAAAAAGCAATCAAAAAAACAGACTCAAAGAAATCATTTTTTTAACCTGTGGAACTCAATGCCATTACAGATGCCACTGAGCCGAGAGTTTAGTGGGATTCCAAAACAGAGTGGATCTCTATATGGAAAAAAATATATCCACAGTTCCACTACCTCAGATAAAAAAATTACAAGTGATTTCAAGCCTCTTGCTTCAGGACATTATTAGCCAACCACCAACTACAACAACTAGGGTCAGGAAGAAACTTCCCTCATGAGCATGTCATTGCATAATGGTTTATTATGGAGGTATGGCTGCTGTTATCCTGCTGTATCTGTGATAGAAGGCAACCTGGGATCAATTACACTCCCTGAGGCTGTGAAAAGGTGCCCAGATCTGCTCTGCTTGTTTCATTTACTGGGCAGGATCCTTGTGATTCAGAGAAACACATTCCAGACATAAAAAGGGCTGTTCATCATTTTATTGAGAGTACAGAGAGTAAACAGATCTAAGAGAGTAGGGAGAAGGGGAGGTTCAGGCATGATGCACAACAGTATCACACAAAATGAAGCACTTGCCTGCCATGATCTGCCTCGGCGTTTTGGCTCACCCTTTTGGGGTGAGGGAAAGATGGGGCGTTAGACAAAAAAAAGTTGTCATGAAAATGATGAATGATTGACAGCTGAGAATGGACACTGTAACCAAAATGAATAAAGAGGAGAAAGAGCAGCAGCAGAGCATAGAATTCCTCTCGTTTTACTTAATTGATTCATTTTCTCTCTTTAATCTTATGCCCACAGGGGGCCAAGCTCTGGTGAACAGGCAGGTGAGATATGGACACAAAGATCTTTCTGTACTGCTTTCCCTAAATAGTGCACTGTGTGTATGTGGCAGTCACAACTCAACTGATCTCAGGCTTGTCTTTCTTTGTGTGCAATTGATGCTGTGTTATGTTAGCGCATCTGCGTGTGTTGATAACACGCCTGCTAGATCACCCAGTGCAGCTCTTCCTTGCTGACACTCATCTGAACGCAAAATGTGACATAAGCAGGAGTCAGCAGTTAGAGTGGAGAGAGAGACGCACACATACAAACAGAATCACTGCCCATTGTTTTTCCCACCCCTGCTGAGAGGATTCTTGCCAACATACTTGGCAATGTTGCAGCTAAGCCTCACTGAAGGTTCTTAAAACATTTCAGGGCCAGCCCCAATGTCTGCAACAATGAATTTGGTGCAACACCAGTTAAAAGCTCCACATTCTTCTCCTTTATGCCCAGGTACAGTAGTAAAGAAACGCCTGTATTTCTGAATAACATTAGAGAGTACAAAACTAACCAAAACAGGCAGAAAAATTAAAAGTGGAGATGGAATTTCAATCTATAATTTGCTCTGTTGAGTCGTGGGGGAGGAAAGCGTGATGTAAATTATGGATGAAACACAGAACATGCCACATCCAGCACAGAAGAAATCTGTTGTGCAGCATGTTTGCAGGTTACTAGCACCTTTCATCCAAAGTGCTTAAAGGCCTTTACAAACACTAATAAAATAAGCTGTACAACTCCACTGTGTGGTAAGTGTTATCATGCAGAGCATGAAGAGGTTAAGCAACTTGCCAAAAGGACCCAGAGAAACTCAGCAGCAGAGTCATGCACAGAACCCCAGGAGTCGTGACTCTGAGACCGTGCTATACATCACACTCCGGCCTCACTGCACATGAAGGGGTGGAAGAGGATCAATACTAAAAGGGATTTCATTGGCGCAGCTTTTCCAGTCTTGTGTCACAACCTGATAAGGATCTCAAGCTAATTCTTTTGTGCACAGCATGAAAACGCCTTAATGAAAAGTGATTTGTGTTACTTGCTTAAGAAGCCAGGCCAGATATTCAGGTCTCTTGGCAAAATCTGCTTTCTTTCTTTTTTTAAAACCTAGTATCATTTATCCAGCTACATTCAGATTCTTATACTTGTATTGTGGTCGCTTTAGCATGCATGCTAAGCAACCATCCTGTTTTACTGGCCATGTGTTTTGGATGACATACTACTTATGCATTCAACTGAACCATTATGGAACATCACACAAAGCCTGGTTCACCAATGTGAACTTTAATATGGATGGCCCAGATCCCTTCAGAGTAGCAGTGAGGTTCTTACCACGAAAGCTTATGCTCCCAATACTTCTGTTAGTCTTAAAGGTGCCACAGGACCCTCTGTTGCTTTTTACAGATTCAGACTAACACGGCTACCCCTCTGATACTTGACACAATGACAGCAGAAAATGGCAGAAGATAGATCCTCCAATTTTGGGTCTTTGCCCAGTTTTCTGCAACTGTAAATTTTCATTTTGGGGGGAAATGTAAGAGTCCATCTTTCGTTTCTTTGAGAAGAGCATTCTCAATCCTTTGCTGTTAGCTAAACATTAGCTGATGTTTGAAAATCACTTTAAAGATGAAGAGTTATGTAGATGCTAAGTGTTAATATTATTATATTATTACTGCTGTTAGCTCACCCTTGCCAAAAACTATCTTCAACCAAACAACAATAACAGCAAAGGTGCAATTTCCCCTCCATTCATCTTAAGGAGAGAGGAATGAGATGGCTCATTTAAATACTATCACTATGAAATCTACATCATACCCAGGTTACAGAACTAGGCAAAAGCTTCTGACCAAAATGTTCAAATATGAGCGCCTAAAGATGGGTGTCTAATTCCTGGCCTGATTTTCGAAAGGGCTGAGAGAACCTGCAGGACCCACTGAAGTCAGTGCAAACTGTGGACTCTCAGCACCTCTTAAAAATCAGACCACTTTTATTTATTAGATGCCTAATTTTGGGCACTTCCATTTGAATATTGTAGATTTTTCTTTACAGGGCTTTAGCACAGTTCAGTAGCATAGTTACGATACAACTTGGCTGCATGCACACAAGCTGTTAACACCACACTATGTTAGAGCACAGTGCCAGAACACAATGTGTTGGTAGTGCAGACTGGGCCTCACTCACACACACTCATCTGGAGACAGGGTCCTTCTAAGTGTCATATTTATATTCCCTCCCCCTTCCTCCTCAGGTTGGGCTCTTTGCCCAGGCTTTCTCCAAAGCAGGGTCTCCCTCGGGCCTGGTCTCTGTTAGCAGGAGACTGGGGTTCTTTTGGCCCTTCAGCCTTGGAGCTGCCCAGTTACTCCTTTACTACAGCACTTGCAATGGAAAACGAGCACGTGACTTTTCTTTTGTTTTTAAACAACGGCTACAAGCTGCTGTACTTAGCAGGGAGATGTGGTGGAGTCACAGCCAGCCCTGAACTTTGATCCCAAAGACACATTACATAGATTTGCAATTCCCGGTTTCTTAAGCCATGCCCGTGTTAAGCAAACACCAGAACTGTTTTTGAAAATGGTTTAAATTAATAGGGCTTAAACGCTGTCCATTCCACAACTAAATCATTTTAACTAAACCAAACAGTGGTCAAGACTAGCCTCCTGGCAGGCTTGAAACATGACTTTTTCACCCAGCTGTAAAAAAAAATCATATGGGCACACATGACATTAATGACTTCTAAATCATGTCATTTTTTCAAGACCTTGTCTAAGCTGGGGATTTCAATTGTTGTATTGTAACCGAAGTGCAACGTAGACAGTGCCTTTTAGGCTTAATGCTAATTTTCTCAACGTAATGTAGACAGGGCCTAAATGTGGCCAGATTAAAGGCAGATTTTCTAGGTACCTCTGCTTTCAGTAATCTACAACCATATCTCAGTTTGGTAGAGACCAGCCCTCATGAAAAGATGTCTGTGAAAATGTCTTTTTCAATCCCTAACAAAAATCTACTTATCACACTAGCAATATCATCAGCAACAGCAATTTACAGAACATCACTTTACAAATAAAGATGAAGCCACCATCCCTGTCCAGGACACAGATGAGTCATCAATTTCAGAGGGGAAAATGCAGAGAAATTACTGGTAACACCAAGGAAGGAAATTAATGGAAGAATTGGACCTGAAGGTGGAAAAGGTGGCACATGGCAGACAAGAAACAGGAGATTGTTCTAAGCTTAGGGAGCAGTATGATTAAGGCTTTAAACTGAGAATGGAAAGAGACAAAGGGAGCAATTATGCAAGAGGATTGGGAGGCACATCAAGAGTAAGAGGAATGACAGTTGAGTTCTAGGTCAGGATGAGATTATGTGGGGCAAGTGAGAAGGAGAAGTTACTTACCTCATGCAGTAACTGGTGTTCTTCGAGATGCGTGCCCCTATGGATGCTCCACATCAGGATGTGTGCATGCCTGCAAACTCTTGATGGAAAATTTTTGTCAGCAGTATCTGTGGGTCCACGCCTGCACCCTAAATAGCCTTGTGCTCCAGTATGAGGATATAAAGGGGATGGACCCGCCATTACTCCATTTCCTTCTCAGCCATGAATCCTCAGCGAAAAGACTCTGAGTTAGAGGGAAAGGATGACGGATACTGGAGCATCCATAGGGATACACTTCTCAAAGAACTCCAGTTACCGTACAAGGCAAGTAACCTCTCCTTCTTCTTTGAGTAGTGTCCCTATGGGTACTTCATGGCAGGAAATTCCCAAGCAGTACTTCAGTCACAGAGGAGGGTGCCGAGGAAGTGGATTCAGTTTGTAGAAAGCATTACTGAAAGTCACATCGGCTCTGGAAGCAGGCACAAGAGTGTAATGCTGGGAAAACGTGCACTGA
Source organism: Trachemys scripta elegans (assembly GCF_013100865.1). NCBI lineage: Eukaryota > Metazoa > Chordata > Testudines > Emydidae > Trachemys > Trachemys scripta. The sequence goes on from NC_048311.1 coordinate 19,899,640, forward strand.
AGACCAGGTGGCTACCCTGCAGATGTCTCAGATAGGTATGTTTTTCAGTAGGGCTACAGAGGTAGATTGACCCCACATACACCTTTTGTGGCTCCGTTCACCAATTGAGGACCCACCAAGGTACAGATCCACGCTTGGACAGACTGTGCTTGTTGGGGTTGTAGATGGTTCCCATCCAGGCTTGAAGACACCAAAAGTGTGGTCTTGTTAAAATGTATAGGCTTTCATATGGCCCAGAAGTTGCAGAAAATCCCTTGCTGTGGTTTATAGGCTCTGTTGTATTGTTGAAACGAGGCTGGACATTGTGGCAAATCTGTCCTTGGGCAAGTATGCTGTGGCAATGGAGGAGTCCAGAGTGGCCCCAATGAAGTCCATTGAGTGGGTGTGAGGATAGACTTTTCCACACTGAGGTGGAGGTCCAGTGAATGGAACAGAGATTGCTGTCTGGATCTCAAGAAATGAGAGACCTTTCAGGAACCATCATCCATGTAGGGAAACATGATTATTCCCATCTGGCGAAGATGGGCTGTGATGGCTGAGAGGACTTTGGTAAAGACTCTTGGGGCAGTGGAGAGGCCAAAGGGTAGAATGCAATACTGGTAGTGGTCCCTGCCCACCAGAAAATGTAGACAAAATCTGTGTGAGGGGTGCATGGCCATACGAACATAAGTGTTCTGAAGGAAGAGGGAATTATCATTGCTAGGGTTACCATTCTGAAACACTGAGAGCAAACAAAGATGTTCAAAGTCCTGAGGTCAAGAATTAGTCTCCATCCCGTTTTTCCTCAGGACCAGGAAGTTCCAGGAATAAAACCCTTTCCAGATAAAGTGTGGTAGAACAGGTTTGATCTTATATTAGGAGGTCTCATGAGAAGGGTTCCTGAAGATGGATGGGACAGGGGAGTTGGAGGTCTGGAAGGAACTGAAATGGGTGGAACAGGCAGCAGAAATCATCTTCAGGATCCATCTGTGTGAGATGATGAGCTCCCAGAAAGGTAGAAAATGGGAGAGACAATCCCCAGAAGAGTGGTGAGAGGGAAAGGGTGAAAACTGTTGTTTTGAGGATGTTGCCGACTGGGACATCACTGTAGGGGATGGCCCTTTCTTACTGAACCCGGGCTTCTTCCTGCGGGGGTTCAGCCAATCTTGGGGGCAGGTAGTGGATGGGATGAGAGTGTTGAGCCATTTATAATTGATTTTATTTTCCTTTTCCTGCAGGCATTTAGATGCCCAGAGATCAGTGTCTCCAGGGGGTCTTTAAGAGAATGGCATGACCTGTCCATTGCATTGCTGAACAACTTGGGCCCCCCAATGGGAAGGTTCTTGACAGAATTTTGTTCCTTGTGGAGGAAGCTGTAGGAATTCAGCCAAGAAGCTTGGTGCAAGACTACTACCATAGCCATGGAACATGCAGCTTTATTGGTGGCATCGAGCAAGGCCTGGAGAGACACCTTAGCAACTGTCTGGCCTGTTAGGAGGACTTGAAATTGTTCCCTCTGATCCTGAAGTAGATGTTCAATAAAAGATAAAAACTGAATAGTTTGTAAAATCATAATTTGCCATCAGGGCTTGGTTACTGGCTACTCTGAGCTGCAAAGAGGCTGAGGAGTAGCATTTAGGGTCCAGAAGGTTCAGCCATTTCAGCTCCTTGTTAGATGGCATTGAGCGCGACTGATGTTGCCTGTCTCGTTTGTTAACAGCCATGACAATCAGAGAATTGGTTGTAGGTTGGGAGAAAAAAAAGATTCTGAGCCTCTGGGTGGGATATAGTATTTTTGTCAGTCCATTTACATATAGGCAGTATGGTAACCACACCGTACAGCCTGAGGCCAGCAAAGCATTGTTGATGGGAAAGGTGATTTTGCCCTGAGGAGACGTATGAAGGATGTCCAACAGGGAATGTTGGTGTTCCTGTATCTTCTCCTGATATTCATTCCATAAAGTCTTGAAATGCCTATAAATCATTGGTATAAGATGGTGGGGGAGGCATGACAGCCTCATGTGGTGAGGAGGAGGATTTGTGGGAAGGTCGTGTTTCTTCTTCCTCAGCTGGTTCTTGCTCCTCTGTAAGAGTCTCCTGTAGAGCAGGATCCAAGGGAGATGGTTATTGCTCCTGGTGCGTCCTTTTATGAGATATGACCATGTAGAACTGGTTGCCAAAAGAGGCCTCTGGGTTCCAATAAGCCCACTGGGGTGGGACGTAAGGGAAAGGGGCAAGGCCCCATGTCTTTCTTTGCCAGGGTTGCCGGGTGTATATCCTGCCGGGAGTTTCTTCCTTAGAGTGTACCCCAAGGGAGAGAGGTTGGCATGAGAAGGTGGAGGAACCTTGTATAGACACGTCAGAATAGGATGAGGTGCAGGGGTGAAAGTAACTTAAAGGACTTACCGGTACCCCGGAGTCCTGAGCAGGGGCGTGGCCTCAACCGGAAGAGGCGTGGCCTCAACTGGGAGAGGTGGGGCCTTTCAATATTTAAAGGACCTGGGGCTCTGGCTGTGGCTGGGAGCTCCAGGGCCTTTAAATCCCCTGGCGCTACCAGCTGCAGAGGCGGCTGGGAGCCCCGGGGCTCAGGGGTGAATTAAAGGGCCTGGGGCTCCGGCCGCTGCAGAGCTCCAGGCCCTTTAAATCACCGTGGGAGCCCTGTGGCCACTACCCCGGGGCGGCAGGGCTCCGGTGATGATTTAAAGGGCCCAGGGCTCTGGCCGCTGCAGGGAGCCCCGAGCCCTTTAAAGCGCTGCCGGAGCTCTGGCAGCAGGGCCCAGGGCTCCCCGCAGCGGCAGCAGGGCTCTGGCAGCGCTTTAAAGGACCCGGGGCTCCCCGCAGTGGCAGGAGCACTGGGCCTTTTAAATCCCCACGGGAGCCCGGCTGCCAGAGCAAGGGCTCGGTGCTCTGGCCGCTGCGAGGAACCCCGGTCCCTTTAAAGCGTCGCCAGAGCCCTGCCGGCTTACTTTCACCTCTGATGAGGTATCAGCCTCAGTGACCATCAGAGGAGCAAATGGTGCTGCTACCAGTGACTATGTTGGTACTGGGATCTGGAAAGGGTCCTGTAACCGCATTGGTACCAGAGGCTGATACTTGATTGGCTGGTGAGATGGTACCAGAGGATGTGTCAGTACCAGTGGGAAATTACTCTCGATACCCTCAAAAAGTTTGTGGGAAACTGGTGACTGTGTCAGTACTAGAGAACAAGTCACTGTTGAAGATGGTAGGGTCAGAGAGTAAGTAGTGTAGTGACAAATGGGCCTACAAATTTACTCAAATTGGGAGCTCCACTCTAAAAAGTGGGTAAAAAGTCATAAGATGTTAAAATAACCTTTAATAACAAATGTTGATGGGAAAAGGTATGAAAGGGAGACAGAATAACTGAATTAATCTAAATAAAAAGGCTGAGATGATTCAATGACTGTGTTGAAATTTTGCTTGTAAAAAACAGGAGATGTGGAGCCAGAAGTTAACAAGCCAAAACTGGTACGTCTGAAATTAAACCTAATTGGTGGACAAAATAATGAGTGGGCTATTCCACCCATCACTCCCTTTTTGGGTCCTTAAAAGAAAAAGAGTTTGTGGGGAAAGTATCAAAGAACAAAAAGAAGAACAGATGGAAAAAAACAGACAAAGGCTACTGGTGCGAACTTCACCACCATGGCTGCCGCTGCTACCTCCACCATTTCCTGGCGGGCCTTCATCATCCTGACGATAATTTTACATGAGTAATCATAAAAATAAAATATCAAAAAATTAAGTGAAGAGAGGCAGCAAGCTGTGTGTCTAGTTAACGGAAAACATGACGCTCCATCTCAAGTCACAGACAGTTCAGTAAGAAGTGGAATGGTGGCGGGTCAACCGTGCCTTATATTCTTGACCCAGAGCACGTGGATATCTAGAGAGCAGGTGCAGACCCATGAACACTGCTCACAAAATTCTCCAATCGAGAGTGTACAGGCTCAGGCACATCCTGATGTGTAGCACTCCTAGGGACACTACTTGAAGAACAAGGAGTCTCAATTTAATGTGGAAGCCAGGGAAGAGATTCCAGAAGAAGGATGATATGGTTGGAGCAGAGGGAGAGGGAGAGGAAGAGGAAGAGGACTAGCAGTGGTGTTTTAGACAGACTAGAGAATGAAAGGTGACAATAGCAGAGATCAAGGTGCAGTGATCAAGGTCACCAAGATGTGAACAAGGATTTTAGCAGTGAAGAGAGAGAGGAAAAGATTAATTCTGGGATATTCTACATCCGAAGAGAACCTGGATATGGAAGGAGGATATGTAAATGACGTCAAGTTGCTATCCAATGGTAATAGAGAAGGAAAGAAGTGGAGAGGGACTTGAAGTAAAGAGGAGAAGCTAAATTTTTGACAGACTGAGTTTGCAATGGCAGTAGGACACCCACGAGTTGATGTAAGATTGAATGGATTGATGGAGGTTGGGAGTGGAAGAGTAGATTTGGGAATCAAACATTGTGGCAATAGTGTGTTACTTTTGTTCCACAGATGGAGGAATCAATCCAAACTAACTCAGGCAATTGCTCTCCACCACCCAACACTCCCTTCTTACCTGGCATTTGAAGCTCTTCAGATACTCAGCTCCCACCTGATCCTCCCGCTCAAACCCTGGTGCCTTCTTGTAGCTGCTGGCTGCTGTTACTGAGTCTGTGGGAAAACCAATGCTCTCCAAGCTGTGTTGTTTCCCAATGGCACCAGGAGGGGACCCACATATATTAGATGGACTTCCGAGACTGCTGTTCCTACAAAGAATCTAATGGGAGAAGAAAACACAAGGGTCATAAAAATGGAGAGTTCAAACAGTCAGCAGCGCGGAGTCAAATGATTCCTAAGGACACTGATTCTCTTACTTCCTTGTTTGTGCATTAGCTTTATTGATGGTCAGCACCAAGAGACAAATCTAAACAGCCAATAGGGGGAGCACAAAATACTGTTTGTGTGCAAATCTCACAAATATAATGGCTCTTTGTTGTAATTTCTCAGCAATGGAGTGGTGGATTTAGCACAGTGATTTGTAACCTGAGGCTCTAGAGACACTTCAACCCCTCTGCAGCCTTACATGCAACTCATGGAGTTCACAGGCCTGATCAAAGCTCTTCTCATTTTCCTTAAGCTATAGGGTGATTCAGGTCAGGATCCTGTCTGCACTTTGCGGCGGAACAGTGTTTTAACCCTGTTAGACAGTAATAAAAACACCTGAGCCTGAAGGAGCAGCGTATATGCTACAGCATCTACCAGTGGAGCTGCACCCTGCTAGTCGGAAAATCCTAGTGTAGACAAGGCCAAAGTATCGACAACCAGTGTTAAAACAAGGCTCCCCAGCAGGTTCTCTCCTTTGGGCCACAACCATGCATCATGCATTTAAATGGGATTATTTTTGCAACTTAGAACTATGTTTGCACATGCTTGTTGATCCCAAAGTTTGAAATGCTGCATAGAGAGGGCTGGAGATACAAAGAGGAAGTGCTGGGAGCGTCCTACAATGTTTTGATTTTTTACACAGGCTCTCTGCTGTTTTCTCTCCCCTGCAGTCACTACTTACTGTGGTGGAGGTGGGGCTAGTTGGCAGAGTTCCTGGTTTACTCCACACCTACAGTACAAATACAAAACAGAACAGGCCAAGTGAGGTTGGTTACTTCACTGGGTATTTTCCTTTGATTAATTACTCATATAAAATTATCATCAGCAAAGCTATATTTGTTTGCAGACTACATGCAGCTGCCCTGATGACTGAGAAAATGACAAAAAGATGTGTGTTTCCTTTTTTGGTATGTGTTCATGGATGAGGAAGGGTTCAATTTTAAAGACTGAAGAGCTCCAGAAAGAGAATAGACCTCAGTGATCATCAGATGGAACAGACATTCAGTTTCCCTGTGGCTTGCCCAGCATTCGGATGGCACTTTCACAAAAAAATAAAAAGAATGTTTGTACTTTATTCCCCAGTGTTATTTACTAAGAGAAAATAAATGAGTTCAACTCATCTAAACCAGTTTAGAATTTGCAATCATGATTTAAGACCATGCCATTGTAGCTCTTCAAAATCTTCATCAACAGTTTGGGAATGCTGCAAGCTCCAAAGTGGCTTAATGCAAATAGGCAAAGATAAAAAAACGTGGGGGAAAAAATCAGAAAGAAAAGATGCTTTGTATCCCACTCACTCCTGTGTCTGTATGTTGTCTACTTTGATTGTAAGCTTTTCTTGTCAGAGACCTCTTGTCTTGTATGTACAGCTAATGTACATAGCACACTTTGGGGCACTGTATAAACCAGTAAATGTAGCAGGGCTTGGCCACCCCTCGGTAAATCAAAAATATTCTGTAATGCAAGACACATTGTGCACAGGCTAAACCTCTTTGAGATTTCATGCATAAGCAAACTAAACTGCAGTTTCATACTCGGGATTAGACTGGCCCATGGCTTGTCCATGGAAACAGAAGCCCTACATTTTTCTCCAAGCAGAAAGGAGTTAGGCTGGATGCACTGCTGCAATCCACTCTCCACTTTCCTGAAAAATACCTTAATCCAGAGCTAAAAAGGCAACTTTTCAGAGAATGAAAAGCAGAGAAGTGCTATAGGCATGGAGTGGGTTTCTATGAGTAAGGCTGAAACCTATGTCCCTCCCCAAATAAGCTCTCTGAGGGAAGTACTGAGCTGAGAGCCAACAAAATTCAAATCCTTTGGGAAATGTTCCTCCTCTGGAAGACCGTGGTACAATAGGTCAGGGAAATGCAAGTTCACAACATGTGGACAAATGCTTCCCAGCGGGGTCACATACATTGCTAAGGTCCGGGGCATGTGGACTGGAAGGGCTCACTGGAACAGAATCACCAGCAGCTGATGGCATATACATCACAGGGCCTGTTTGCGTTGGGCTGGATACAGCTGAGGATGGCTGTAAATCTTCATTGAGTGGAGGCTCTGCGAGAAATAAAAGGGCATGCAATATCACTCAAAGCTACATGAATGGCCAAGGATCACAAGATGCTTGGGAAGAACAGCAGCTACACACATCTCCTGCTGCTAGTTCTCCACAGGGAATGTTTCAGGGATGCTTATTTTTAATCAGTATAGAAGCAACAAGAAATCCTATCAGGCAAAATGGGCGTTTCTCATCTTATATTATTACTCTTTCTCCAGTTCTGCAATCTGCTGGCCTCTAGCTCAGTAATACCCAGGGCCGGCTCTGGCTTTTTTGCTGCCCCAGGCAAAAAAGCCTCCCGCCGTCCCCTGGCGGGGAGCGCAGCAGGGGAGGGCAGCGAGCCCAGCCGGGGCCCCGCTCTCCCCGACCGGCCAGAGCACTGGGGGAGGGCGGCGAGCCCAGTTGCGGCCCCGCTCTCAGGCTGGAGCGCCGCCGGGCGCCCCAACAGCCCCAGTATGTTTAAAAAAAAAAAACCAACCCTGAGCGCCGCCCCCGTCCAGGTGCCGCCCCAAGCACATGCTTGGTAGGCTGGTGCCTGGAGCCGGCCTTGGTAATACCTCTTCCTCCAACAGTATTTTTACTAAGCGAATTACATGCTACACATTCAGGATATCCTGAACTAACTAGGGGTTTTATCCATGCTATGCACACAGGTGATTGATTTGTTATGATTAGCTAAGGGAGATAGATACAATTCAATAAGTCCTCAACACCAACCATTACAGAAAATGGTAATGTGTGTACAAGGCTATGGAATTGCACCCTTCCCTTTAAACATCATAAATACCCAGGAAAATAGTGCAGGCTTTCGCTGCATTGATTTAAAACATTATACAGCCCTCAGCAACAAATGGCTATCACTCGTGAAATTCATCAGGATGATTTCCAAGAGATTCAGATATTCTTGGATATGATCTTATTTTCCTTTTTATAGGGGCTTCCACCTGTGGATCTCCAAGCACTTCACATATAGTAATGAATTAAGCCTCATTGCATTTCTGTCAAGACAGAAATTATTATTTTCACTTTTAAATGGGCAAATCAAGGCACAAAGAGATTTGCTCAAGGTCATGCAGTGAATCAGTCTCAGAGCAAGGATTAGAGCCCATTTCTACTGGCTCACAACCATTCTGCTCCGACTACCTAAATTCAGCATTACAACTTGAGTGCAGAATGCAATAGGACCAATGGGATGTGAAAGAGCTAGCCCTCATTTATAAATGCAAGTATCGACAGTAATAACCAAATTTATCAACCAGAATTATGACAAAGAAACTAAAAGGGACCAGAATTCAAGTGTTCTATCTGTTATGCATGAAAGTGGCTTCCAGAATGGAAGTCCCAAATTCAGACAGACATTTGTAACTAGCTCTATTACATCCAGAGAAATATGAAGAACAAGCCAACAACAGACTCTCTGCTCTCTTTTAAAGGGGCATTCTCAGGAGGTATAGAGGTTTTCTAGAAAACGGTTAAAAAAATTTACTAGTGCTGTTTAAAAAAATATTAATAAAAACAGCTCTTATCTTATTTAAATAATCTTGTGCAGTATTTGTGACTCAAATGTTGGAGCATCATTTAATACTGTATAAGAGAATTAGCAAGAGAACCTGCTTAATAACATTCCTTAGTATTTATATAGCACTTTTCATCTTCAAAGCATATTACCAACCATGAATTAATCCTCACACTAAAATACTATCATTACTTAATACGTGGAGAAACATGCACAGAAAGTTGAAGTGTGCAGAAGGTCACTCTAAATGATCATGATGGTCCCTTTTGGCTTTAAAGACTATGACTTGTCCAAAACTGCAGAGTCAGGGAGTCAGTGTTGGAGTTGGGATTAGAACTCAGGTGATCCTGGCTGCCAATTATAGGAGGCAAAACTAGACTAGAAACAAATCTATTTTTGTTGTCTAATCTCAGTTAAGATACAAGATGTAAATTAAAAACACAAATGGTAAAAATAAATTTGATTTTTAAATGTTAATAATCTCATGTCAGAAATTACATTCTAAGATTTTTAAGAACTCATATGCTTTGAACTTGACTATGTCCCAGTTTAACCATATGAAGAAGAAAGGCAGTGCTCTCTCTATACTATAGTCCTTATAATTCTGAGGATATGGAGAGCTAAGCTAGTGAGATATAAGAGCGGGAAAGATGTTTCAAAAGTGAAGGCAATGAGTAACTATGGTTGTAGCCCTACAAAACATCTATTGCCTTCAGCTGTGCTCACACCTCCTATTGGCATCATGGCTTTAAATGAACTACCAAAGAAAGCTCTCCTCTTTGTGGTCCTATCTACCCTGGCCTGGAGCACTAAACTAAAGACATTTATGGCTAAAGCCTCACTGAAAAATGAGAGAAGAAGCCAACATACGTTCTACATGTGCAAAGGCACAGAAGGGTCCCCGAGGACAGCTGCCAGACTGCTGCATGTCGTTGCACTTAGTGGATTTGTAGATCTGAGACGAAAAAACAAAACAAAACACACAGAGACATAGTAAGAAAAGACTAAGCGTAGTGATTCAGGCAGAGAAATACCTAAAATAGACTCAATAGTGAGACAGAAACACAGACTAGAGTCACAGACACAAACAAAGATGTTAGAGTATCCACTTCAATGCTTTGCTTTAAAAAAAGAAAAGCCACTGGAGTTCTGGTAACGTCAATAATTGTCCCATCACAGCTAAGGTCACCTAAGGGTTAGCAGTTGCCATCAGTCCCCAATGACTTCAGTTGGAGCTCTGGGTGTGGAACAATAGTAAATTATAGTGTTAGGGGAATAACTGATAAATGACAGGCTAGAAAACGGATCCCCTGTTTAGTAAGAAAATGATCAATAACTGACCAGGGTTGTCAGTGATGGGTCCTTCCTTCCTCTGATGGGGAAAATGACATTGCTGGTGTAGGCCAGACAAAACCACTTTCAACACCATAATGTGAAGTGTGACTGCGACATGCTTTCTGTGATTCTTCTGGAAAAGCTTTGGGCCAGTCTGCACTAGCAGTTAAGCCATTTTTCAGAACTGGTTCATGGGGACCTGTTATTGACAACTGTCAATTACAAATCACTTTCATAGTAGATAAACCCTATTAGTTCACCTGTGTAACCATTCAACACATCTACAATACACACTACACACTTACCCTCTCTTTCTCCCTCACACATACTCTTTTCCTCTCCTTCTTTACCTTCCCCCCAAGGGACCCTTGTCAAGTAGCTGTGGTCCAAGCTCACCTCAAATGTGCTGTTTCTGCACTCAAGGACCCTGTTGCAAGCAGATCATCATTCCCTGCCTGTTTGCTGGGCCCTTGCTGCCTATCAACACCCGTAATCCTGGAATTCTCCCTCTCAAATAGCAAAATGTCAAATGGGAAAGTCGGGTTACCATACCTCTGGGTGAAACTGCTGCTCTGTGCGAGTGTGGCAGTACTGGCATGTGTCCCCATTCTCACACTTACTGGGGTCTCCCCACTCGTCTCCATGTTTCACACTGGGGCATGGTGAAGATCTGCATAAAGAAGGGGTAGTGGAATGCATCAAACACAAACATGTATTGGCCACTCTCAGCCCTACTCCTGTCACCCCAACATCCCAAACTGGGAGCCAGGCTCTACTGCTCCCCTCTATTGTACACACTCTGCTCTCCCAGCTTCTTCTCCTGCACTCACTTCTTGGTGCCTATGCAACTTCCTCCCTGCTACCTCTGCAGCTTCTATCACTTGTAAAGACTGCCCAATTAAAGAGATTTTTTTTCACCATCTGAGACTAAATACTGACTTGAACCAAAATAGTTTAACTGTATTAGTAGGTGATATGATAGTGTGAAAGATACTGGATCTGTTTTCTGTTTCAGAACTGGGTCTTCATATAATGTTAATAAGTTAATTGACTAATCCCAAAACACATAGCCCTGTAGGCTGGTCAGTTTCCAGGGTTACATTGTGGCCCTGTAAAAGACTGGCTGCGTGGGGTCACCAGTGAAAATGCAGGCCTGTTCCCTTTCTCTCTGTTGGGAACCTTTTCTGTTTCCCCGGTCTGCACTCTTGATGTGCCCCACTCCCCCTGTTCTATATGGTCGTATCCATTCCCTCAATAAACTGCAGGGGAGGCACACAGCAGACAGCCGCATCAGTTGTTGGGGGAGGATGGCTGGCAGCACAGAAGTAGGAGAGATACTGATGCTCTCTGTGCACTGGTAGGGGGCCCTCAACTCTTCCAATACTTGTTAATAAGGCACAAAGATGGGACAGAAAGATGGGAGGGGCCTCCTGCTGGAGATAGGAGGAAGAGTCCCTGAATGTTACCTGAGGACTCTCATGGTGTGTATGCTTGTCCTGGAGGTGATGGGTTAATGCTCCTTTGATTTTATGGGGTTTTAGAATTGATTGAAAAAATTTTGTGATCAAAATATTGGGAGGAAAATGAGACTATTCATGATTTGCCCACCACGTTTTTCACCAGTTTTGATGTTTTTAAGAGGGACTGAAGAAAAGCCCCCCTGAGGCCGTAATAAAAGTTCTTTTGTGTTCTTGGAAATCAGAGCCACTAAGCAGGACAAACTGTGTTCATGAAGACACCTTAATGGTGACGAGTCAGGAGACGGGAAAATGATGCAAACACCTCTAAACTAAGTTGCAGGACCCTTTAACAGTCAAATGAGGAGAGCAAAGCAGGCAGCACTGGTGATCTCCCCAAATCCCTTTCAATCTCAATCATCAGACATATGAGATAGCCTGATAATTCTGAAACGTTTATCTGCTCTCAGTTAACCCCATAAAAACATGACCTACACGCAGCGTGTGGTTTTGTTTACAAATGGAACTAAATTCCCCTTTTAGTTTTTTTTCACCCTGCATCATTTTATAAATGAGTTTTTTGTTTAACTCATTATAGTTGTTATGGAGAAGCCACATGCAGGTTCTGTCCACAATGAGTAGACCAGAGCTGTAACATGATTTGGTAAAACAGTTATTTGTTTATTATAGGCATTCATTATTGACCCTAGTTATAAGGCAAATTCCCAGGCCTGGGACTAGCATGTTAACCCAGTCCTTCAGCACAGCAGAACTGTCAGAACAGGCCTTAAGGAAGAGCTAACAATATTAAATGAAGCAAACCAAGGTCCTTGGTTGGGGACCTTCGCCAACCCTGAACTCCTAAGCTGGAAAATGAAAGACCCAGGATGAGTGTACCTGTATTTGTGTTTTCTTGGGCTCCTTCTTCTATCTTTGCTGTTGTGGTAGTAGGGACAGGCATAACCTTGGCGACAGAGACGGGGGGGTTTCTTGCATTGCTCTGTCTTGTAGTTTCCCAACACGTACGTTGTGTCTGTGAAGGAAGGTCCCACTGGTTACTTGGAGATGACAGGTGTTTTGCTTACTATGCAAAAGCCCTTGATGGGAGCGGGCATTCCAAGCACACTGGATTGCCCCCCATGCAAGACCCTAAGGGACTCACCTTGCCACCTTGGCTCCTCACTGAGTATTTTCTCTATCATAGCATGGCTAGCAGCGACTGCAGATTGACCCTCTATGCCACCCTCTGATGTGGTCTGACCATTCTGCAAAGCCTCCATAGCCTGAAGCTCCCTTCGGGAATAGAGTTAAATGAACAATAGGCAGACAGAGCAGATGAAGAGACAGATACGTGTGTCTAACAATTTTGTCAGACAGCAATTGCTACAGCACTTCGAAGTAGTTGTATGTTCATGATGTTCACTGACTTTTGCCATAACATACATAGAGACAAGTGATCAAATACCGGCAGTTCATTCCCTGGGAATTTCAGCCTCAGAAGTTTGAACCCCTTGCAGGGTTCTCAGGCAGGGTGCCACTAGCCTCGTGCTTCCCCCTTTTTGGCGGAACCCCTTTGAAGAGGTTTTTGTGTTTTGCCTTGCTAGGGAGGGAAATATTGCTATCACTCTGATACTTAACAGTATTTTGTTAGATTTGTGTATATTCTTTGATCAGCTGACCTTCCGATCAGGTCCAGTGATCACCCCTCCATGCACAGCCCCAATGTGAAACTCCATCCTCTGCTACCTGATGTCGTAAACAGGAGAACGTAGGTCATGAGGCCCATGAGCAAAGGCGCAGTGGAGGCCGTTCTTTGTGCAATTTCCTTTGGAGTCAGTCTCATGGATGCAGATTCCAGTTTTGTAGTAGCGCAGATGATATCTCCTCTCTGTGTCACCAGTAGTTCTATGCAAGAATGGACACCTGAGGCATAGGGGAAGAGAGCCAAATTCTGGTCATGCTCTTGTTGCCAGGGTGGACTCACCGGTATGAAAGAACATGCTGATGATGAAGACTGCTGTTGTTGTCAATTTTACCCTGCCCCTCTCTTTTATCATGTCTCACAGCATTCTTTAAATCCTAAATCTGCCACTGCATACTAGATAATAGCTTCTCTCACAGACAAACAACTGGATCCTTAAGCCTTCAGAGGCTCATTATTCTATAGACCGGTGTTTCCCAAACTTTAATAACCTGTGAACCCCTTTCACTAAAATGTTAAGTCTCGTGAACCCCCTCTTAAAAATGAATATTTCCAGGGTTTTTCTCCTTTACCTGAGTATAAATTATAAAAGCAGTGATCTTGGAAATATAAAATTTATTTTATGACATGTTTATTACACACTATTTATTATTAATTATTATTTATCATTACAGTATTTTTATTACATTATGAAAATGGCAAGATCTCACTTTCGTAGCTTGCATCACTTTGAATAAGCCTGTTATAAGACAAGGCTCCTATGTTTCATCAAGGAGTATCAGATGTGAAAGAATGAAGGTATTTAAGAAGCCAACTCAAAGAGTTCCTCCTACACAAGCATTGAGGTCTTGAGCAGTCCCGGCAAACAACGCACATTACAACAAAACTTAAACTTGTTCTTCATAATAATTTTAAAAACAACACTAGCTGCCTATTTCATTTTAAAAACAGCAAAAAATATCCACCTCCCCTTTCCATTTCTTATAAGGACTCCTGAAGTTTAAATCTCTTCAGTGTGATAGATATGCTTGCTGTGATCTGCTTAGCTCTTGGAAGTCCAGGGGCTCCGGGCTGCTGGCCCCGGGCTGCCCGGGGTCCCTAGGGACAGCTCTTTCTGCCATTAGGAAATTTTTTCCCGAGAACCTCCTGTAACATTTCGCAAACCCCCAGGGGTTCACAAACCCCAGTTTGGGAACCATTGCTATAGACCAATGAGTGTCAGGATCCGGAAAAGAGCAAGAACACTCTCAAGGCTTTACTTGTGTATTAGCAATGAATGAGGGACATCACACAGCACACACATTTCCTTTGCAGCTCTCCTTTCATTTAGGTTCCTAGCTGTCACCGTTTCCTGCCAATGTACTGCTACAGGCCCCATGGGCTGAGCCAGTCCATCTATAGCTAGACAGACCCCTCACAGGAGAGCATGGGTCAATGGAGGAGCTACAGAACACTATCATTTTATCTGACACTTTATTTTTTTCTTTCTACTACATCTTAGTCATACCCTGAGTGGGGAAAAAATCCACAAACCTGTCACTAAGAAATGTAAAAGAACCAGAAAAATAAGTGAAATTGATGTACTTGTGGGACCTATCCAAAGATATGGACCAACCAACAGCAGTAAGATGGTTTCATTCACTACTAACCTGGGCCAAATATGAACAGTGATCTGGAGGTCAAAGGCTCCATATCCTATTACCTCCCCATCCAGCACCCCACTAATGAGAGAGAATCTGAATAGAAACTGACACCACAGGTCTGGTGGATTGTTTCACTCTCTTCCACCTACCTTATCCTTTATTCAGTTAGCACAATTTCCAGATATATCTAACCTTTTTTTTTTTATATTGCCACCATGAAACGTAACTGAAATTGCATCAGTCTATATTTTGACCACCGACAGGATATGCTATTATTCCTCTACACTTTATCTTGTCTCTGACTCTATAGTCTCTATGTTCACTCCTGCATGGCTGACGCCTGCGTTAGCACACCGCAGCAAAAATCTTCTAAAGTATCTCTCTATTCCAATAGAACCTACCAAACAATTGATGAGGAAAAACATGGCATTCTACAGTGTTTCTCCACCTTGTGTACTCCCATGGCTCTACTGACATATTAATGGTTACTAGGCATCAGTAAAGGATAATTAAATTATATAATTTTAAAAGTTGAGGCTGGATGGTTCAGGGCACAGGTGAGAGGACACAGAGCTTTTCACCAGTTCAATTCCAGCTCAAGCTGATAGTGACATGAGCTAGTTTGATGTTTGCATGGTGGCCATTCTCAGTCCAGTTCTCCTCAAAACTCTGCTGAAGATGCAAGGATTGAACAGGTAATGGAGACTGAACTTCTCTCTCAGTCCTAGAAGTAGCACCTCTGCTTTAGGGCTGAAATACAGAGGTTGCTCCTGCAGCTTTACATCTGTTCTTATGTTACTCTGTATGATCTTAAATTTAAAAAGCTGCTTTGCTGAAGCGTCTTGTCTCTATAAACACTGGTTGGAATCAACACCTGGACTGATCCCAAGAGCTGACTGGCAGAAAGCAGGAATGAGCAGACTTTACTTACTCATCTCCTTCTGGGCAGATTCCTGTGGTCTCATCGTATTTGGTACAGTAAATGTCAGGGCTGTAGTTAAAGGTGCCATCCCGACGGCGGATAGATCTGCGACGACGCTGGTTGACAAAGTGCCAATGGAAGCAAGTATAGGGCCGGTGCTGAGTGCATTTGTGCTGCACAAAAAGGGGGCACTGCTCAGTGCGGAATTCCTTCAGGTAACTGTAGGCAGAAATCAAGGAGAAGGAGATTAGAACAAGGAGACTGGTCAGAGCCCAAGTCAACTCACTCTGCAGAGCCCATGCCAAACTACACAGCATCCATCACAGGGATGCATGCTGTGTTTCCCACACCCTCCCCCATTTTAATTCTCAATAACAGACTGGAAGCTGCTGGTTTTCTGTAGCAGGGAGACATTAGTTTCCAGGCCGCTCAACTCAAACTTGGAATTCAAACATCAGCGCTAAAAGCAGCCGCAATCAACACAGAATTTCCTATCATATTTTTAAATACCATTTAAAAGAGGGCTGTCTGAACGCTTAGTGAGCTAGTTAAATATTTAGTAAGCAAGCAGTATTTTTAGATACAGATCTATCTAATTCCATGCCTAACTCTGAAAGGTGTGAGTGGGAAGAGATTTTTCTTCCCTTAAAGAGATACAGTCAGGTTAAAAATCACATTAAATAAAAACACCGTAAAGACAGGTTTAATGCCTCAGATTATTACAGCTGAAAGAATTTTTAAAAACAGATATATTTTTCTCCATTTGTCCTGACTGGTTACTTTTTGCTTTTCCTAAAGCTTGGACAGTGAAAATAAAACTAGTCAGTTTCACTATCTGGGTCTTTTGCATTAAGGACTCAATCCTGGTAGCTGCTGAGCACTAGGGTTGCCAGTCCTCCAGGATTACTCTGCAGTCTCCAGGAATTAAAGATTAATCTTTAACTAAAGATTATGTCATGTGATGAAACCTCCAGGAATACGTCCAACCAAAATTGCTAACTCTACCGAGCAGCCTCACTTTGAAGTCTAATGGAGTTGAAGGCACTCAGCATCACACATGACTGCTCCACACTTAGCAGGATCAAACCCTTGCTAAGAAAATGTTGCAGTATTTGGACTGTAAAAAACCCAGATGATATTTAAATTATTTTTTTGAAAACAGTATAAACATTATTTTTTACAGGAGTTTTAAGGGCTATTTTGTTGGATTTTTCTTCCTTTTAAGACCTACATATTTTTAAGGCCAAAACAACCTAACAGTGTCCCTTTAAAATCTCAACGGGGTAGGGATCTGTAAACTGGATCTGGAACTGAGCCTCTGTTGGTGACAGCAACAACTGAATCTCAAAAACAGGCAGCAGAGGATTAAAAAATGGTTTACTTTGACACAGTGATCTGACTGGGATCTGGATACAGGTTATTTCAAAATACCACATTAGTCGAAACTCAGTAGCTGTGCTAAATTTATTAGGAACATAAGAATTGCCCTATTGGGTCAGGCTCAAGAGACATCTATCCCAATATCCTGTCTCTGACAGTGGCCAGCACCACATGCTTCACAGGAAAGTGTCTACATTAGGTCTCATTCAGGTATCTAACAATTACTGATTGTGCGGTTTAGTCACATATACACTATAAGGCAGGAAAATAAAAGTATTGAACTTTGTCAAGGGCTCACTCCCCTCTTACATTATTATTGTCTTTTTAATGTTGATTTTAAATAAACAGAAATGCACCACATGCTTGAAGATGAAGAAAATAATGTCAAGCTGTGTCTGTACAAGGAGAAGCGTGTGTTTTTAAAATCATTAAAATATGGTGGCTAACACATTTCAAAAATAGCCTTTTCCACAACAAGGATGAGGCCTCAGAAATGCATAACATATTCCAAGCCTTTTCATTTTCAGAAGCCAGAATCTTGCTGGCAAGGAGTTTTCTACAGGATAATTTTGCAACTGAGGCTAGGTCTACACTACCTGCCTGAATCGGCGGGTAGAAATCGATCTCTCGGGGATCGAATTATCGCGTCTCGTCGGGACGCGACAATCGATCCCCGAATCGACGCGCTTACTCCACCAGCGGAGGTAGGAGTAAGCGCCGTCGACGGGGAGCCGCGGAGGTCGATTTTGCTGCCGTCCTCACAGTGGGGTAAGTCGGCTCCGATACGTCAAATTCAGCTACGCTATTCGCGTAGCTGAATTTGCGTATCTTAAATCAACCCCCCCTCCCCGTAGTGAAGACCTGCCCTGAGAAAGGTGAAAGACTTTCCCAACCATTCACTTCCAAATCTTTTGGCCCTATACACATTTAAGACCTGATTTTCAGAGGTGCTGAGCACCCACATATTCCATTGCCTTCTATTAGAGTTGTGGGTGCTCAATATTTCTGAAAATTGGGTTCTAGGGCTTTCTATCATGTCCAAAACCATTTTTATACACCCTTGCAAGCTAGTGTGGCTGTAACACTGAACAGAGTTATAAGTATAGACCCCATATAGTTATAAAGCAAGTCAAAAGCATTTTCAGAAACCGTGCTATGGACTACGGTTGTTTTGTTTTTAAAAAGGTCTGCTCCTCTGAGAAGAGATCCATGCCTCAACCAGGTTCGTGACAACTGTGTTGAAAAACAATTGCCTAGAAAGGCTGCGCCATGCTTGAAAGGTTTTCTAACACAGCTATTCCTAGCACAATTTCACGCCATCGTAGGAACAAGCACTCTTTGTAAAGGGCTGACCATTATCAAACATGTAAGTTTTAGCTTATCAAGCCCAGTTGCTGTACCATGCTAATGAGCCTTAGGGAAAAATGACTGTCCACTGATGCCTGCTCATCTGGGTTGGGAAAACCAATTATGCTAGTTATGAGAATTTGAGAAGTAACATGATCACTTAAATGCCAATACCTAGAATGCTTTTCACAGTAATACATAGCAGCATATAGCCCTTTTCATCCACAGATCTCCAAGTGCTTCACAATGGTGAAATAATATTATCCTCAATTTAAAGATTAGGAAACTGCAGCAGAGAGGCTAGGTAATATGTCCAATATCAGACTACAAGCCTGTGACAGTCAGCAATAGGGTTGCCAACCTTCTAACAGCAGAAAAACAAACAGCCTTGCCCTGCCCCTGAGTCCCTGTCCCCGCTCACTCCATCCCCCCACCCCCCCGTCACTTGCTCTCCCCCACCCTCACTCGCTCATTTTCACCGGGTTGGGGCAGAGGGTTGGGGTACAGTAGGAGTGAGGGCTCTGGCTGGGGGTGTGGGCTCTGGGGTGGGGCCAAGGATGACGGGTTTGGGGTACAGGAGAGGGCTCCGGGCTTGGGCCGAGGGGTTTGGAGTGCAGGAGGGGGCTCAGGACTGGGGCAGGGGGTTAGGGCTCAGGAGGGAGTTTGGGTGTGGGAAGGGGCTCAGGGCTGGGGCAGGGGGTGGGGGTGCAAGATCCGGGAGGGATCTCAGGGGACAGGTTCCAGGCAGCTCCTGGGAAGCAAAATCACGTCCCTCTGGCTCCTAGACAGAAGGACCACCACGGGGGTGCCGGGCACTGTCCCTGCCCTTAGGTGCCGCCCCTGCAGCTCCCATTGGCCGTGGTTCCTGGCCAATGGGAGCTGCAGAGCCAGCGCTTGGGACGGGGCAGCGTGCTGAGCCCCTGTGGCCGTCCCTATACCTAGGAGCTGGAGGGACATGCTGGCCACTTCCGGGAGCCCGCGGAGTCAGGTACGGAGCCTGCCAGCCCCATGGCAACTGGACTTTTAACAGCCCGGTCAGCAGTGCTGACCGGAGTCACCAGGGTCCCTTTTCGATCGGGTGTTCCTGAGGTGACCTTTCTGAAAAGTGCTGAACCCTCTCAACTTCCACTGAAATTAATGAGAGTTGAGGGAGCTGAGCACCTTGCAGTACTGGGCCCCAGGACCCCTGCCTTCTAGATGTAAGCTTGCTTGTGTATGAGCACTGATATTATTTTAAGATAAAGAATGGAACAGATGGAGAGGAGAGGAATTTAAACAGCTTTAGCTTAGCAGGGAAGTTTAAAAATGCATATGCTGACTAGGAGTTCAGTCTCTGGAGTGTAGGTTGTTTCTGAACCACAGTTCAAAATTAATTGCATTTTATGATTGGCTAAGTTCCCTGGAGATGCATTTATTATAATGTAAATGAGAGATAATTACATAAGTAAATGGTTCACAAGAAAAGTGTTTAACACCTAACTGACTTCATCGGAAACTCATTCTTTAATGCTGTCTATTAAATAAATGATCTCTCACTTTCAAAGCAAGCCTTGAAAACATGTACCATTGAGCTCCATACCAAATGCGTATAAACACTTCCGCAGTACAGCTCAACAGAGCTAAATAACGGCTGTCAGAATAACTCAGAAATTCCAAGATTTTCAATCACTGGTTTTGGTGCAAATTCAAAGGCTATTTTTTTTTTTTCAGACCAGTGGAACATTAAAAATCACTTTCTCCACAATGAAAGGTAAATTCTTCCTACAGCCATGCACTGTCTTGATCCAGGAAACAAGATCTGGTTTCACTGGGAAAATATGAAAAACAGGCCATTCAACCAGCCCAGATGGAAACATCCACTTTGTTTTGAGGTGCTTGGAAAGACATTCTGAATTGCAGGTATTCTAGCATGTTCTTGGGCTGCAGAAGAGATGCACATGACCACACTAGCCATGATGGAATAGCTCACAAAGCAGTCATTAGAGCACTCTTTGTCTCTGTTGAGATTTTTTGCAGAGAGAAAACAGTGTCAAAACAAGCCCTCATGTTATCAGAATGGTCTCTAGACAATTTCTCAGCAGAGGTGAGATAAGGAATCTCTGGAATGACCCCTAAATTTAAGAAATTTAAGAACAGTTGGTCAAACTAGTGGTTATTTAGTACAGGGTCAACCAAATGATGCTCCCAGGCAGGAAGAGGAAATATAGTAATGATACTTTGCATTTCTCATCTCCGATCCAATGACCTCAAGAAACTTTACAAAAACCCTTTGTTGTAGGGAAGCATTATTAGCCCCATTTTACATATAAACTATCCCTATATTTATGAAACAAACAAATAAACAAATAAGACATGTGTCTATCCATTTTGCTTGCATTATCTGTGGTGTCCCTTTCTGACACCTTCTGTATGTCTTTTTAGATTGTAAGCTCTTCAGGAAACAGACTGTGTTATTCTCTGTGTTTGGAAAGCATGCAGTATGCTTTTTGGGGTTTACACAATCAAAATAAATAAAACGGTAACAATGCTAACTGAGTCAAAAGGACTGCTGAGTGGGGTGTTACTGTTTACCATTCCTACGAAACACATAAAGCCACTCTTCATTTTAAACAAGCAGAAGAACAAGTAAGAGAACAATATAGATCAAGACACGGGGTCAAATTGAACCTGTTGCTGAACCAGTTGAAAGCAATATTTCAGGCTAATATAATTAGGGATGGTCTAGATAAAACTTAGAGAATTTTTCACTTGACCAGAGCTCAAAGAGCCGGGACACGAGTGCAGGGGACTGGAGTAGATGATCTCTCGAGGTCCCTTCCAGTCCTATGATTTTATGAATTTGGCCAGACAGTGTAAATTAAGCCAGATTATGTTTAAAACGAACTTGGAAACCATGTTCTAGCTTAGTTTTCTGTGTAGGCTAGAACATGCTTTCTAAACTCAGTTTAAATACTTTTTTCGTTCAGTTTCCAGAGGCAAATCAAGTCATGTTTATACCGAGCAAGTGTAACGGTGACGACCCGTCGGGGGATGGGATCGAACCTGGGGCCTCTGGAGCTTAGTGCATGAGCCTCTACCACATGAGCTAAAAACCAACTGGCTGTTACCTAACGTTGTATAGCAGACTTATTCTCTCTCTCTCTCTTCTCTCTAAGTGGTCTCTCAGTGCCACTAGATGGGTCACAACACCACACCCAGGAGATTTGTGGGTTACACTAGCACTAACCAGTTTTGTCTACAAGATCAATCACATCCGGGGATGTAGTCACTGCACATTTCATTATAAAATAAACAAAAAGCAAGATTTTTTAGTCACCCAGAATTTAAGGTGATAAAGTATTTGCATAGAAAGAAAATGTATCCATGTGTAAATGTATTTTTGAATTGTGCTAAACCTGCTTCGAGGCACAATTCAGACATAATTCAGTACTACCCACATTGCCAGGCTGATGTGTTTTAACCGTGTCAGGGGCTACTGGTCCCTTAACACAAATTGTTTTGTAGAACTTTAAGAACAGTTGAGCAATCATGGTTCATGGTCTAATACAGAGGAGGGGTTAGATACTTCCCCAGCTTTAAAGAGTCCTGTGGCACCTTTAAGACTAACAGATGTATTGGAGCATAAGCTTTCGTGGGTGAATACCCACTTCATCAGATGCAGGAAATTCACCCACGAAAGCTTGTGCTCCAATACATCTGTTAGTCTTAAAGGTGCCACAGGACTCTCTGTTGCTTTTTACAGATCCAGACTAACATGGCTACCCCTCTGATACTTCCCCAGCTTTGTAGTCCAATCTCAGACTGTTTGGATTAATAGATTTAGAAGTACTCAGATCTATCACTTTACTCCAGGCCTGTCTCCTTCTGTCCCAACTAAAATCTCAGCCTCTCTCTCTCTCTGGCATCCCCTAGTGGATGTCTAGTCATTAGCTCAAACTCAACATGACTAAAACAGAGCTCTTAATCTTTCCCTCAAACTCTTTCCCCTGTCTCTTTTCTTCTATCACCCTGGACAACACCACCATCCTGCCCATCACTCAGGCCTTTAACCGCGTCTCATCTGCTGCTTGAGTTCCTTACATCTAGGATAGGCCTAAATCTTGCCAGCTCAAAGAAATAGCCTTTCCTATACATCCACACAGCTAAAACCCTCATCTAGGCTCAAATCATAACATGTCTCGATTACTAGACCATCTTTTTCTCTGGCCTTGACAAATACAATCTAGCCCTGCTCATATCCATTCAGAATGCTACTAACTAACATAACATTACACCTTCAATCCCAGTCAACAATATGGCCTGAAAGGACTGAATCAATCGGGCAGCAGCATATCTGTTTACCCTGTACCTGCACAACTCAAAAAGATATACACTTTCTGCATTTACAAAAATGAATGCTAACCTTAAACATAAAAAATTGCAGGCTTCATGGCTTTTCCCAACACATGCAATTTTTTCCTCTCCACTTAGACAATATATTTTTGAGAGAATTTTGACATGTGTATTTCAAGGACATAATTAAGTTTATGAGACTACACATGTAAGGAAATTTATTCATGTGCTTAAGTATTTGCAGGACTGGGCCAAAAGCATTTGAGTGGGCAGAGCGTGGAAGGAGGGAACCCAGAAGAATCTTGAGTTGTGGAGACAGGAAAAGGCCCTTAAAAGGCTAGAATTCCACATCTGAAACATCAGGCCAAAGCAGTCTTAATCTGGAGACCAGCAAATTCAGGCATCAAAGATTAATGGACATTTTTGAAAATTTAGGCCTTAGCCTTTGTTTCTCAGTTTCCCCCATCTGTGAATGGCGTTACTTTCCTAGCTCATAAGATTGTTGTGAGGCTCGATGTTTGTAAAGCATGCTGAGTTCCTCAGATGAAAGCCACTATAGACATGTGAAGTATTCTCAGGGTGGACAAACAGACCCTACTGATAGGCCAAAGCTACATGGTGACATTATGAAACAGGGCTGATGGTGGAGGTAATTCAGGTACCTAGATCATCCAACAGCAAAGGGATCTTCCAGGGGAGGGAATAACAAGACTTACATCCACTCAAAGCCTTTGCTTTTAGAAAGGTGGCCATCACTGATCCTCCATTGCCCTTCGAAGGAAGTTTACATAGAAATTTAACATCAGTGTCAGAAAAGCGATGATGTTCCAGACCCCCAAGTGGTTTGCTGGGTGGCATTATGGTAAAGGCAATCCAACAGGAATGGGCTGAATCTTTTATTTTATTGTACTTTACGAGATCTTACTTCCCTTTGGTATGGTCCCCCTGGTCACTAGAAAGCCACATGTGCTGAATTTCTGAATATTTACAAGATTTAAGGGTTTTTTATCGTTTTTTTGTTTTTATATCCCCAATGTTTTCTGCACAATATAAGCTTTCATTTGAAACAAGATTACATTTCTAGTCTTTCTGGTTGTAATGTGGGCTTCAAAATGTAACCAGAAAGTGTTATTGTGTCAGAGAAGGGTGAGATGTTCCCCCATTCCTCTCAACATAGCATTAAGTCTAACGCCCAATTATGACAAATTTAAATATCAATGTTAACTATTTTGTTACTGATGTTCTTATCAGAAACATCCAGTGGGGCTGGGTACTCCATTCATTTGACAGTACTTTCCACAGGAAGAAGGCTAAAAGAAAAACTGACTTTGGCTATGTCTACACTTAAACTGCTACTGCAGCTGTACCACTGTAGCACTTCAGTGTAAACACACATTACAGCAATGGGAGGGGTTCTCCCGTCGCTGTAGTTAATCCACCTCCCGAAAGATGGGAGCTAGGTTGATGGAAGAATTCGTTCATTGACCAAGAGCTGTCTACACCAGGGGATAGGTTGGCTTAACTACATTGCTCAGGGGTGTGGATTTAACACTCCTCTGAGTGACATAGCTGGGTTGACCTACCTTTTTAGCTTAAACCTGGCCTTTGTTTTGTTTAGCACAAACTTGGCCTTTGCTTCCTCCTAAGGAGGGACTTTCACCTGCCACTGCAGGGTAACCTTGTGTCCCAGTTTACAGGAAAAGACTTGATTATGTTTACGGTGCCCTGATTGATTATACTGAAACCTGGGCTTTGTCCCACTTTCATTATAATCTGCTGACTGGCCAAGCTCTTTCTGCCCTTTGGCTGTGTGCCTCCGCACTATACAATACTCCTCTCCCTACCTTACAGTATTACAGGATCCAGCTGTCTTAGTGCCATGCACTGCCTGCCAAATGCTACAGTATATCATGTATTCACGGGGTGTAACAAATGAGGCATGCCAAAGCCTGGTGGAGTGATCTCAAAGCAGGGAAGTGGGCTGGTAGCGCATCAAGGCAGGTGATCCCTAAATTCCTCATTAAAGGCCTGATCCAAAGCCCTTTGACATCAACAGAAAGACTCCCACTAACTTCAGTGGGCTTTGGAGCAGGCCCTGAAGAAGGGAGAGTGTGCCAAATGTCTCTGTATTGGGACAAGGGAATCAGGAAGACTGACATGAGAAGAGTTGGAGGAATCTGGAAGTCAAAGGAGACAAGCAAACAACCTTTCCAAACTCTTCTCCTTCCCACACCATAAAAAACACAAGCCCTACCTTCCTTTCATGCACCCCCAACCCTCACTTTCCAAATCCTTTCAGTAAGCCCCCCAGCCCCAAAAGTTCTCCTCTAGTCTAAGTCCTCCTATACGCCTCCTAATCAAAATTCTTTCAGCACCTGCAGAGACACTAGGGAACAGAACCCTAAAGAACAGAGGCTGAGTCTTCTGCAATATTGTGATACCAGAGAGAAAGCCAGGCCATTAGATAATTATTTGACTAATCCTTGCTAAGACACTGTCTACAAAAATTAGGGCAAGAATGAGATCTACAGTGTTGTCAGTTACAGAGCGCCTCAGCTACACAGGGTTTTTTGCACCAGTGTGGTTATACTGGGGAAAACCTCTAGTGTAGACTAGCATGACAAGTGCAGCATAAAAAGTGACTTGCACTGATGCAATTTACCTTACTTTGAAACCAAGTGTTTTATAGTGCAAACTGGTATTAAAATAGAGGCTACAGGGCCAACAGAGCTGAAAGCCAAATGACAATAAGTTTTTGGCAAAAATCTTGCTAGCTTTCATCATGATTTGAAGGAAAGGCCTGTGCAGATTTTGCCAGTATTCTCCCTCAATTTCTACTGCTCACAGACACAGCATCACTGTTTTCTTTCTCATATTCCTCTGAGGCCTCACTGCAACAGGCATGTTAGTTCTTAATTGGTGCAAAAGTGTTGGCAGGGAGACATTACACACAACAATCTTGCTGAAACAGTTACAGTCTTGCAAGAAAATCTATTTTTGGACTCCCCCAAATCTGAATATAGTGGTACTTTCCCATACAACCAACCAGAGTTAGCCAGCCAGACTTTTCCATTTTGCACCAGACCAGGAACTGCCTTTGAATTCTCCCTCTTCCACACATCTGCCTTACACAAAATACAAATGTCTCCTTTCTCACTGAAGTATATAAGCATTATCCAATTTTCTTCCCCATAGGGGAAGATAGGGGCAGTTTTTAAACCCTTGAAAAGATTATACAGCATTTAAACTAAAAGACAATGAAATGGATCATGTTATGAAAACAAGAGGCAAACTGTGAATGCAGGATGGGAGGGGGAAGAAGTATGAGAAAAGAGAGTCTATTGAGCTTGCATCTGTCAAGATGACAGCCTTTATATGCCTCAGTATCTTCTTTATCACCTAAATAAATTGAACCACCAACTGAAAAGAGGTCACACTGCAAACAGTGCTATGTGATTTCAGAGCTGTTATATTTCCCCTCCTAATATGCTGTATGTCTTAACGATTTAAAAAATGACCTTCATAAATCTTTTTTTTTTTTTTTTAAATGTAGCATATTGTATGTCAGTGCAGAGAATGCTTAACAGTCTCCCCACCAAATCCAACCATAGTTCATCGCTGGAGGCACGGGGTAGGAAAGTTTGAGAACCACTGGTCTATACTGAAAAAGAAAAAAAAAAACCAAAACCCTAAAAAAATGTGCCAACACCGTTACAGGAAGACAGCCACATGCCAACAAAAGCCATTGGCAAGGACAAAACACTGTTAGCTTCCATTGTTACTAGCCAAGTTCTGACCATATTTTGTGGGGGCACAAATCATGTTCACAGCTAAGCATCCTACCAAGCTTTATATTGATGGGCAAAAAAGATGTGGTTTTCAATCATGCTATGCTAACTCAATTGAAAACCACACTTATTTTTCCCATAAACACAGGCCTGGCTGGCTAAACTTGGGTTAAAGTTGCACTGAAGTCAGGGCTTATAGGGTACCAACGGAAAAAGATTCGTGTTCACAGTGTACACCTTCTATAGGCCTGGCCTTCATACAAAGTTGCACTGGTTTAACTACACAATTTTAAACCAACTTAGTTAAAATTGGTGCAACTTTGTGTGTGGGCATTCTAAAATTTATTTAAATCTGACATATTGGTTAAGCTTGAAAGTTACATGGCCAAGCATCAATAATTTTTATACAGAACTAAGAGTGTTTTCGCAAGGGTTTGCCCTGTTTTAACTATACCAGTTTAACTAAACCAGTGCATGTATTAGCCCACAGCTGCAATGTTATATTTCGGAACAGAAGTGTCTTTAAAAGCAGTTGTGCACAAGCCAAAACCCCACATGTAGTCTGCCTTTAGGTTTCTTTGGGTTTAACTTATTTTGCCCAATCTAGACATGTCTGAATACATATTAATTAACATGATTCTAAGTACAACTTGGCACCTAATTTAGGCAGGGCACATAATGTTTTTAAATGAGTTAGTTGATTGTGGCCAACCCTAGCTAACATGTTTTTAAACATGACTTGACCTATCTATAACAAAAGCAAAGTTATGCTTAAAATAACATTAGTTACCATGTTTTCAAATATGACTTATTTTCCCAATCTAGAGGAACTTGTTGTTTGCTTGCTGGTTGGCCCTCACTTTAGACTGCAGAACATTTCGTTGAAAAAGCTTTCCAAATGTCACCTGATGCTTTGGGTCCCTTTTGAGCCTATGAACTGGACAGTAAGGCCTGGTTTACACTAGAAAATTAGGTCAGCTTACTCCTCTCGCCGAGCTGGAGTACCGGCGTCAACGGCGAGCACTTCCAGGATCGATCCCAGAAGATCGAATGCTTACCGCTGGACCCGGAGGTAAGTGTAGACCTACCTTCAGAGGTGTAAGAGACGTAGCTATGCCAATGTAAATTTTCAGTATAGACCAGCTCTTGGTGAAAACCAGGCCAATACTAAAGACATCGCCTCTAGTTGAGGTCTGAATGGCACCTGTTCATTTCAATGATGGGTAAACTCTGAAACTTAATCATGAACATTTTATCTATCTAGAGCAGGAGTCAGCAACGTTTGGCACGTGGCTCGCCAGGGTAAGCACCCTGGCGGGCCGGGCCACTTTATTTACCTGCTGACGCGGCAGGTTCGGCCGATCGCGGCCCCCACTGGCCGCGGTTCACCGTCCCGGGCCAATGGGGTCGGCGGGAAGCCGTGGCCAGCACATCCCTCGCCCACGCCGCTTCTTGCCGCCCCCATTGGCCCGGGACGGCGAACCGCGGCGAGTGGGGGCCGCGATCGGCCGAACCTGCCACGTCAGCAGGTAAATAAAGTGGCCCGGCCCGCCAGGGTGCTTACCCTGGCGAGCCACGTGCCAAATGTTGCCGACCCCTGATCTAGAGTTTATCCCTTGCTTATCATCATGATATCTGAACACCAGTTTATATGTCAACATCATTAACTATTTTACTACTGATTATTTAGCAGAAATATCCAGCTATCATGCTTCTCTAGTGTGGTTATTAAAGGTATGTTTACACTGGACTATTTTTTACCGCAAGTTAATTGGATGCAGACTACAGATGTTTGTTCTTTCCCTAAATATTTGTAGGAGGGGAGGGATAGCTCAGTGGTTTGAGCATCGGCCTGCTAAACCCAGGATCGTGAGTTCAATTCTTGAGGGGGCCACTTAGGGATCTGGGGCAAAATTGGTCCTGCTAGTGAAGGCAGGGGGCTGGACTCAATGACCTTTCAGGGTCCCTTTCAGCTCTATGAGATAGGTATATCTCCATTTATTATTATCAAATATGTGGGGAGTGCCTACAGGCCTTTATAAACATATTACTGGTTAACTTCAGGTACTTAGTCAATTTGCTTAAGGCAAAAAGGTCTAGTAAAGACCAGATGAAAAAGACCATATAGGTCTGTGTTGTGCAAATCATGATCTCTGGTTCCAATATATCTTTCTACACAGCAATTCTCCCACTGTTGGTCTAGCACCAACATACCTGGCATAGGCTAGGCACAAGCGTGTTAATCACTATGTCACTTCTTCTGCTTTCCAGAAGTTCCAAAGCTCAGCATCCTATATGTGGGAATTTACAGAGAACACCTCCAATAAATATTGTTTTCGGATACTCATAACTGAGTTGTGGCAAAGCACAGACTGGTATTCAGCTACAAACTATTTTACAGGCATTTACAGTAAGTAGACAAACCTTTCTCAGGGTACATCTACACTACCGGGGGGAGTCGATTTAAGATACGCAAATTCAGCTACGTGAATAGCGTAGCTGAATTCGACGTATTGCAGCCGACTTACCCCGTTGTGAGGACGGCGGCAAAATCGACTTCTGGGGCTTTTTGTCAGCGGCGCTTACTACCACCTCCGCTGGTGGAGTTAGAGCGCCGATTCGGGGATCGATTGTCGCCTCCCGACGGGATGCGATAAATCGATCCCCGAGAGGTCAATTTCTACCCGCCGATTCAGGCGGGTGGTATAGACCTAGCCTCACTCTCTAATTTACCAACAAATTCTTAAGAAATACAAGACCAATAATCATCCCTATGATGAACAGACAAAGAATCTTCAAGATTATTTTGGCCAGTGATTCAGAGACTCTCTCCCAAACAAGATAGATAGATAGATAGACTTGTAAATTGTTTGCAGACCTATACTCAACTGAACCAGAAAAGGAGGACAAAAACTCCACAAGAAATGATTGATTTACAATGCTCCAATTCTGTCTAACCCAAGTTTTGTGAATGAAATGTATTAATTTGTTTCTTTGCCTGCTGAATGTCAGTTTTGTAGTAGCTTCTTTGGATGGGTATACAGTTGTGAACAGATCTTTTCTACTGTGAATTTCAATCAAAACACTGTGATTACCTATCAGATATGAACCTGCATTTTGTATCACACGTAGCCAACACAAAGGTAAAGCCAGACATCAATAAGCTGGTT
This sequence comes from Trachemys scripta elegans, assembly GCF_013100865.1. Classification (NCBI taxonomy): domain Eukaryota; kingdom Metazoa; phylum Chordata; order Testudines; family Emydidae; genus Trachemys; species Trachemys scripta. The sequence continues at coordinate 19,929,150 of NC_048311.1, forward strand.
TTAGAGAAGCAGTGCCAGTCTTTCAATTGATATTCCTTTCCCTGCAACCCACAAATCATACTTTGTGTTTTTATAAAGCACAGTGGACACTTTCAGCACTCGATAACAAAAGTGTGCATTTCAGATTAAAATTGTATATAAATGTTTATGCAAATTAGGTGTGGCCCTCACGATCACTGAAAGTTGCCAGGGTGGTATCTTATGCTGCAAAGATTGTGTACCACTGCTCTAGAGTGTTCATCCATGGTTTATTTCACTGTTGTGATGGTAATCCAAGTGTTCTTACCGATATCTCACAGTCCTTTGAATGTTGCAAGAAAAGTCAGCTCTCTGAGTGTATGGATATGGATTGATGGACAGCCTTCTTTAGTATGTAATATAGCTGGATCAAAAAGAAAAAGACCCAACCAGTAAAATAATCTTGACTTCATAATTAATTCAGATTCTTTTGTAATTAATCATCAGGTACTATCTTGGGAATCTATTCTCCCTTCTGTATGTGTGTAATATCTATTGACCTTAATGGGAGTTATGGGCACAAAAGGACTGAAAAATAAACCCATTAATTATAATCTTAATAAACCAGTGAGCTGTACAAAATGTTGTTAGTAGTTTTGCTCATCACGATACCAAGGGCTGGCCCTAGATTTTTGCAGGGATCTAGGAAGCTCCTTCCTGACACTTGTGTAGGTTCCCATCCTCCAGGTACTGGTAAAAAGCGCATTCTATTCAATGTTTTTTGATGGTCTGTGACTTTTTTCAAAAAGGTTAAAACTAGGCCACTTTGCTGTTGCTCAGCAAACCAATACTTTTACCTGCACCATTGTGGTCCAGATTTTAAGATTTCTTCTTTTTAAAAAACAAATTAAGACTAGAGCTCTGATTGTTGCAAAAATTAGAAATGTGAACCAAGTACAAATTTGTTAATCTCTAAGGTGCCACAAGTACTCCTGTTCTTTTTTCTAAGTACAAGTGAGGCAGTGATGTCTGCAAAAGCCAGAAGACAGCTTGAAACCACAGCTCTAAGAAAAGTGTAAATTGCTCCTTTTCATTTCAAGGGGATGTTAACTCTGACTGTGATACTTTAAATGTCAACAGTGTTAACTATTTTAGTACTGTTCAAAGTACACAAAGAAAGTTTGAGAAAGTACCAGACTGTAGCAACCTCCCCACCTCTACTGATACCTGAAAACAAAAGCAAGTTCCTAAGAAGGGAACAGGGCAAGGCAGTTAGGAAATTCCATATCTTCCATAGCCTGCTAGCACAGGATAGGAATCCGACATTAATTGAGATTGGGACTAGAGGATGGAGTTCTAGTTGATTGGATCTGTGCATGTGAAGCAGGAGCAGGACTGCACGGAGCATTTTGTGAATACCTGCACCTGAAGCACTACAGATTGGGGTGCCAATGGTTTCAATGTGACTTGGATGACAGTATGTCCTTTTATATACAACTGTGCATTAGAAAATTAATTTAAAGAAATTATTTGAAAATTATTACTCCAATTGGCAAGAACTCCTTTAAAAATCTGCCCTGTGGCTTTCTATAACTTTGCATACATATTCCAGGTAGTTTCTTTGAAAAATTTTAATTTATGAAGCTACTATTACATACCCACATAAAATTGCTTTTGGGAAGCTATTCTTGAAAAGATTTTGTATTGCCTAGGATTAAAAACTGGTCAGGTTAAGTCATAGTTCTATAAAGAGAAACATTCTGACTGAGAAGTTAGTTGATGCCATACTTAGAACGAAGAGCAGACTGAAGATTTATCAAGTTTTCTAAAATGCTGGGGGGAAAACGTTTGCTGGAGAGATACACACACAATTCAGAATGAGCATAACTTTATAATAAAAGTTGGCCTTCACTCTACAAGGGGTATATAAGAAGAGTAAATACTAGAGCTGGTCAGAAAAACTTTGATAGAACCATTTTCATCTCAATACACATTTTCATCTCAATACACAGTTCTGTTGAAACTGAAAAGCTTCTTGAAATCAAGCCTATTTTGCTGGAATTTAATTTTGGAAGAAAACCGAAAACAAACGTCCTGGCAATGTCAAAACGTCCTGTTTTGACATTTTTAAAATGAAACTTTTTTTTTTTGGAGTGTCAAAACAACTTTTTGTTTCTAATTTTTACTTTTGCATTATGTAATAGAAAAGTTTTAAAAAAAAGGAAATAGAACTGAAACACAATATTTTAATTTTGTCAAAACAAAATGTTTTGATCAACCCAAAACAATTATTATTTCCCCCAGAATTTTCCTTCGTGGAGAATTTAAAAAAATTCAGTTTTCATTCCTATTCGGGATGAAGCCAAATGTAAAAATCTTGAAATCCTTCCTGAAATGGAACTTCTGTCATCTGCACAGCACTAGTTCATATCCTACACAACAGTCACCATGATGTGAACTCTCTGACAATTTTCAGATGTTGACATGACTTCCAAAAGGACAAAATTGATCAGTCAATCTTCTGAAAACTATAGTCTTCCAAACAAAGGCCCCAATCACATATTGTGATTAAAGACAATGGAGCTGCATACAAGTACAACATAAATCAATGAAGCTCAGCAAGACACAGAAGTTCCCCTGCATCAGGGGTTCACAAACTTGGTTCGCGGCTTTTTCAGGGTAAGCCCCTGGCAGGCCGCGAGACGCTTTGTTTACCTGACTGTCCGCAGGTACAGCCGCTCGCAGCTTCCAGTGGCCGTGGTCCACCGTTCCTGGCCAAAGCGGTGGCGCCGCTTCCTGCAGCTCCCATTGGCCGGGAACTGCGAACCGCAGACACTGGGAGCTGCAAGCGGCCGCACCTGCAGACGCTCAGGTAAACAAAGCATCTCGCGGCTTACCCTGATCAAGCCACAAACCAAGTTTGGGAACCCCTGCCCTGCATGGAGCCCTACTGACTTCAATCCCAATGCAGGATCAAGAAGGCCTAAAACATTAAACATCCTCCCACCCCAAAACCAAACAAACCCAAACCATCTAATTATATTTAAAGTCTGTGAGTATATGGTCAAGAGACTACTGGTTTCCAGCTTGTCTCTGTAACCATTTTCTATAGTAAACATACATTGTGAATGCTGCATTTCTTGCAACTGCTCCAGTACTTCACATTTTCACCTCTCTGTTACCGTTCACATGTCCTAATAACAATACATGATGGAATTGCTTTCAAGGAGGTTCAGTCAGCCAATAAACCAGCCTGTACTTGCCCAATAATGTAAACAGACATTTACAGACAACACAATACAGCAGAGTGTGGTGGTTCCTTGTTTTAAATTTTATAACGATAGGCATTTTGGTTTCTTCCAGGTATCTCAAGAGTTATTAGTGAGCTGCAAGTTGTCTTTAAAATGTACCTGTCTCTTTTTAAATATGGCCTAATTCTGCTGTGACACAAGCGTAAATCCAGGGTAAATGTATTGATTTAAAGGGAGTAACCAGTGTAACAGAGCTGAATTAGGCCAATCATTTATTATTTTTAGAGATCTGTTTGTTTGAAGAGTATAAAAGGTAACTTTTGAAAAAAATAAAATTAAACAATTTTAAACAAACTGCTTGTAAGTAAAAAACATTTCTGGTCATACTGAAAGGATGACTTAAAAAATCTAGACCCACTTATAGGATAACAATAAAGGGTGTGAAGTCTACTGTAGGTAATAACTTCACTGAAATCTAATGCACTGCTGATTTTTAATCATATTTCCAGAAACAGACAGTTTATGCATATAAAGTCTGAACTATTTATACAGCATGTTCACCTTGTCATCTCTGCCCAATGATAAGAGTCGTGGTCTTAAATCTTAAGGGCTCAGGCACCGCAAACACTTCAGACTTTTTTTCAAAAACTTATTTCAATGGTATGCTTGTAAAAAAATGAAAATGTGATTATTTATGAGTAAGAATTTAAACATAAGATTGTTTGCCAAACTGTTCAAAGGAATTCCAAACCCACATAAAAATAGTGGGATCAGATTTCTTATTATGATATAATATTTATATAGCAGTAGCACCCATTGGGAACCCATTGTGCTAGACACTGTGCAAATACATGGAAAAGCACGTAGCTTGTCTTGACTCCAAAGTTAACTAGAGTTATAACTCAATATTGCACCTAACTCAACTCCCATTCACATACAAAACTCCTTAACTCAAGTGCAGTGATGCTTTTAACGTAAGTTTACTAGGAACTGGGCCAGGAGGCGGGTATAAGATAAAGCTTGTGTGTGTACAAGGCATCAACTTCTCACACAACCACTATGCACAGTGGATGCAGGCTAGCACTACTTGAGTGGTGCTAGTTATCCAGTGCCTTCCCCCAATTCTCTTGTGAGCCCAAGAAGGGCAGACTAGTTCTCCCACAATATACACTGCAAAACAATTCACAGTGCAGTCTGCTTACTTAGTGCTAAGAAACATGGGATATGCTCCCAGAAATCTTAGTGTCACTCACAAGTGAGTGCCGACCCAGTATAGACAGAGCAGCTTGTCCATGGCACAAAATAACACAGCGGTGTTATTTTACAATGTTGCACTTGATCAAGAACATAAGAATGGCCATACAGGGTCAGACCAAAGGTCCATCTAGCCCAGTATCCTGTCTACCAACAGTGGCCAATGCCAGGTGCCCCAGAGGGAGTGAACCCAACAAGCAATGATCAAGTGATCTCTCTCCTGCCATCCATCACCACCCTCTGACAAACAGAGGCTAGGGACACCCTTCCTTACCTATGCTGGCTAATAGCCATTAATGGATTTAACTGGATAAATTCATGGAGGTTCTCTTTTAAACGCTGTTATAGTCCTAGCCTTCATAACCTCCTCAGGCAAGGAGTTCCACAAGTTGACTGTGTGCTCTGTGAAGAACTTCCTTTTATTTGTTTTAAACCTGCTGCCCATTAATTTCATTTGGTGGCCCCTAGTTCTTGTATTATGGGAACAAGTAAATAACTTTTCCTTATTTACTTTCTCTACATCACTCATGATTTTATATACTTCTATCATATCCCCCCTTAGTCTCCTCTTTTCCAAGCTGAAAAGTCCTAGCCTCTTTAATCTCTCCTAGTATGGGACCCATTCCAAACCCCTAATCATTTTAGTTGCCCTCCTCTGAACCTTTTCTAATGCCAGTACAGTAACGCCTCACTTAACATTGTAGTTATGTTCCTGAAAAATGCAACTTTAAGTGAAACGATGTTAAGTGAATCCAATTTCCCCATAATAATTAATGTAAATAGGAGGGGTTAGGTTCCAGGGCAGCATTCCCTACTCTGCAAGCACCAGGGGCAGGGGTTCAACCCTCAGCCCACTCACTCCACTCCCTTCCCCCAAGCCCCCACCCTTGACCCGCCTCTTCTCCCCCCCCCCACCTCCTCCCCCTTTACTTCACAGGCTGCGTCCTGGCTCCTCTCCTCTCTAAACGCCGCAAGCCGCGTTCAGGAGGCAGGGGAGGGAGGGGGTGCCTGCGTGCTGAGTCCTCGCTCCTCCCTCCTGGCTCCAAAACGCCGCAAGCCAGCTGATTGCCGATGGCGGGAGGCAGGGGAGGGAGGGGGGAGGTGCTCCGCGTCCTCACTCCTCCTGCTGGAGCAATCAGCTGGCTTGCGGTGTTTAGGAGGGAGGGGGAGGAGCGAGGACTCGGCACGCAGGCTCCCCCTCCCTCCTGCCCAGGGCAATCAGCTGGCTTGCGGCGTTTGGGAGGCAGGGGAGGGAGGGGGAGCCTGCGCGCTGAGTCCTCGCTTCTCCCCCCTCCCTCCAAAACGTTGCAAGCCAGCTGATTGCCACGGGCAGGAGGAGGGGGGAGAAGGGGGAAGATGCTGATCCGTGGGGTCTGCCGACGGGCAGGAGGCGCTGGCGGGGGGGGGAGGCGTAGGGAGGCTACCAGCTGTGGAGAAAGCAGGCAGCCAAACAACGTAAGAGTAGAGCATTGCACAACTTTAAATGAGTATGTTCCCTAATTGATCAGCAACGAAACAACATTAAGCGGGACAACTTAAAGTGAGGAGTTACTGTATATCTTTTTTGAGATGAGGAGACCACATCTTATGCAGTATTCAAGATGTGGGCGTACCATGGATTTATATAAGAGCAATAAGATACTCTCCGTCTTATTTTCCATCCCCTTTTTAATGATTCCTAAGGCTAACTTGAAAGGAGTAACTCAAGTGTAGATAATGTGCGCTAATTCTGCAGTGAAAATATACCCACAATCTATGCCCCAAAGGGTTTATAACTCAGGTAGAAAATATTCAGATCATCTGCACCTGAACCAAGGTGTTCTCTTGGGGGAGTAGGATTGGAAAAGGGGTTACTGTTCAAAATAAATGTGAGCACACTAGAATGGATACATTCATGAGTCTCATCAAATCTCACCCACATCTGAATGTTTGGCTTTCTGCAAAGTTCTCAAAAGATCTAACACTCAGGTGAGAACATGAGCCAAAGAAAGTATCACTCCAGTTTCACTTTTCTGGACTTCACAAGAAGGATAAACAAGTCCACAACCCTTATCACACAGTTAAAAAGAGCTCAATAACATCCAAATGGACTAGGCTGACTAAGTCAAAACAAAATCTTCACTACATGACAATTGGTTTTCTAAGGCAATTGATCACTTGCTTTAGTTTGTTCAAACCCAACCTCTATTCTGATTTGCAGATTGTGGGTACCTAAGATGATAACTATACCAGTTAAACATAAGAAACAATGTGAAATAATGCAAAACAAACAGGAGGTTTGGCAGAACACATGAAAAGTATTTTTCCCTTCTGCTAATGGGAATCTAAAGCCAGACCAACAAAGATGTTACATGAAACACTTCATTGAAACAACACAGCCAGCCAGCAGAAACCTGAAGCCTGGTTTGGGTATCTTAATGACATCACCGTGCTCTTGCAGTTAAAGCAGTATCACAAGGAACCATTATGCATGGTGACAGCTAATGCAATAAATCCAGAAAGAACTTAAAAACAGTGGGGGTACTTATAAAATTGCTATTCATCTGAATTCTGCAATTTCCAAAATTCAGAGATTTGAATAAAAAAATAAAGCCCCTGGGGAAAAACACGAGATCTCTCACTCAAATAAAGAATGTTGGCACACATAACAATGTTCTTCATTTCCAGCTATGTGTTACAATTGCCACTAATGTCAAAGCTAAAATTTTATAAGGCTCTTGGTCAACTAACAAAAGGAGCAGAACAAAAGGTGCGTATTAACAACAATTGTTGCTTCATGTTTCCTTTTGCTGTTGTTCTAGAGCAAATAAAAAGGACCTTCAGTCCAGATATAAAACCACAGTCCAAAGTAAATTAGATTACATATCAATATTGCCAACAATTGAGAAAATACCAATAAGGAAATCAGAACATTTCCTAATAAACGCAACCAAAATTCTTTAAGACAGAGATTTCCTGTATCGCCCCTGTTCCCAGAGGACAGCACAGGATGTGGATAATTAATTCTATTTTAATTTACAATTTGTGATCATAACATCCTTTTACTGAAACAAAACCAAAAAGAACAAAAAAAGTAAAATGAGATATTTAAATTTTATAGCATGGTCACATAAGAGCAACCAAAATAGGTTCCCATATATTATAAAAAGAGTTTATGACGTGATGTGCTCTAGTTCATAAATTTTCAAACGTCTTATAGTAAGAATCACATCTTAAGAGGTAGTTTCACACACACTTCCCTTCTCATCCTGCAGGTCACCGCAACATTCCTGTGGCAACTACAGCAATTGCTTTCATGGATAGATAGAAGTATTTTTAGCTGCCTTTTATGCAACTGTTTTTGTCCTCTCTAAAAAAAGTAAATCACACAAATTTTGCCCTATTTTGTTGTTTCCATTCCCCTTCCCCATTTTTCTTGGTCCCCTTCTCCTCTCCCCTCCAATTTTCCTGTTGCCTGGTTTCTCTTCCACTGCACTTGATTTCTTGCTGCTTGGTTCCCTTTTCCCCTACTTTTGTGGGTATGCTTAAGAACCATGTGGTCTGCCTCTCCCCATGCAATATTAGACATAACCATCTATCTACCTAATTTCTTTTTCATGCGAACATTCCCCTCCCACTCATGACTGATAGCTTCACTCCCACTGGTGACCTCCAGTCCCCAAGGACAGCCCCGGTTTCCTCTCCTCCACCTTTGTAGCAGTGGTCCTAATAGAGAGAGCTAAACTAGAGTCTCCTCATTTGCAGTAGAGTCAAAGGATTCTAAAATCTCCATCTGTTGAAGTGGCTGGTAATATGGAGAGCCAGAACAATATGGCCAAGCAGCTCTCTGCAAAACACCAGCAAGTGCCCTTCAGACTACAGTTGGGAAATTGAGATTAGTGGTTACTGGAGGTGACTGTGAGTTAGGACTCCTAAATTCTATTCCCAGATCTGCTACAGATTGACTTTGTGATTTCTTGCAGGCAGATTACTTAACCCGGGTATGCCTAAATTTACTCCCCTGTAACAGGCATGGTGTTGTGTGATTCAGTGCTTGTAAAACACATTAGGTTCACTGGATGAAAGGTTCTATGGAAATGCAAACTATTATTTTCTAGCAAGAAAAAGTCCACCAATACACACACTAGTGATATGGGTAATTTGTTCTTCTGATTTTTCCTTCTAGGGGCCGACACACCCTAAAGAGAAGGGTGACACAATTCAGGGATATTTTCTTCACAGGGCACAGTTCCAGTCTAATATTTTTATAGGAGGTCCAAGAACTGACAGTTATTTCTACCCCCATGGCCCCCATCACCAACCCTCCTCTCACCCTGATGCTCCCACCACTCAACCCTTCCATCTTCTTCCTATATAAAAAAGAAAAATGAACTTTATTGCCACTGCTTCCAACCTGAATACTTCAACCGCCAAGGGGACACCACTGGCATGGAGCACTGAACAACACACTCTAATGATATTTTTATATTCTTGGGGAAGACATGCTCCAGCAATAATTCCCTCATGGAGAAACAAGTTCTAGTGAGGGATGCTACACACACTAGCAATATTTCTTTTATGGAGGAGTCATCCTTCAGTGTAATGGGGGGGGGGGGGCACAGAAGAGTAACATGCTCTGCAATAGCTCCTTGAGAAGGAGACACTTGTGTAACATTGGCCACATATGGTTGGGGCTGTGACACACTAGTGATATTTCCCATATGTGCACGTGCAAAATATTCAAGTAATAGTTCCTTCGGGGCATGCCGGTGAGATACGTTCTAGTGAGGAATTCCCCACGTGACGCATTCTAGTAAGATTTCCCTCAGGGGTATGTGCGTGCAACATGGTCTTCTGGTATTTCCATAGAGAGGTGACAGTTCTCTGACGGGGGTGGGAGCCTAGACCCTCCTAATGTTTTCCTCATGGGTGTGTGAGAAAACCCCTAGTGATGATGTCTCCTTCATGGGTCCATATGTGAATGTATGACCTGCCTGGGGGCATGTCCCTAGTTGGTGAGCATGTGACCTGTCCAAGCATTATTTGTCATGAATGTGTTTGTGAGGCAGGGGAGGCACAACACATGGATGAACATGCTCAACATAGCAGCCACCCACACCAAGGATGGGGGTGAAAGGCTGATGTGCTGTGGCCCTAGGACCAACACACCCTCCTGAGATGGGGGCGGAAGGGCAATGTATTCCAGTTAGGGCAGATGCACCCAGCCAAGAGATGCTAGGGGGTGGGGGACGGAAGCAGATTCAAAATGGGGGTGACCCACCCTTCTGCTAAGGGTGACACACTCTGCAACAACATCCCCACCATATGGAAAGGAGCCAGGCAGCCTCACTGGGGGGGAACACCCAGATAAAGGGGGTACAAAGGAGACACCCCAAAGGCACCCCGGGGGCAAAGCTAGTGGGGGGGGGGGAGAGAGAGAGCTGAGGCCCCAGTGCATCATGGTCAGTGCGTGTGGGTGTGTGCGCGTGGGGGTAAGGTGAGTCACTTCAGTACCTGCCCCGCCCCCTCCCCTAAGGCGGGATCCCACCGGCCCGCGCCGGCCACGGCCGGTTCCAGCCGGTGCCGGGCGGGCGGTTGGTCTCCGTGCGCGCGTGCCGCACGCTGCCCGCTGACGTCAGGCGTGTGTGGCGCGCGGGCGGGCGCCGGGCGGAGGACGGAGGGCGGCGGCGGCGGGTGTTCTCGCTACGTACGTGTAGTGCTGCGGTTTCTCGGGCTGCGCCTGCAGCGCGCTGGCGGGGGCCGCCGGCCCGGCCGCAGGGGGACCGCTCGCCACTGGGCCCTTCGACATGTTCCTGCCTTCCGCTCCCTCCGCCGCCGCTACCGCCGAGGAGACTTTATTATTCACTCTGCGCGGTCCGCACGGAGACCGCAATGCGCAGGCGCCGCCGCCGCCATTACCGCCCCGGTTCGCAAAGCATGATGGGATTTGTAGTCCGGGCGCTCGCGCAAACTCCACCAACCCGGGACACCGCTTGGCGGGGCTTCCGGCCTGTAGAACTACAACTCCCAGGGACACTGTGTGGCCATTGCCCCGGACTTACTTCAGCGCAGGGCCTGATGGAAGTTGTAGTTTAGCTGCCCCTCGGAAGCCTAGCTATGCACCTCCTGGAGGCAGGGGAAAGAGCTGGTAGTTCATTGAGGACATGGAAGTACTGCGGCTTAAGTAGGGTGCATACACCAGCGATTCAGACCTGTAACCACAGCTCAGATAAGAGAGGGTTATGGTTAAACTTGGAAAGCTCATTGTTAAATGTTGACTTCACTGTGCACACCCACCCACACAAACTAGGGAAAAATATGTTCATCAATAATAAAAATGTATAGATAGGCAAAGTAAGAAAATGCTGCTCGAGGGTTTGATTCAAGGCTATTTACAGTGTATATTTTCACATGTGATGTTGACAACTTGTTTTAATTTATCCCATGATTTCTCACAGCTGTGAAAATTTAAATAGATAAAAATTGAAAAAAAAAAGCTTAAAAATAGACATCCATCTACATTATAAAAAAATAGAATTATACCAAGTTATGGTTAAATAAGATGTGGGGAGACATGCCATTGCTGTAATACATTCTAATCTACTGATTTTTTTAAACAGTAGACTTTGTAACAAACATGGTCCTTAAGTAGCCTCCTGACAACAGTTGACTTTTTTTCCATACAGTAAATTGAAAGAAAGACCTTTGTGAGTAGTGTATGTTTTGGGACACGTGGCTTTTGTGAAGGTAATGGATGAGTTGGTTTGCAGAGGATTAGAGAGGTATTTTCTGTATATAACTTCATTTTCTCTCCCTCCCCTACTTAAAAACAAAAGGCAGACATTCCAGCAGAATGTCATGCAGAAAGCTGATCCTGTAGTATTAATTTCCACATTTCCCTTCTTTTTACTGCTTACCTTACCCCACAAGGCAGAAAAGGTCCAAAAATAGTCAATGAATAAATAACAGCACACTAGATTTGAGAGGGATGGAGAGTTGTATGGAGAAGCTGCCTCTTTATAGCTAACCACAGATTCTGTATCAATGTTGGGTTATCACGATTGTGCACACCTTTCATGCCTTCCAAAGAAGGAAAAACCTCTCCTGAAAGGAACACTACCTCAGGAACTTTAGTTTTGTGTGTAAATTATCTTCTTCCATGGGGAGATAATGTAAGCCTTTGTACACAGAATTTTGATATCTCAGGCTCAACACATAACTATTAAACCCACTGGGCTATTTTAGAGTTGGGAAAGAGCACAAGGATTTATGAGAGGAACACCTTTCATTTTAACTTGGCCACTAGGCACAGATTGAACAATGTTAATATTAAACTCTTAGGTATGGTCTACACAGTTTTTGTATCAGTATAACTATTTTGGTTAGGTAATGTCTACACTTAAAATGCTGTAGCAACACAGCTGCACTTCAGCGTAGTCACTACAGAGAGGGGAGAGGGGTATTCCCCTTGCAGTAGTTAATCCACCTCCCCAACAGTCAATAATTCTTCTGTCGACCTAGCACTGTCTACACCGGTGGTTAGCTTGGTTTAACTAGGTCACTGGGGTGCAGATTTTTCACACCCCTGAGTGATGCAGTTGGGTCGACTTAACTTTTGAATGTAAACTTGGCCTTAGGGGTGTGATTTTTTTTACCTGAATAGTTACACTGCTACAACATCTAGCACAGTTATGCTGATAGAGTTTAAGAGCTCATTATCCTACATTTACAGAAATAAGAAAATTTATAAGTATCTTATACAGTATAACTGTATCCACACTTGTAGGAGTTGTACTACTTTAACTATATCAGTAAAGTTACAAATTTTGTACATAGACAAGGCCAAATATATAAACAAATAAATCACAGTAAGTGATGAGCCTGTAGAAGGAGAAATGTTGGATTATCAAATAATACTCAAATCATCATCAAGTTTTATTTATATAGATATAGATATACACACACACACTCACCTCCACTTAAGACTAACATGTTGTGACACTGTTTAACCTAGGGGAGCTCAAACTTTTCATAGTGCTATTGGATAGCCGACCTACCCTCCCATTTGTGATTGCACAGAATCCCTGTAGTAGTTACAACATTTGTTTATAAAGTAATATTATGTCAACATTTAATCTGTTTGTACCTGTCTTTTAAATGAATTTAGCAGCTGCACATAAGGTATTATTAGCACCATGTGAACAGTCAGCTCTGTGGACCAAAAGGAGTGGTTTCACACACCCTCATTTGAAAATCACTGGTTTAAGCCAAACAGACTTTCTAGACCAATTAGTCCTGGCACTATCCTGGTTTCCGCTGCTTGTTCTCTTCCATGCTCCAGTTAGGAAAACCCAACATACTACACTCTGAATGAAAGGCAACACAGAAAAGTTAAGTTTTACCTGGTAAGTTTGTTTTGTCTGCACTTTGTATTTTATTATCTATATGTGTCTGAGTAGATACGTGTATCTTTGGAATTTTGCATATGCGCCTTCCCATCATAGCTTGTTTTAGTTTTAATTTCATTTTCTGTAACCGCTGGATAGCTCCTCTTCAGTCCTAAACCAGAACAAAAAGCTATAAAAGTATTTCTATAATTAGAGGCTTGGGCAATCATTATAGAATTACAGAAAAAAAGTCTACAATCAGTACGTAACTCTTGTTAATAAACACTAACCACAGATTTCTCTGCAGTGTTAATAGTGTACCATCCAGTAAAAAAACATGCAGTTGTCATCACAGAGTGTTTGAACTTGTAGAGTTTCTGGAAGGCTAGTATCTTCATTCTCTCTAAGCACCCAATGAGTCAAATTAAAATGAGCTCTTCCTTGCAGCCCATGAGTCTTGGCTTTGGATGGAATGGAGTGTAAGTAGGTCCCTGTTCCAAAGTTTCAGCTACTAAGCCAGGGCTGCCCGAGGGGGGACAAGTGGGGCAAATTGCCTCAGGCCCCGGGCCCCGCAGGGGCCCCCACGAGAATACACTTGGACCACAGCTCATAGTAATATACTATTCTATAGTATTGCAACTTTTTTATATGGAAGGGGCCCCCGAAACTGCTTTGCCCGAGGCCCCCCTGAATCCTCTGGGCAGCCCTGTACTAAGCTCCCTTCTTTGTTGAAAGCACAAACAGACCACCATTATATAAATGAATGCAAAATAGTTTTATTTATATCTAATTATTTTGCTTTCATAAAAAGTAACTTTTTTATGTGCAAACCCCAAAGAACAGGAAAATTAAACAGAGAATGAAGACATTAGGTGGAGAGGATACATATATGTAAACCACAGCAGTCCCTATCCTGAATCATGTGATGGATCTTGTCACATCATATTAGTACAAGTCCGAGTTAGTGTATAACCCACATCTATGCAGAACTTCTTATTGCATATGGCAAGAGAGATGATTAGCAATGTTCAGCTAAACCAAATCTAGATTAGTGGGCTGGTGGGGTAGCTTTGGAAGTGGCTTGCTGTAATTATGAGTTGCCACCAACAAATGATTGAAGCAGATATTGATTTACAATATGATCAATAGCTTGCAACTGATGTCCACAGTCACACTGTGTTGTCTCTCATCTTCCAGAGGTGTAAGAGACGATAGCATCTGCCATGTGATGTTCTGAAATGATGCAATGTGGACCATTGTTTCTGAGGTAGGTTGAAGCCTGGAAGTTCATTTGTCTGGTTGTCAATCAGGTTTGTGACATTACCATTATCCCAGAATTCTTTCCAGTGTGCCACTGGATTGAATGAGGATGCTTTAAGAGCTTTAGGCAAATTATAAAAAGGCTTGTGAGATTTCAGGCATTTCTACAAGAGGTTCTGGAGGTCTTCATGAATTGGTAAATTCAGGATGGCCACGTTTCAATTGTACTCACAAGCTGTATGTGTGTCTCTCCAGGATCTTGGGTGGGGGTACATGTGCCAGAGTAGACAACCATTGAATGGGTGTTGATTTTAATGTTCCAGTTATAATTCTTATTGTGATATTAAGCTTGCACATCCAGAGATTTGGTACGTAAGCTGCCCACCCTGCCTGGTGCACAATATTCAGCATTCAAGCACACCAGTGCTACCATTGCTGTTTGAAAGGTGTGTGCATCAGCGTCCCATGTTGGTTTTTGGATATGGCTAGTTTTTCCTTTACCTTTTTGCATGCCTTTACCAGATGAAATTTAAAAATCAGGCTTCTGTCCAAATTTACACCCAAGTACATTGGATAGGGCTAGTTTGGGACTCATTCACTGTGAAAGGTGACATTAAGTCTTTCCCTGGCAGCTTTATTGTTTAGGTGAAAGACTATTACCAAGGTTTTGGAGAAATCAGGACAGAGCTTTCAGTATTGAAAGTATTCCTTCATTATCCTGAGGTTGACATTGAGGATGTCATCGATGGTGATGAGGTCTTTGTATTGTACCGCAAGAGCGTTGTTCTCAGCATAAGTCACTAATGTAGATGTTGAATAGTGAAGGAGTCAACATGGATCACTGAGACAGACCATAATTAAGGGTGTGTGCTTTGCTGATCTGCCCATTCAAGAGAACATAGTACAGTTGCTCAACATTGTGGCCAGGAGTCACATAATGCTACAGCATTTGATGACCCTTCATGCCTTGAGCAACAGCCCATATCTCCATATTGCGTTGTATGCAGCAGATAAACCTGTCAATGCAGTTCCATTTTTTAGATTCCACTGAAAAGCAGCCTCAATGTAACTAGTAATGGTGAGAACCTGGTCGCAGCAACTTTGCCCCAGTCTGAAGCTGGCCTGTTCCTTTTGCAGGATGGCTTCAAAGATAGGGGTGAGATGGGCCCGTAATACCCTCTTGTAATGGGGTGCCTGTCTGCCCTCTTCCCATCCTTGGCTGACCTAAGAACTGCTCAGAGACTCATCTTTTAGTTCCCACTCTGTATAATTTATTCAAGTCCCTCCACCAACACCTGTATAGTGCAACACGACAGTCCTAATCTCTATGGGACCTTCATAAGGGCCCTGGAAAGACAAGAGATCTCTTTTCCTTTGGATCACCTTCAATCTGGGCACAGCTAGGCCTGTCCTCCCCACTTACAAGTCTTTCCTGCCTTTTATCAGTATTGTCAGCTGACGGACCAATTAATTCTTTAAGTCACCGTTCCTCCCCAACTGATTAGCTCATTCCTATTTCCTCAATCAGCTGTCACTGGGGAAATTAATTGAGGCTACAGTGATCAGAGTACTGATTCATCTGTCAGGCCTCAGCACTCTGTCACACCTCTCCATTAATTTATGAGTTTGAATTGGTCTGCCAACCATGCTTGTCCCTTGAGGAATTTGGGATAAATGCCATCCTTGCCAGCAGCTTTTCCACTTTGTGTGACCATAAGGGGCTTATATATTTCTTCTGTAGTGTATGGGGATGATGGTAATGAAGTGGTGGGGCTATGTTAGATGTTTAGAAAGAGCTCTTTCTGAACGTTCTGTGCAGTACTGGTTCTGCCTTTCATGTTTTTAATCTGTGAATCCCAAGATGTGCTTTTGGGAGGGTGCTAAACCTTGTGTAATATCTATTTTAATATGTAATTCTTTATTTCAGTTTGCAGGACATACAGATGTGATCAAGAATCAATATAGAGCAGGCAGTTTTAGGTGTTCAGTTTATGCCCTATGTACAGTACATTTGAAAACAATGCCATAGTCCATGTGAGGCATTTTGGGCCTTATCCTGTTTATCCTATTCAAATTCCCATTGAAGTAAGGACTGCACGATTTAGCCTATCAGTTGTTAAAAATGTAATGAAATGGTTCCATAATCCTTGAGATGGTTACATTTCAAAACAGACACAATCTTACTTACATACAAAGTAAGTACATAAATAAATGTATTCATGTCTGAATATCGGTGACATCATAGCAGAATTTTCAGAAGCCTTCATGATCCATTGTTAACTTTGAGTACTCAACCACTAGTGATCTGCCACAAACCATCCATCCATCTCCTCACTGATTGTCCCTGACTATGATGACCCTCCCCTATCCCTTCCATAATAACTTTCTCAAGTTTATTTCCATCTCTATGCCTAACGTGACCAAAGTATATAAGTTTGTGCCATGCTGATGTCTGTTGAGCCACTGATCCTGTGAGAGGACATGGTGCGTGCCATTATGAAATTAAAGCCTGGGAAAGGACCAGGGGAGTGGTAGATAACGTGCCCAAAGAACTGTTAAAAGCAATTGGCGAAAGCAATACTGATTTTATGTGGTAAATTTGTGATGATGTATGGATGACTAGAAATTGGCTGGACAACTGGATGAAGAGAATTTTTCTGACCTTGCCAGAGAAGGGAAAAATAACAGAGGGTAGTAACTATCATCTCATCTCCCTGATAGTGCACACAAGCATAGTTTTGTTCTACATAATCCAGGATTGCATGAAAAGAAGTCTAGCCGCAGAACTACCACCACAAGCTGGTTTCAGAAAGTGCTGAGACACACCTGACCAAATTGCAAATATCCATCAAATCACTGAAAAATGCAGAGAGTACAGTCACCCACTGATCATATGATTCACTGACTATCCCAAGTGTTTGATACTATCTGACATGACCACCTTTGGAGGATATTAGCAAGCCTGCAGATCCAATCTGACTAAACTCAGTGCAATTATCTTCCACCAACAACAGGTGTGAACAGCAGTAAGCCATTTTCCCCTGAGTAGGGTGAGAGACAAGGCTGTATTTTGTCCCCAACCCTCTTTAACATATATGCAGAATTTATTATGAAACAAGTCTTGAAGATTTTTACAAAGTGGAAGGAGCTGGGATTTCCATTGGAGGTCACCTCTTAACCAAACTCACATATGCTGATGACACAACTCTCTTTGCTACAACCATCAACGCAATGCAACAAATGCTGGAGTTTTGTGAGAAATAGTCCATATTTCTCACAAAAACAGTTTTGTGAGAAATATGGACTATTCATGAATGTAACAAAAACAAATTGCACATACTTTGACACAACAAACAACAACAGGATGTAAGCAGACATCACAATTAACAGACCAGCTGTAGAAGCAGTAGATTATTGAATTATTTGGTATCATATATATCCAACCAAGGAGGCTGTTCCAAAGAAATCTGAAGAAGACTAAAGATGGCTCACTCAGCTATGGCTTCCCTTAAGAGAGTGTGGAAAATACATGGCATCTTGAAATATACAAAGGAGCAACTGGTGAAAAGCATAACTTTTTTCATAGGCTATATGGATGTGGATCGTGGGATGCTAATGCTGCTCACAAGAGGAACATTGAAATTTTTGAAATGTGGTGCTGATGAAGACTTACATATTACTGATTTATTTTCTATGAATTTTTCAGAAGTTTTCCCAGTTATGATATATTAATATTTTGGTCTTTTTCTTCCTCTCCAATTTTGTACAAATGTTATATTGATATCTTTGTTAATGTTTGTATACATGCTGAAGTTGAAGATAGGAGTTTTGCATCAGTAAGAAGTGGAGGATGAGTGAGTTGTAAGTGCTAGGGCCTCAATCTTGCAAATACTTATAAATAAGCTTAATTTTAAGCATATGAACAGTTTCACTAGTAAACTCCTGGTCCAACTGAAGTCAATGATCAAACTCCTATTGACTCCAGTAGAGTCAAGATTGCACTAGAATCCTGCGTGGGACTATTTTTTAAATTCTGCTCCCGCCCCGCCCCGCAATACCCACTTCCACCCGCTCGCACATTTTTTCTTGTGTTTTTATCTCGCTCCCACCAACGAAAACCTTAGATCCTGCAAATCCCGCAAGAGAGACAGATTCCCGCAAGTTACTAAAATAAAATAAAAAGTCAGTATATTCTATATATAAATGAAATTCAGACAATTTTTACCACTAAAAGAATAAAACAAGTCTTGCTTAAACCATGTAAAATGTACTTTAACCTCTGTTATAGTAGACACCAAATCTCTGTCCCTCACTTAAATTTAAGTTTTAAAGTATTTTCCTGCAAATTACCACAGTCTGGGTTTTTTTGCCCACTCAATCCTGCCCTCAATAAAGTGCATTTTACCCATTCCCATTATTATGCTAGCGGGTCCTATGGGACCAGCAGGCTCTGCAGGGTTCTGGATTGCACCTATTGACTTGAGTGGCACTGCTTATGTGCTTCAAGTTAAGTCCACATGTATTTATAGATTTGGGGCCTAAATTTCTTCCTTTATATAGCTGAATTATTATTATATAACTATAAATCAGGTTTTATTTGTATGGTTTTAGATATGAGGGGCATCCATGTTGTGGAGATATATAAATACACAGATATTATATATTTCTTATTTAACTTTATTTTTCAGTATGTATAGCTATGTATCTGTTGTATAAAATAAACGTTATGAATAGATTTGTGTATGAAAGACAAAAATAATCTTAATGAAATTAGTGTGTTGTGTATGAAAATCTCAAGCACACAAGGCCCTGATCCTGCAGTGAACTCCATGAAGCCCAATGTTTTAACTTTACGCATGAAGTATGCAAGATCAGGCCTTGGTATATGAAATGTGTTGTAAAGATCAAATTTATTACATTACTAATTGTTTTGCTTTATTTTTTAATGAATTTACCTACCCAGACTGTCCCCATTTAGAAAGGACCATCCTTATTTTTAGCCAAGCATTTATAATATTCCCTGCTTTGTCTTTAAAAAACAAATTCAGTGTATTTCAGTGGAATTAAAATATTTTAATCCACAAACATCCCTGAATTTGTCACAGATTGCATATATTGGTACATAAGAGTATGAAAGACATTATAGAAAATAAAGTTTACTAATTAGTGTTTTGTGCCTGAACAATGCTTTAGAAAATGAAGTTAATTCACTATTAATAATGGTTATTATTTAAAAGATAAAATGAACTGCATTTTTGTTAACATACATTTTTATAAGGGACATTAATAAAACCTACTCTCTGCCCCTACCAGCATGCTTCTATCGAGTCCCCTGTCCTACAGCTGTCCTCCCAGCTGCGCTTAGGACATTCATGCACGCTGCCTTCCTATTGCCTTTCCATTGTGGAGCTTTGCAACAAAGAGTAGGATCCAAAGCATGTTCCATTTCGTCCAATCAGAACAACAAATCCAGAGATAGTTCTGATTGGCTCATTCCTGCCTCCCAGTAGCCAATCGGCGTGCTACTTTAACAACCAATCAGCAGCCAGGCTTGCATCCAATCAGCACTGAGTAAACGGAGCACCGCCTTTGTGTCCTGTGACGGCACGGCGCCGGCGGAAGCCCCGGCCAATGGGGAGGTGCGCCGTTTCCAGGTATTATGAGGTCATCACGCAACCTGCCGCCCCCGCTATAAAAAGCGGGTTCTCGGAGCGGGAGGGCACAGTGAGGGGGGTTGTTGGTTGGGTTGTGTCTCGTACGTTGAGTGGACTATAGCAGCAGCAGCAGCCGGCGGATCCTCGGACAGGCGGTGAGTGGCTGTTCCGCGCCGGGCAGCGAGCGGCTCCCGTGGGGACAACAGGATGGGCCGACCGGCACCGCTGAGCGCAGCTCCTGGTGGCGTCGGACGAGACCCGCGCGGGACCGTGCCTGACCGGCTTGGGCCCGGAAGAAGCGCGATCCCTTGTCCGCTCAGAGCGGGCCTGCCTGAGGTGGCCATCCCGGTTTCCCCTGCTCCGCGGCACCCGCCGCCCGGGACTCGCCGGCCGGCCGCAGGCAGAGAGAGGCGGCCGTGACTCAACTCTTCCCTCCGAGAAGAAAGGCCACGGGGCGGGGGAGCCGTGACTCCTCCTCCTCCCAGGGGAGGCCGCTGGCTGCCTGCCTGCCGCGCGGGGGAGGGGAGGCAGCCCACGGACATCTGCTGCCTGGGGCTGGCAGCGATTTGCCCACGCCTCTGCGTGGGGCGGAAGAAGGGGGATGGTTTCCTGTTGTCTCCATGCTGGGGAGCACAGACCGTGTGGGGGTGGGTTGTATTGACCAAGGGAGGAGGTTTAATCGTGGGGCTGGGGCTTTCCTGTGTCACACCTGCCTCTTTCTCTTCTAGGTAAGTGAGGAAAAATGGCCCGTACAAAGCAGACTGCCCGTAAATCCACTGGTGGCAAAGCTCCCCGTAAACAGCTGGCCACTAAAGCGGCTAGGAAAAGCGCTCCCTCTACTGGTGGAGTCAAGAAACCTCATCGCTACAGGTAAGGCAGGGAACCTTGCTGAGGCGGTGACAAGTCTGTCTGAGAATATCCTGCATCCCTAGACTTGGAGCTGGAACAACGCGTTGAGAGAGCCTCGTGGACTGAAGTCTTTTCTTCTTGTTCCTTCTAGGCCTGGTACTGTAGCCCTTCGTGAGATTCGTCGTTATCAGAAGTCGACAGAGCTGTTGATCCGTAAGCTTCCCTTCCAGAGGTTGGTAAGGGAAATTGCCCAAGACTTCAAAACAGACTTGAGGTTCCAGAGTGCAGCCATTGGTGCACTGCAGGTATTGTACTACTAGTGATCTCTCTGCTGCTTCTTATGGTAACTTAAGAAGCTGGGGGAAGCAAGTGTTTTCTGAAGGTTTCTAACACTCTTGTGGTTTGTTTGTTTTTTTAAAAACAGGAGGCTAGTGAAGCATATCTGGTGGGTCTGTTTGAAGACACAAACCTGTGTGCCATCCATGCCAAGAGAGTCACTATCATGCCCAAAGACATCCAGCTGGCTCGCAGGATACGGGGGGAGAGAGCTTAAGTGGAAGCAGTTTTTATGGTGTTTTGTAGTAAATTCTGTAAAATACTTTGGTTTTAATTTGTGACTTTTTTTGTAAGAAATTGTTTATAATATGTTGCATTTGTACTTAAGTCATTCCATCTTTCACTCAGGATGAATGCTAAAAGTGACTGTTCACATAAACCTCAGTGATGTGAGCCTTGTTGCTCAAGAGTGACAAGTTGCTAATATGCAGAAGGGATGGGTGATCTTTCTTGCTTCTCATGCATGTTTCTGTATGTTAATGACTTGTTGGGTAGCTAAAATTGTAAGGTACTAGAATTGATATAAATGTGTACAGGGTCCTTTTGCAATAAAACTGGTTATGACTTGATCCAAGTGTTTAACAATTGGGGCTGTTAAGTCTGACCATACATCACTGTGATAGAATGTGGACTTTCAGAGGGTGAAACTACAAGTCTTAACCACAGTGTAACTTACAGTTTCCTAAAAACGTAAACCTGGCAGCTATAGAATACACTATGTGCATTTATAATAGCTATTTTATATATTGTAGTGTCAACATTTTTAAATTAAATGTTTTACATTCACATGTGAGGTGTCCTGTCATTGGTGTGTCCCTGGAGTTAAATAGCAAGCTGGATAAAATTTTTGAAGGGGGAGTTAATATTCTTTTTCCCAATGGAGAGGTAGTGTAATACTTGAGAATGTTCTTCCCCTAATTTGTTGTTTCTTGTATAACTACTTTACAAGTGACCTGAACTAAGGAAAACTTGAGCTTTTGTCCTCTGGCTGCTCATGTTTTAAATTAGTAATTGGTCTTGTCTAGGCTGGAAGGTAGAGCTTGGTCCCACTCCTTAAATCACAGTGGCACAATGTGGTGTGTGTGTGGTTTGTTTTCTTTGAGGGGGAGAAGGCCTTAAGCTACCTGTACCTTCAAGGTGCATCGGTATACATTAATCTCTTCCCCAAAACCAAAGCACCTTAAACAAGCTACAGAAAAGGTTAAGGCTTTAATAGGTTGATTTAGTCTCATTAAGTTATGGCCATTAGACTATTGATATTAGTGGTTCAGAAGAGAATGGTCTTTAACTTAATTCATTTTGGAGTCACTTCAGTTTTCTTTATGTATCTTTCTTGGAGTTCTTAAGTTTAGGCACAACAAGCATAGGGGAGATCTCAGTTGGACACTGAAGTGTTTAATTTAGGAGGAGCCTCCTGACTTGACAGTCAGTGAAATTTTAGGTGCTTTTGAAAATTTGACTTTTCCTCCCAACTATTTAACTTAAGTTACAGGTTGTGAGCAAGTTCTAGATGGAGTAAAATTCCCCCATCTCAACTTCTTGTTTCACTTTTAATACTTTTTTTTTTTCCCCTCTCTCTCTCCCTGGAACAATTGCTTTTAAACAACTTCCCTACTTTCAACTTTCCATCAGAAAGCAGAAGAAAGAAAAGCCTTGCTCAAAAGTGGTGCAGGTTGAGCTACTTTCCCTCTTCTCTCTCTCCCCCCCCCCCCCCTTTCCTGGAACAGAGGTGGAGGGGGGGCAAACTTAGTTGAAATTCTAAAACATTTTACTGTCTAAAAAACAAAACATAATACATCTTTGAGCACTTGCCTACTGGTAGCAGCCACAACTTAATTTGACTTCTAATTTAAAGATGCAGAAAAGGTGTTAACCTATCACAAGCTACAGTGCTGCTCTTAACACTGAAATTGCTGTCCTGTCCTACTTGCTGTGGGGAAGGAGGTCAGTTTTTTTTTTTTTTTTCTTTGGCTGTTATACAAGCACTTGCATCCATACTAAAGTCAAGCATGGAAAAATTGACACTGGGAACAGCTATGTTATTCCCATGTTTTATTCCACAGAAATTTAAAAGCTTTTAGTGAAACTCCAGGGGGACTGGTTTTTTTTTTAATAAACAGCTTATGATGTTGAGAGTGGGCAGTAAGTTAGCCTTGGCCTTCAGACTGATACCTTAGAACAGACTGCATTTGAAACACTTCCTTCCAAAATTCTGACACTTTAAAAATAAAATCCTAAATTCAGTTCATATTACAAGTGAAGACAGCCTCTTAATCCGTTGTCAAGGTCAGCATTTGAAAATAGGATGGAATTGTCACCAGGGCTCCACATGTGGGTCACTGGAGTGCCTGGAGAATGCTCAGAGCTAGAGCCATCACTCCCCCTTCTCATCAGACAAACCATTCAGTGTGTTTAAATCCAGCAGCTGAGGGAACAAGCACTTATTACCAGTTACTCTTCTGCAAATTCTTTAAGGGTGGCTCCAGCACCCTCTTTCCCCTTTACAGAATGATTAATTTGGGACAAAATGTCATAGTAACACCTTTATAATTATGTAGAACATTATTTTTCCCCAAATCTTAGATACTCTCAACACCACCAAGATAAGTGTCCAAATACTACAGGGTAATACAAGACTCTAACAAGAGCATTGAATTATGATGTAAATCACTTGAAAACATCTTAAATGTAGAAAGTTAAGCAAACAGGATACCACTATCTTGACACATTTTATTATGAAGGATGGTCCGGTGGTTAGGGCACTAGGACTTGGGCGATCCAGGTTCAATCCCTGCTCTAGCACAGACTTCCTGTGTGACTTTGGGGCAAGTTGCTTAGCCTCTGCTTCAGTTCCCCTGCTGTAAAATGGCAATAAATGCATTGCCCTACCTCACACAGGGGTGTTGCCCAATAAGTACCTTTTGGGGGTGTTTACACAGCAAAAAAAAAAAAAAAAGACCCCCAGCAATGAGTCTCAGAGCCCTGGTCAACTGACTTCAGCTCACACCACAGAGCTAAAAATAGCGTCAACATCCGGCTTCAGGCTGGATCCCAGGCTCTGAGATTCTTGCTGAGTGTCAGAGCCCAGGGTTCCAGCCCTAGCCCAAAAGTGTACACTGCTATTTTTAGCCCCAGGCTGCAAGCCCAAATAAGTTGACCTGGGCTCGGAGGACTCCTGCGTTTTTTGCTGTGTAGATCCCCCTTTAGATACCTGGGTAAATAAAACCCAAGTCTTGCAAGCAATGGAACTTCCCACAGCTTGATTCAGTCCTACTTGGAAAAGTATATTTAAATATTAGCTCCCTAAAACAACACTAACTCCATTCACTGAGTGGAGATACCCAAGTTTCAGTATGTGGTAAATAAATTAGCTACAGTATTATAAGAATCACTAGAATTTACCTACTATGCTAATTAGACATCACAAAAAAGAGTAGAAGTAAAAAGTTACTTGTGATTTACATCTTTCCCCATGCCTTATGCTTTTTTAGCCCACCTGTTCTCAGCAGGGACAGTGTCCAGAACACCTAACTTCACACATGGGTGCAGCTCATTAGATCTTGTGATTGGGGCAGTTAAACTGAAAGGGCATTTTCCAGAGAAGAATTACTTCACAATCTCAGGCCTCAATTCAGGAAAGCACTAAAGTACATACATAGCTTTAATTTACAGACATGTTCTATCAACTTCAGTGGGATTTAAGCACAACCTTTAGAAGATCACATTAAAACATTTCTTTTTACCTACGTGTGCTAGTACCTCACACAAAGTGGAAGTCAGTACTTGCATGTGGCAGAATGTGGTGGAACACAAAGAATTTCCACCTTTTTACTCTAATAAACAGTAAAATGTTTGCTTACCAATTCTCTTGATAATTTCTTCACATTCATTCTCAGAATTTGATTCAAACACCAGACAGTCAAAGGTACTGTGTTCAGGGGTCCCTGGTGAAACCCTGAATAAGAAAATTCCTATCAATAGACAAAAATAAGTCTAGTAATTCATAAAGGGGTTTAAAATGGTGTCCAGGTACAGGAAGTACCATAGAGGGACCTCATCTCAACATCTGGTGCATCTGTAACAGTAAGGCTGATGCTCCATGTACACATACAGCAATGGCACACATCTATTGGACCCTGTGCTGTTAGCCCCCTTTTTCATTTACTGACTGGCACATGAGGGGCAAGCAAGCAAAACCCAATCTCCGGATCT
This sequence comes from Trachemys scripta elegans, assembly GCF_013100865.1. Classification (NCBI taxonomy): domain Eukaryota; kingdom Metazoa; phylum Chordata; order Testudines; family Emydidae; genus Trachemys; species Trachemys scripta. Next base: position 19,954,290 of record NC_048311.1, read on the forward strand.
TTCAAAGTTTCTCCAAAAGAATACACATGTTTTCTAACTCTAACTTGATAATGGTTTTAAGACTATGCATGAAAATGTAATTGATAAAGTCATGATCCCAAAACCGAACTAGGTTTATCCCACAGTCAACACTTACGCAACGCAAAAGGCAAAAAGATGGTTGCTGTCCAGACGGCGACCCACACAGGAGATCTCTGGATAGGGGTATTGGAACAGAACCTACGGTGTAACAGTCAAGAGAGAGATTTGATTAGCAACAAAGCTGACAGTTCAGGATTCAATCGCTGAAGCCTGCCGTTTGTTCACTGAATTAGTCCGGCGTTAAATAAATTGCTGCAAAGGGAAATGTAGAATGAAGTCAGAGCTGCTGTTGCCATGCATAAGAGACACAAAATAGTTTCACATTCTGACACGGCTGTGTACACACAAAGGTCAGTGCACTTTCTACAAGCTAAAAACACACAAAAGCAAAACCATGCTAAGGAAAGTGAGAGGACACACATCGGTATTTAAACATCACTAATGTGCCATGTTAGAGGGCTTTCACTTCACCCTCGCACTTCCCTGGTTCTTGTCACGCAGACAGCAAGCAGCAAAAGACCAGAAGTCCGAAGTGCAGACTGCGATATTTATTGGGGTTAGTTTCCAAGCAAGCATATTCCGAAGCCCTTCACACCAGTCAGGCTTATCTCTATACGCTGATAGACTCTGTTCTGTTCCCAGCTCTGATGCCGCAGAGTGTTTACCCCGTCCCCCTTCCCAGCTTTGACGCCGTAGAGCGTTTACCCCGTGTCCCCCTTCCCAGTTTTGACGCTGCAGAGCCCTGTTCCCCATTCCCGTTCCCCCCCCAGCAAGCATGATTGCAATTTCCCTTCCCCCCACTTCCTGTTTGACCCCAGTTTATATAGCAATATTCTCAGCTATACCTTAACCAATCATTTTCCTGAAATTTAACTAACCAATCCTAACATATTGTAACATAATTCTCTAACCAATTATATCCCACTACCCTAATTAACTTACACCTAGCAAAATTAATTGTACAGCAGACAGAAACAATTAGAGAACCAGACAGATTAACAATAGAAAAGTGGGGGCCATAAAGATAAAACAATACAGAAATGAGGGGTTCACAACCAATGATAAGTGATTTCTTGCCAGACAGGATGCTATCAAACTAAGTTTTCTTTAACCATCTTAAGATCTGTTTCTTTATCTGGTGGTGATGGGCACTATCAAGACAGGATTGTCTTCCTAACAGCCCAATACCATCTCATTTCAGCGTGACTGGTTTGGGATGTGAGGATGTGACCGTTCGCTTCCCAGCTTACGGCTGCCCCTGGTGCTTAGCCAAAGGCCTTAGCCTAAGAACAAGGCCTCAGACTATCCTAGGGAGAGAAGGCCTGTACACAGGCAGACTGTGATTTTGATTCTTTTGTTTTTATACCCCTGTAACTAGCTAACTGATAAAAATACACCTAAGTTCTTAAAGTACAGGCTTTATAGGAAGGCCTGAATATCTATATTCTAACATGCTAGAATGTTCCAACTAAACTTGAAGAGATCCCTTTCTCACCTTGGAAGAGGTTTTCTCTTGTATGAAGACTTCAGTTTCTTTCACGTCAAATAAAACTTCCTGATTAAATAAACAAAACCAACTTTTAAGATTTATTTTAGAGAAAGATAATAGCAAGAGAGCGCTTAACCAGGAGTAATGTAAATCATATGAAGAACAGGAGTACTTGTGGCACCTTAGAGACTAACAAATTTGTTAGTCTCTAAGGTGCCACAAGTACTCCTGTTCTTTTTACGGATACAGACTAACACGGCTGCTACTCTGAAAGTAAATCATATGGAAGCCCAATTTTTCAGGAAGCCTTCTTCCGCTGGTGGCAAAATCCACAGATCACAAGGGCTGGTTGGTGCAGCAAATGAGGTGTGGTCGTGAGTGAAAATAACCCCAGTGATATTCTCCGTCTAACCTCTGGTGGTGATTTGACAGGATCGCAAAATTGCCACATAATTGAGTTTGATTGTCAGATCTCTGCTCAGGAGGAATAAAGGATGGGAACCAGCAGAGGATATTTCAGGTCAAGACAGGCAGAGCTGTGTGCGGAGGAGGAGTTATGCAGTACTCAGCTTGTGTTCTCCTCTTCGGAGCTCACAGGACCTGATTCACTGTTGCCCTCCATCTTGTAAAATCCTTTATACCAGTGCATCGTGGGCATCAATCACAGCTATTCTAGAACGGTAGTGTTTTAAACCTACTTCACAAACATCTACGCAAGGTTCAGGGCATTGGTCAATCAAGCCCAGAAATGTAGATAACTGATTGAGGATTTAAATCCTCAGATTCCCTATTTTAAATGTTTTCTATTCTTTGGTTGCAAAGATCCTTCTATACATTAAATCCCTACTGGTGGCTTGTTAAATATACAGCCCGGCTGGTTGAATCTGGAACCAGAGTGGGCGAACAGCACTGGCAGAGATGGGACCATCCTACATTTATCTTACTGAGGTGTGGTGACAACATCAAAAACCTAGCTCAGCCAACTTCAATGCCAACGTTAATCTACCAGTATTCATAGTAGACAAACACCAAGCTTGAATGACTGAAGCGTAATTGTAAACCCAGCTGGGGCTGATTCTCATTTAGATTATGTCTCTCTCCTTTTGCCAGCCACATCCTCCCCCACACACGCTCCGAACCTAAACCCGTCTGTTCTGTGCTGACTTAATCATAGAATTACTCTTCAGCACTTCTATAGCACCACAAGGTGGACGCCGCACTTTACAACTGGTCAGAATGCCAGACAAACAACAAAAATCTCTCCCTGTGGAGCTTACATAAGGCAGGAATGGATCCAGTACAAGAATATTAAAAGTGTCCTGAAGAGGGAAAACAATGCCTGGTCTGTGCCTTTATTTTGCTTCTTTGTGAGGTCTACAGAAGGCCTGACATTTTGTTAAAGGAGAACGGGTTCCGCTTGTTTAATCACCTTAAATCTGATCAGAAATGACCAGTCTGGTCTTCCCAGGATTTGCTGGTGAACTTGGAGGTGTATATTATGCCTATTCAGTGAGTATGGTACTATTCAGCTGGCATGAGAATGGCAGAGTTAGGCTCTTACATTATAACTCTGCAGGGTAGAGCACGTCTTTTTCCCCCAAGCCCTGAGCATTCTTTGCACTCGGTATTATGTCACAGTGAGCGGTTCTAGCCAGCCTGTTCAACTCCATCCATTTCACTGAGGGCTTATATCTCAGGCTCTGACCCATTTGTTTGCAAATTGAAATGCTTAAAGCAGGGTAGGAGAAGGATTTTTCCTTAGAATCTGGAGAGTGTTTGTGCTACCAAATCAAAAATTCATTGTGGCTTAGAGTTTTCTCCAGTGCCTAATGCTTTTTTTAGTCCACCTGTTCTTAGCAGAGCCGAAAATTTCAAAAACATTGAACTTCACAGGAGTCTGCAGCTCTTTAGTTCCTGTGAATGGGGAAGTTTTAAATTGAGAGGGCATTTTCCAGAGGAAAATTACATCACAATCTCAGGCCCCAATTCAGGAAAGCCCTGAAGCAGCACATGATTAAATTCTAGTGACTTTAATGGGATTTAAAACCCATGGATAAGTGATTTCCCGAAGAGGGGTTAACCCTTATGGACCACAGACAGGCTAGACAAGTTAGTTGCATTATCCTGTATAGTGGAATCACCATGCTGGGCCTTTAAAATTTGCATCTGAACACCAGAGACTAGACAGGTCTGGTTTGCTACCATAGAGGAATGAAGGGGGAAGAGAGTTTGAAGAGGAGACCCTGGGTTTGTCGGACAGATGAAGAGCTGGGGGTCAGCAGGGAGGGGGAGTTGTTCCCAGGCAGTGAAGAACCCATGTCCTGTTCTTCCATGCCCCATTCTTCTACTCTGAAGGCCCCAGGCAGGAGGCCCCAGGGAGCAGAGAATGCCTGCCCTGCCACAGGTTTCAGAGTGGTAGCTGTGTTAGTTGTTTTCATCCTGCCATACACACCCTCACTGCTAAGGACCCAGGGAGGATTTTTTGGGAATTAAAAAGTAAGGAAATTCCCAAACAAAGAAATCAGACTGGAGGAAGGGGTGAGAGTGCCGGGGAAGCTGTGCTTATTAAACAAATAAACCCCAAGCCCTTAGAAGCCGAAGAAATTCAGCGTTAAGATTAAACCAAAAAGAAACCGAAAGAGCTGAGAAGTCTAGAATGGCGCCGGCACCCCAAACCACCTCATCTCTGCCCTGGAGCGATGCCAGCCGCCAGTCCATCCTTCCTGCAAAGTCACAGCTAGGAACTCACCTGTGGGCACAGGTGCTGCTCTAACACCTTGGGTATGCCTTCGTCCAGCACCTCTTTGCCACCGTACTGAAAACGGATCAAGGTGGGGTGGGGGAAATAAAATAATGAGTATGTTAAATGAAAGTCAGTGGAAACAAGACCCCCTCCCCCCCCCCCCCCCCCCCCCCCCCACTACAATCCATCAGAATCACAACAGTACCTTTCCGACATTGGCCTGGCCCAGGTACCGCAGGTTGTACAGTAGCCTGGGGAGGAAGAAACAGAATTAAGACAGGGAGTCCATGCATAGCTCCTCTAAGATGTCTTGCTACGGCACAACTTAAAGCATGCACCAAACCCACTCATCCCCAGAACGGAATGATGCTGGCTGCTTTACGGTTGAGATTCTAGACGAGTCACAATACTGACACCAATCTTAAGGATCTCCACAATCCTTGGGCGTGGAGCATGCGTTTCAGCGCAAAAGAGCAGCTGCTCTTTTGTGTGTTGGATGCTGAGGACTGCTCCGGAGCACACACTGCAGTGCGCTGCCCAGCCCCACATATGTAACAGGGACCTCTACTCCCTTCCCCATCCCGGCTTGGCTTCATTTCCCAAGCTCGGGGCTAACCCAATGCTGGGCACATGGAATCATGTCACCCCTACCGACGCGCACTCCTCAGTTCCAGCCGGCCCTACCTGCCCCCCTGCAGGCACCGCTCCTCCTTCTCCTCTTTGTGTCTGTGCTCCTGTTGGAGCTGGAAGCTGGGGACCTTCTCCCTCAGCACGTTCAGGTAGGGCAGCAGCGGCTTGTACATCCCTCCGTCGTGCCACTTCCACCGGATCATGCGGAAGCTCAGGGGCTTGCCCTTCAGCTTCTGCAGCACAGTCCCTGCCTGAAGGAGAAGAGAGAGCCAGGGCACTCATTGAGGGCAGGGGGCTTGGATCATCCCATGCCAATCCCCTCCCTGCTTTCTGTGGTGTAGCTGTGTGTACTCTCAATAGCTGTTAACAATGGAACAACCCGGCCCCGCCCTTGGGATCCAGCCACAAGCTGCCAACACATCGTTCTTCCCCTTCCTGCTCGCTGAGATCAGGGAAATTGTTCTGTACTCATCCCACGGCCAGACACCTCATCCCTCTGCAACTCCCACCCCTGCCCCACACACCAGTGAGGCTTTCACTTGAGACAGGATCCCAGGAGAGGGGGGCGGCACATCAGCTTCTCAAGGCAGGAGTTCTTCTGACCCAGCGCGCTTCCCCCCACCTGTCCGTTGCGTGCATTTCTCAGGGAAAAGCCACTGATCTCGTCAATGACGTCTCCAGCCAGCACCACCTCATCCACCTCTGCCTGGCTCTCGGGAAGCACCTCGATGACGAAGATCCGACCGTCCAAGTACCTGATGGCAGAGCCGAGACACAGAGTTCAGTTGGAAGGTCCGGATGAAAACATCCTAAGCAGCTGGGGATGCAGGATTCCTCGGGCCAGAAGAAGAACTAATGTGGCTCTACCTCCCTTGGCCCAAACCGGAGGTGGGTCCAGCCAGTTACAGCCCTTTTGCTCACTGGAGAACAAGGCAGCTGCTCGCAGAGTCCATTGGCATTTGGGGTTTTGGGGTGTAATGGGTGCAAGCTTGCCATTCAAGTCATCCTTCCCCTGGTTTTGGCATGGGGCATGCGCCCTGCCTTGGGAGCACTTTCAGCCCGGGTCAGGTTGGCATCTAATCAGGGACGTGGCCCAGGCCACGGCCATTGGAGAGAGTCCAGAGAAGAGCAACAAAAATGATTAAAGGTCTAGAAAACATGACCTATGAGGGAAGATTAAAAAATTGGGTTTGTTTAGTCTGGAAAAGAGAAGATTGAGAGGGGACATAACAGTTTTCAAGTATGTAAAAGGTTGTTACAAGGAGGAGGAAGAAAAATTGTTCTTCTTAATCTCTGAGGGTAGGACAAGAAACAATGGGCTTAAATTGCAGCAAGGGAGGTTTAGGTTGGACATTAGGAAAAACTTTCTAACTGTCGGGGTGGTTAAGCACTGGAATAAATTGCCTAGGGAGGTTGTGGAATCTCCATAATTGGAGATTTTTAAGAACAGGTTAGACAAACACCTGTCAGGAATGGTCTAAATAATTAGTCCTGCTACGAGTGCAGGGGTCTGGATTAGATGACCTCTTGAGGTCCCTTCCAGTCCTACGATTCTATGATAAGTCCATAGATCCCAGCAGCACCCACTGCAATGCGGACGTGAGGCTGCTGAACAGTAGGGGAAGGGAGGAGGAAAGCTGGTCTCTTACCTGAGCACCATCCCCAGTTCTCTGCAGGGTACAGTCTCATAGGTCATGCACACCTAGAACACAGCATCTGTCAGGACAGCCTCCAGCAATGGCTCCAGGGAGCACAAGAATCCCCTCTCCAGCGCCTTTCAGCCTTGGCAAGGAGGGGGGCATTTTGTCCCCATTAGTATTTGCTCCATTTACATTTGGGGGAATTGCTCTGAGAGACGCCAGCCTGAGAGCTCTGGAGTCTGAGGTCATCCATTTATCCACAGAAGACGTGCAGCAGCAGTGAGCGTTCCCCCTTAGAGCCCCACCCATGGGCCTCCAACCCAACCTCGAGCACCCACCGCCATGTCTTTCCAGAGTCTGCTAAACGCCCGCCTAAGATGATCAGCCAAAGTTTGTTCAGTCTTCAGCCTCTCTGCTGAAACTGCCAATCAGAGCGGTGACTGTGGTGGTGCTTTTTGAGACAGACTCCGGCCTGCTAAACACTGGACGGAGGCCAGGGCTGGCCACCCATCCCCATACTTCTTAGGTTGCCATGTTGTAACGACCTTTGGACAGTGGAGCCACAGGTTCCCTGTCCCATTACTAACCCCTGGAGCCATCTCCTTCTGGGCAGGCAGCTTTCTGACCTCACTGACACACGGTCATTCACTGCGGGTCTCTAACCTGGGATTTAGGCAGGGCCAAGGCAGACTCTGGAGGAATTAGTCTGCAGGACACACACACAAACCTTGTATTTCCCCCCCGAGAAACACTTCCCATCATGCCACGTTAATTAAAGGGACACAGGCAACCTGAAATGCAGTCCATTCAGTTGTAAGCCTTTTAGGGGCAGGCACCGTGGGTGAAATCCTGGGCCCATGAAAGTCAATGGGAGTTTTGCATTTGGCTTCGGTGCAACCTGAATTCCATCCCAGATCTTTGTTTTTTTTTATTTTTTTTATTATATATATATATATATATATGTAAAAAATAAATGAATGAAGACCAACAGAACTATTTCTAAGATTTTGAAAATCCAGTGGAAAGGGGGAGGGGATAATTTTAAAAGAAATTAACACTTCCCTGCAGGTTTGCAACCTCCTAGCACAAGAAAGCCAGAAAAATGGAACTGAGTGAAACTGACCGACCTATTTTCATTGTCTGAACCCAGAGAAATGCAAGATGTACAAGAGCAGCAGTAATAATAGGGACTTAGATTTTAAAAATTCCTCCAATTTTAGATACCTGCGATGTTAGTAACTTAGCCCCAGTCCTGTAAACACTGACTTACCTGCTTCACTTTACTAGCAGGAATGGTCCCTGGGACCCAAGGGAGTAAAGTGAATCAGGGGAGTAAGTGTTTGCTGGTTCAGGACCTATTTTAAGGAATCACATAATGGGCTAGATCTTCAGCCCATGTAAACAGATGGCACTTTATTGGCTTCAATGGAGCTATGCCGATTTGCACCATCTAGCCCAATGATTTTCAACCTGGCAGTGTCTCTTGAAGTCTAACAATGTTCTGTGTTTATGATCCAGCTAATCAGCAAGGGGCCACCCAGCAGATGGAAGGAGGAAGAATAAAATCTTGGATCCCGCATCAGAAGGAGAAGCAGAGTCTTACCGGCAGCAGCCAACTTTCATCCAAGAAACTGGAATTCTGCAGACAAAGCACAGCAGAGCAACTGTGTCAAGTAAGGAGACGAAGACCTCTGCACACACAGTTATGTTAGACACACAAAGCTGCTGCCTAGACCAATTTATTACCGTACCTGCAGATCCAGGGAGAAATTCATCTCTGACACCACCAGCATCAGTGAGAGGAACGGCTCTGTAAGAGGGGGGACCAAGAGCCAACATTACTGCCAGACTCCTCACCAGCTGCATACTGGCTTATCCCCATGTCCCAGGGACACTGCAGAGGTCCAGATCAGAAGAGATTTTCCACGTCAGTAGAAGACAATAGAGGACATACCCCCCAATTTGGACAACAGGGAGTTTTAGATCCTCAGGGTCATACTGTATTCAGAATAACAATACTTGCCCAACTGTACATACCAACAATATTTTGCACTTCTCCAGTGCCTTACATCTAAGGATCTCAAAGCACTTTACAAACCTCAATGGATTAAACCTCATGGCAGCCTGTGAAACAGGGATTATTATCCCCATTTTAGAGACGGGAAAACAAAAAGGCAAAGTGACTTGGTCACGGGGTCCAACCAGACTGAGTCCATTGCAGGATCATGGTTAAGTTCACACAGCAAGGCTGTGACAGAGCCAGGAAAAGACCCCAGCTCTCTCCAGGTCTGCACTGTAGGACCTGCGTGCTATGTCACACAGTCACAGAACTCTGACCAAAGCCACACAGCAGACAAACTAACCTCATGGCATGAAATAGAATTCTAACTCAGCTACAGAAAAACAACTGACCAAGAAGCACTCTGGACAGGGAAAGGGATGGCTCCATGAGCACACTGGCCTGTGGAGACACAGGCAATCGGCCAGCTGGTTAGCAGGGCTTTTAGACCTTCACTTACGGAATGTTGGTTTTTCACCCCCTATCCACTTTGCTACTGGCCAGGGCCAGGATTCTAAGGCCTTGTTAATGCCAGGTTTTTTTTGCAAGAACATCCCGTCAGAGCCTTGTCTATAACAGCCCCCGCTGCAGCGCTACCACTGGTGGAACCGCACTAGTGGGACACTTGTGCAAAATACCCTCAAAACCTAGTCCAGACACCCATCTGGAGTACAAATGCAATACACGTGGGCCTATGTGTGACCAGACAGCAAATGTGAAAAATCGGGACGGGGTGGGGGGAGCAATAGGTGCCTATATAAGACAAAGCCCCAAATATCGGGACTGTCCCTATAAAACCAGGACATCTGGTCACTCTACATGGGCCTCAATCCAAAGCCCATTGAAGTCAATGAGCGTCTTTCCATTGACTTCAACAGGCTTTGAATCATAGAAACCACGACTAGCAGGTAACTTTCTTCCACTTCTGTGTTTTAATCTCCAGTCCATCCTTCCTCTCCAATGCTAACCGTGCAATTATATAAATTAAAATTAATGGAGATATCCCATCTCCTAGAACTGGAAAGGACCTTGAAAGGTCATCAAGTCCAGCCCCCTGCCTTCACTAGCAGGACCAAGTACTGATTTTGCCCCAGATCCCTAAGTGGCCCCCTCAAGGATTGAACTCACAACCCTGGGTTTAGCAGGCCAATGCTCAAACCATTGAGCTATCCCTCCGTGTGACTTAGACTTCAACTAGAAGTCCTAAGTGATTTAAAAGCAATCTAGGGACAGTTTTACCACCAGTTATTTATCATAATCAAAAGAAAAGGCTTTCTCCCTGTCCCGGTACTCTTGGGAGAATAGCTGCTGATGGAGACACACAGCATTCCAGCCTTTCATAATAGCTGGAAAAGTGTTCAGTTCTGACATCCTCACCTGGGACCAGTAGGGTTTAGGCTGCTAAGAGTTACCTACACGACATCAGACTTTTGCAGTTTACTTAAAGAAACACTCCAGTTACAAATCATCCTATTTAACATTTCCATCTCAGATCTCTAACACCACCTTGTGATTGATTCAAACTGAATGATAAATGTCTAATGTACCTCCCCAGCACCGAGACTGCTTACTTAGATTTTACCACTTCCTTCCGCCTAGACAATAAAACAGACCTTAGCTTCGCTCACTGCTCTAGCACTGGGTTGTGACACCTGGGCTGCAAATGCTGTGGGGGGAGGTTTAGATCCAAACAAGAATTGTTTCATTGGCTTTTTTTTTTTTTTTTAAGTGTTATTTCTATTCGTTTTAGGTTTGGTAAAACTTAGAATAAAAACACCCTCACAAGGCCAAAGTTTTGGGTCTGACTAAAAGGAGGCTGATTTTTTTCCTGTATTACAGTAGTGCTTAGAGATCTCAGCTGATTGTGTTGTCTTCACCCTAGTTTAGTTTACAGCTAAATAGACCAGGGTAGAAGAAAGAAGGTATTAGGATCCATAGTTTACAGATGGGAAACTGAGGAACAGAGAGATCATGTGACTTGCCCAAGGTCATAAAGGAATTCTGTGGCAGAGCCAGGAATTTAACCCAGCTCTTGGAGTCCCAGCCCATCCTTCTTTTCTGTCCCGGTTAGGGAACAGAGTTTTCTTATAATCATTCATCGCCAAAGGTTATTTCTTAGTGATGAAGGTCAAATTCATCCTCTGGTGTAAACTCTGCTGAAGTCTACGGAGTAACACCAGGGATTAATTTCATCCTGACTTCAAAATAATAATCTCATGTCATCCCTTGAAATGGTTCCATCACAGCGTCCTTACTCAGATACAACTCCTTAGGAATTGTATGAATAAGAAGCGCAGGATGGAAGCTATAGTAAATCCAGGAATTATAAATAAACTGGAGGTTTTCCAGAATACAAGATTGCATACCCTGGCTTTCAGTCATCTTCGCTTCATAAATGGGGGGAAATATTTTTAGACCTACATCTCAACCAATTTGTGTGTTGTTGGGTTTTTTTAAATGACATTACTGAATTTTGGAGGAAGTCTCAACCTTACCCATGAAATCTTCATTTCCCAGCACTGAGACCAGAGGATCGTAACACTGAAATTAAAAAATTTAAAAACAAACACACACACACAGATACACACGATTTAGTTGCACACCATCAACTGAACAACATGGCCACAAAACCATCTAAAATTCTACACTTTAAATTGCATCCATGGCACACACACAAATGAATGACCCCAAATTTGTTCTAGAAGGTGGTTTTAGCTTGGCACCCAAAAGCCTGGATTTTTATTTGAATCCTCTGGAGCCTGTTCAATTTTTGGCCAGGCTGGAATTATAAAATACAGAGGTTCAAGCAAAAAAAAAAAAGCTTTCTCCTTTGGTCCAAGATTTGGATCAGTTCTTAGTTTACCCAAACCCAGTTCCCTGCTGCCCCTCATCATAAAGATATTTCATGCTGAAAGCTCTTCCTACCTCCAGCAGTTTTGGATTCCGAGCCAGCTGTTGAATGGCAGTAGCTAGTAACTTCTGATTTAAAGCTAGGCGCAGGAAGTACCGCCCTCGTCCCTGAGCTGTCAGCACCTTCTCACAGGAACTGGCTTTCTCTACCATGATTGACAAGGGGGTCACCCTATAAAGAAGAAATATGAAGAGGTAGCAGGAAACATTTACAGCATCGGCAGGTGACGACCCATTCCCAGGCTCTGGTCATCTGCCAAAGGGGTCTTGGTCACTCACTTGTAATGGGGTTCTCTTCCAGGAGCAAGTCATTGTGCCAGTTTCTGTAATGGCACCTGTCACAGTTCAGGGCAACTGCACCTGTATTCCCCCTGTAGGGTCCAGCAAGGGGACCCACTCTCAGGTTTCCAGCTCCCCTGCTCATCACCTCTCCTGGGTGGAGACATGTGTCTCACTCCCTTCTGACCAGTGTATTTCCAAGTTGCACTGCTTCCTGATCATACTGTGAATTGACCCGCAAAGTCAGTCTGCCTGAAAAGGCCTTTGCTTCCTTTCCCTCCAGAGCCGGCATACAGTGTAATTGCTGCGGTTATAAATTACCACGCATTTCTCCCGATGCAAGCCTCCTGTGCTCTTAAGGTACAAGCGCTACAGAGAACACATCTTGAAAAACAATAAAAGAACCTCCACGCATGCTAATAAGCTTACCAGAGATCACCCCAACTCTAACGGGGGCTCTGGCAGAAACAGTCCTTTAAAACCCCACCCAAGGGGTTTCAAGTTCATCACAGTTTCAGCTTGGAACAAGCAACCAGTCTTATGGGGCCTCAGTAGGCCCAGACCTTTCATCCCCTCCCCAAGGATTGGGGCTCTCCAGGGACCAGGGGTCCTGTCCATTGGCTGGATCAGGAAGAAGGCCCTGAGCCAGTTTAAAACCAGGCTATTTATCCAAAAATCCTTTCTTTGTGCGTTGAGCTCCGGATAATCCAGTTTTAACTAGTGTACGTGCACCTGTTCAAGGGGGGTGGCTGCAAAGGGCTGCAAACGGAGGACTTGCATTAACATCATCCCCCCCTCCTCCACAATAACACACACTCCGCCCCATTTTTTCATGCAACGGACCCAAAAGATTGTCCAGGATATTGTCATTCAAAGGCCACTCACCCAATGCAGGTATCCTGCTGAGGAAGCTGCTCTAACCAGTGCCAATAATCTCGTCTCTTGAAGCCCAGCACCGGCTCTGAAGGAGAGAGAAGAGGAGCTCCTTTAGGAAGGCCCTCTGACAGGTGACCAGGAGAGCGCTTCCCTTGGAGATTCTGCAAAGGCATGGAGTCACTCCTAACCAACACACACGACTCCCCAGGGAGTTCTAGGCCTCCGTGGTTCCTGGGCTCTGCTTGTCCTTTACTAACAAGCACCACCTGCACCAGTCTGTGTTGCTCCCCCACTTTCGGGCCCGCGCCAACCCCTGCCGCGTGCATGGAGTAGAAGTGGCCACTCACGTTTAATTCCTTTTCGAAGGATCGTTTCCAAGATCTCGCAGAAGGGGGCTAGGTGCGGGGAGGCGTCAGTGCATGGGCTGCTCCCCTCCTTGATGGCGAGGATGCACGCTGTGAGAGAGTGGGAGGCAAGCAGAATGCTGAGGGCACCTGTTCACATCATCCTCTCGTGGGACTGGTCTTGATGAGCTGGTATTTTTAACCAGAGCTAGAGCAACAGCTTGTGGAATAACTCTGCAGTCAGTCTGTTACCATCAGGTTGTTCTATTTGGCAGGAAGGTCCATGAACAGACCAAGTTCAAGTCACATGGTCAAACCATTTGCTCAGCCCCCAGAGATATAAGATCAATGTTAAATACCAGGAGGAAAGCAAACTCACTCCTTGCTTCAGGCCTAGCTCATGAGAGGTAACTTGGTCTAGGGAAAGAGCACAGGGCTGGGCATCAGAACTGCCAGAGTTCTAATGCCAGCTCTGCTAACAGAGCTCAGACTCTGAGCAAGTCACAACCCCTGCGGCTGAGTTTCCCTACCGAGACAAGGGGGGATAGCACCACTTCACCACCCTGGAGAGAGAGGATTAGACAATATCTATCAAGCGCACTGATGAGGTGAAGCATTCACACATAGTCTTTCCTTTGTAGTAGGCACAAAAGGCCCAAGACTGAAATGCGTCAAGACCCTCAACTCTCCTTGACGGCCAATGGCTTTTGAGAGCACTTGACACCTGGCAGAACTGAGTACAAAAGCCAGCACCCCCTTCCCTTCTACCCACAAGGAAGGTGGGCATTTCAGCAGCTTGGTTGGAAACTGCAATTGTCCCCTTTCTATCAGCTCACTCACAGCTGATGGTCAGCCCTGTTACCATCTGGAGAGGTGGAGCACAACATACAGAAGAAAACGGCTTAGAACTTGTCTCAGGGAATAGGGGAAGCTCTGATCGCTGCCTGAGACAGGACATGGCTGCCCTGCTGTAGATCGGTTTTACTTTCTCTATTGGGTTCCTGCCACGTTATCACCCTGTTTCTCTAAAGCCAGCAGCACTCTCCTACTTCCTAGTACATCGCTAGAAACCAGCTGGAGCCTGACAGCTAGTCTCACTTTTCAACCACAGCCTACACTTCTGCCATAAAGAGCAAGTCAGGAGGACTAAGAACCTCGTCTCCTTACAAACACTGCTCGGCAGCAGCAGCGATCTCCCAGGTTGAGGCAGAAGGATCTCCTTCCTGCTGCTGTAACACCTGTCTGCTCCATACTCTCCCAAGTTATTCTTCACGGTCAGTTCCTCAGGCCAGCTTTCAAACTGGTTCTGTGAAGCACGGGGCGCATTGCTGGCGGTGTATAAATAATAACAAGCTAGCGAACAGGGGCAGCAAACCGGGGAGTTTGAGAGGGAGTCGTAATATAATCCCTATGTTTAGCAATGCCAATGCTGCTCCTGTCTCCTCCACCTGCATCCAGACAGGGAACCTAACCTCAGAGGCCTCTACCCAGATCCTGGTGTGGATTTGTAGGAACTGTCGCCTGCATTTCCCACTCACAGAAAGTCAGGCTGGGGAGACGGTCCAGTATGAAAGGTGCCTGCTGGTGAAATCTCTCAGGAAGCAGGTAGGAGAGCAACAGGAGGAGGTAGCTAGGCTGAGGCACATCCGTGCCCACGAGGAATTCATTGAGTGTATTCATATGGAAACCTCCAAGGCTGGGGAAGCTGTGTCCAGCTAGAGAGGACATCTGTCATGCCCCTAGGTGAACAGGATATGGCTCTGTCACAGGGAAGACCTGGCAGCTGGTTACTTCTGACGGCAGGCAATGCTTCACCCCTGCTCCCAACCCACCCACCACAGTGATGAAGAACCATTATGCTGCCCTGGCAATGAGCAATGAGGAATCACCCCCAAAGGTGGATGAGGAGAAGCTCTGTACCCCCAAGGCTGGGAGGATCACAGTCACTACTCCCAGGAGGAAATGTAGGATAGTGATGGTTGGTGGTTCCCTTCTGAGGGTGACAGAGGCACCCATCTGTCAGCCTGACATGGCATCCCAGGAGGTATGTTGCCTGCCAGGGGCCCATATCTGACACATTACAGAGGGACTGCCAAGGATCATCCGGCCCTCTAACAACTACCCCATCTGTGAGCAGATCAGAAGTGACTGCAGGGCTCTGGAAGTGAGGGTCAAGGAGTTGGGGGTGCATGTGGTGGTCTCTTCGATCCTTCCAGTCAAGAGTAGGGGCCCAGGCAGAGACAGATGCATCCTGGGGGTGATGTCTGGCTGTGCAGATGATGTTGACAGGAGGGCGTCAATTTCCTTCACCACAGAATTCTGTTCTCGGAAGAAGGACTGCTGAGCCGAGATGGCATCTCCTATCAAAGAAGGGAATGTGTATCTTTGGATACAGATTGGCTAACCTAGACAGGAGGGCTTTAAACTCATTTCAATGGGGGCAGGAGACAAAAGCCCACAAGTAAGTTAAAAAAAAATGAAGACTGGTCAAAATCTGGGGGGAGCATGGGCCATTATATCAGTGACAAGGGAGAGACAAGAGGGAACATAGGGCAGAAATCAAATCAGTATCTTAGATGTCTATATATCAAAAATGTATATACTTGGACTGAGGTTGAGAGGGAAATAGGAGACAGACTTGTTGAAAGTCTCTAGGTAGGGATAAAAGAGGTAAAAAACAAGGGTGATGTCATGGTAGGGATCTACTACTGACCACCTAACTAGGAAGAAGAGATAGAGGAGGCTTTTTTAAAACAACTGACAAAACCATCCAAAGCAGGACCGGGTGGTGATGGGGAACTTCAAATACCCAGACATCTGTTGGAAAAATAATATAGCATGGCACAAATTATCCAACAAATTCTTGGAATGCATGGGAGACAATTTTTTTACTTCAGAAGATGGAGAAAGTAACAGAGGATAGGCTGTTCTAGATTTTATTTTGATAAATAGGGAGGAACTGGTAAGAATCTGAAAATGGAAGGCAGCTTGGGTGAATGTGATCATGAAATGACAGAGATCATGAGTCTAAGGAACAGTAGGAGGGAAAACAGCACAATAAAGATAATCAATTTCAAGAAGGCAGACTTCAGCAAATTCAGGGAGTTGGTAGGTAAGATCTCATGGGAAGCAAGTCTAAGGGGGAAAACAATTCAAGAAAGTTGGCAGTTTTTCAGAGAGATGTTATTAAGGGCAAAAGAGCAAACTATCCCCCGATTTAGGAAAGATAGGAAGTATGGCGAGAAACCATCCTGGCTTAACCAGGAGCTCTTCAATGATCTGAAACTCAAAAAAAGAGTCTTACAAAAAGTGGAAACCAGGTCAAATTACAAAGGATGAATATAAACAAATAATTGGTACCACAAGCACGTAGGGACAAAATTAGAAAGGCCAAGGCACAAAACGAGATTAAACTACCTAAAGACAAAGGGTAACAAGAAAACTTTCTACAGATACGTTAGACACAAGAGGAAGACCAAGGACATGGTAGGTAGGCCAGTTACTCAATGAGAGAGGAAAGACAACATGGAAATGGCAGAAGTGCTAAGTGACTTTTTTGTTTCAGTTTTCATCAAAAAGTTTAGTAGCAATGGACATCTAACATAGTGAAGTCTGATGAAAATGAGGCAGGATCTGAGACTAAAATAGGGAAAGAACAAGTAAGGAATTACTTAGACAAATTAGATGTCTTCAAGTCACCAAGGCCTGATGAAATACATCCTAGAATACTCAAGGAGCTGACTGAAGAGATATCTGAGCCATTAGCGATTATCTTCGAAAACTCATGGAAGATGGCAGAGATTCCAGAGGACTAGAAATGGGTAAATATAGTGCCCATCTATAAAAAGAGAAATAAGGACAACCCAGGGAATTACAGATCAGACACCTTAACTTCAGTACCTGGAAAGATAATGGAGCAAATAATCAAGCAATCAGTTTGCAAACACCTAGAAGATAAGAAGGTGATAAGTAACAGTCAGCATGGATTTGTCAAGAACAAATCGTGTCAAACCAACCTAATAGTTTTCTCTGACAGGGTAACAAGGCTTGTGTATGGGGGGAAGCGGTAGATGTGGTATATCTTGACTTTAGTATGGCTTTTGATACTGTCTTGCATGACCTTCTCATAAACACACTAGGAAAATACAACCTAGATGGAGCTACTGTAAGTGGGTGCATAACTGGTTGGAAAACTGTTCCCAGCGAGTAATCATCAGTAAGGCTAAAGTTTAGTCATGGGTATTTTTAATAAAAGTCATGGACAGGTCACGGGCAATAAACAAAAATTCACGGCCCAGTGACCTGTCCATGACTTGTACTATATACCCTTGGCTAAAGCTGTGGGGTTCTGGGGGACTCCGGAGGCACAGTTGCTGCTCTGGGGCGCCCGCTGGGGCTGCAGGTTCCAGGGCACCCACTCGTACTGGGGGAGGGAGATTCTGGGGCGCATGCTGGGGGGGCCTCCGGAGTGCCTGCTGGTGCACCCGCTGGTGCTTGGAGGGGCTCCGGGGCGCCTGCTGGTGCTGGGGTGGGAGGGTGGCCCAGGACTGCCGCTGCTTCTGGTGAGAGGCTGCCCAGGACCACCACCGCTGCTGCTGCTGGCGAGGGACGGCCCTTCTGGCCCAGGACCCCCACTGCCATTGCTGGCGGGGGACAGCCCGGGACCGCCGCAGCCACTGTTGGGGTGGGGGGCGGCCCAGGAGCACCGCCGCTGGTGCTGGGGGGGCAGCCAGGGACTGGTGCTGGGGGCGGCGGTGCGGCTGGCCCCGGGGCCACATCTCAGACAGCCCTGGGGTCAGTCGCACCTGCCAGCTGCAGAAGTCACAGAGGTCCTGGAAAGTCTCAGAATCCGTGACAGACTCACAGCCTTAGTTATCCGTGGTTCACAGTCAAGCTGGAAGGGTATATTAAGTGGGGTCCCACAGGGATTGGTCCTGGGCCCAGTTCTGTTCAATATCTTCATTAATGATCTAGATAATGGCATAGAGAGTAGACTTATAAAGTTTGTGGACAATACCAAGCTGGGAGGGGTTGCAAGTGCTTTGGAGGATTAGATTCAAATTCAAAATTATCTGGACAAAGAGTCTGAAGTAAAAAGGATGACATTCAATAAGGACAATTGCAAAGTACTCCACTTAGGAAGGAACACTCAATTGCACACATACAAAATGGGAAATGACGGCCTAGGAAGGAGTACTGAAGAAAGGGATCTGGGGGTTATAGTCGATCACAAGCTAAATATGAGTCAACGGTGTAACATTGTTGCAAAAAAACCGAACATCATTCTGGGATGTATTAGCAGGACTGCTATAAGCAAGACACAAGAATTAATTCTTCTACTCTACTCCGTGCTGATAAGGCCTCAACTGGAGTATTGTGTCTAGTTCTGGGCACCACATTTCAGGAAAGACGTCGATAAATTGGAGAAAGTCCAGAGAAGAGCAACAAAAATGATTAAAGGTTTAGAAAACATGGCCTATGAGGAAAGATTGAAAAAAATTGGGTTTGTTTAGTCTGGAGAAGAGAAGACTGAGAGAGGGGACATGATAACAGTTTTCAAGGACATAAAGGGTTGTTACAAAGAGGAGGGAGAAAAACTGTTCTCGTTAACCTCTGAGGACAGGACAAGA
Source organism: Trachemys scripta elegans (assembly GCF_013100865.1). Classification (NCBI taxonomy): domain Eukaryota; kingdom Metazoa; phylum Chordata; order Testudines; family Emydidae; genus Trachemys; species Trachemys scripta. Next base: position 19,972,971 of record NC_048311.1, read on the forward strand.
AGCAATGGGCTTAAATTGCAGCAAGGGAGGTTTAGGCTGGACATTAGGGAAAACTTCCTAACTGTCAGGGTAGTTAAGCACTGGAACAAACTGTGGAATCTCCATCATTGGAAGTTTTTAAGAACAGGTTAGACAAACATCTGTCAGGGATGGTCTAGTTATCACGTAGACCTGCCTTGAATGCGGAGGACTAGACTAGATGACCTCTCGAGGTCCCTTCCAGTCCTACTCCTCTATGATTCTAAGAATCCTCCTCCCACCCTCTTTGACTTCTTCTGAACAGGCATCTGGAGACACTCCCAATTGCCCAAGAAAGGGAAGTGACTCACAGTGAGAAACCATCTCAGAATTAAACTCTCTGAAACCAAGTCACCTGCCATTATCAGCATACAATAGGCTGGCTTCTGTAAATATTGATTCATCTTTTCTGGGCTGTATGCTCTGCCCTTCAGTCTCATGGGTCTGAGCTCTAGGTGTCCAGGATGTACATTAAAGTAGTGAATCCAGGGTTCCCTCTTCCAACCCACCTCCAAAATAAAGGAAAGGGTGAGGGGACCAGTCACCAGAAGAATGTGTGTCCCCAAAAGGGATAAAGGCGTAAGAGCTTATCGGAGATAGCAAAGATAGTACCAAAAATATGCAAGTGAAGGGTTGGCTGGTTTCCAGGGATGGGAACGGCTGGATGTAAAGGAAGAATGCATGGTGGGTTCACCATCCTTTGGAGGAGAAACTGGTCTCTACTTGGAAAGGATGACAACCCAGAATAAAAGTGACTGAGGATTATTACAGCCTGACTGAAGGAGGAGAATGGACTCTCCTTTAGCAGAGCTGTTGATTCCATGGCAGATTCTGTACAGATGTTTCAGCGGCATTTGCTCATCCGGGGACCGCTTTGCAGGTAGCAGCTCAAAACATAAGAGAGTCTAAGGCCCTTGCAGATAGACAGTCTCCCAAGGAATGCACACACAGGTCACAGCATACTGTACAGTGAGTAATTACAGGAGGTTTTCCACACTCCCCAGTGTGTTCTAAGGCACAAAGCTGGTGTTCTGGCAGCAGTGTGTGTGTAGAGGAGAAGGGCAGTGAGGTGTGTACCAGGATCTTCCCTTGCTCCCATTTTATTACTTCCCTCCAATACCCTGTACTGGTCAAACCAACCTTCCAGGCTGTAAACAGCTCCCACCAGAGCATGTTAATGCGAGCTCTTCATTCAGCCACATGGGGGATGCTCAAGAGCTCTGGGAGAGGTAAACTCCCACCAAGGCTGACCATGCTGTTTCTCTACTGTTCCCAACTAGGACTGCCACATCCAGAACAATCTCTCTCACCCCGACCCCCACTGGTTTTCTATAAAACCCCTCACTGTGATGTCTCAGTGCAACATGGCAATGCTTACATCACAAAGCAATGGTGTTAGCTCACTGCATCACCGTGGGCCCCAAGATCAATTTCAGGATCTCGTCAGTGTCCCATGATCATTGTTCATAGGACCACCATCCCCACAAAAAAGGCTAGCCGGACCCAGGAAAGCCAGGGCAGGGGATGGCAACCTTACCAGGGAACTGAGCTCAGCACTTACACTCAGACCCTCTGCAAGACATCAGTGCCCCAGGGGAGCCCTCACTTTGCGAAACACGAGGGCAGCCTGACTCTCAAGTCTCCCGCAAGCTCTCTGTCTCTCAAGCACCTGCCCAACTCAGAGCAGCATCAGTCACACCCCCTCCTCTCACCCAGTCCCTTGTAAATTCCTCCAACCATGCAGCCACGCCCAGGTGCCTGCATCTCCCCCCTCCTCCAGCCACTCACCTTTCAGGGTCCCCAGCAGCGGCTCTTTCCCAGTCATGCTGCCCCCTCCCCAGCCTCCTCCTCAGCCGCAGCCCCACAGACACCTGCAGGGCTCCACCCAGTGGCGACTGTGAGTCCCTTCCGCAAACACAAGGCAACATATTGGGAGATGCCACTCTCTCTGCAGCAGACAGGGGGGAGCAGAGGGGGCAGGGCCCAGTTCAGTCCCTTTGCTGGGAGCCCAATACAAGGCTGTGCATTAGAAAAGCTGGAATAATCTCACTAGCTCTCCTGGAGGGTGACGAATCATGCTCCCGAGATGGTGGTCTGGGGTGAATGATTAGTAAGCGATAGAGACCCCCCCCCCCCCCGAGGAAGAGATTTCAGGCTGTTCCAGCAGCTTTGGAATGTTGATACTTATTATCCTGCAACAAGTCAGCGGCGTGATGACGCTGATCAGGGAAACAGACCTGAGGTGGCTGGGTTGCATCCTGACACCTGGGGGGCAAGGAAAACCCAGACCTCATTATCATTACTTATTATTCCTGAATGTGTCTTTTAGTTCCCATTAAACAAACATCATGATCTCCGAATGCAACAACAGCCAATCAACGACATTTCTTCACATTACTGTCTGCACTACAACCATACAATTCAATCAGACTATAATAATTAACAAGTCCAAACTAGGGGTGTTTGCAATGACAAATAGCAGGACTGTGCATCACACGTTAGCCTCAGGGCTATTAAGGCATGACAGAGTGAGATTTAAAACTAACCTGGTAAGTGAAATTTTTAGTATCTCATTGAAACACACATTGTAAAGCCTTTCATTATAAGAATGAAAGGGTTTTTAAATTAATATTTTGTGCCTTCAATTTTACTGCTATGATATTGCTTAGAAACTACAAAGATGAGTGCTATCAAAACAACCCCTACATTAGATAGATCCGCAACTCATGTAGGGATTCTCTGGACATTTGCAAACTGAAAGAAGGCTCACCTGAATAACACATTGCTCTTACAGGTTACAGATAAAAACAACGAGGAGTCTTTGTGGCACCTTAGAGACTAACAAATGTATTTGGGCATAAGCTTTCGTGGGCTAGAACCCACTTCATCAGATGTAGAAATGGGTTCTAGCCCACGAAAGCTTATGCCCAAATAAATGTTAGTCTATAAGGTGCCACAAGTACTCCTCATTGTTTTTGCCGATACAGACTAACACGGCTACCCCTCTGAAACAGGTTACAGATAGGAAATGTTGCTGGTAGCCTTGCAAGCTCATAATGCCACATACAATTAATCATCATTAATAATTAATACATTTTATTTCATATAGCATCTTTCATGCAATGCATCCCAAAACCTTATACCTTTTTTTTAACTTTTCCAGGCCTCAGTCCCCTCATCCATAAAATGACCTGGCTTCTTAAAAGAGTTGCTCAGAGGCTGTTAGTTAATATGCCATGCTTCCTTCCAGTGGAATAAAGGTGGGATGGTAACACATGAATCCCAAACCCCGTGATTTAGAACTTGCACGTATTAAAGGCAGATCTTTCTAGCAGGTGGAGAGGCTGACACCACTGTGATAAATGCAGTAAAGATGGATGGATAAAAAGCTTGAGCCAGCAGGGAGAGGGAAGGCCGTATGGCTAACAGAGATGCCCCCCCCCAAAAAAAATTATTTTGTCACTTGCAAAAAATGTTTAACAAAAATGGGAAAAAAACATTTTTTCTTCTATTTTTTGGTTTCCACTGAAAACCCAAACTAACAAAACTGATTTTTTAATATTCTGTGTATTTATCTATTGTAACTGACAACCACTTTTTTTTTTGGGGGGGGGGGGGGTTGCTGAAAACTGAAAAATGTTTGGGGTTTCAGTTCTTCAAAGAAAATCAACATGGCTGTGATGGAAATGGACATTTTTGGATCCAATGGAGCTTCTGCGACATTCATATGGAACTATGTGAATTTGGAGAACCACCCCAGAAAAAGGCTATCTCCTCTGCCTCTCCTTTCCCTCCCCTTTGCCGGAGACAGCCGCACTCTACCCTCATATCTGAGGCCCTGTCTGCACTAAGGTCATTTTCCAAACATTGCTCACCTGTTAGCAACACTGGGAAGGCTATAGAGAGGTCACCAGCTACCACCAGGGTTTTTAACACTGTGCCAAGTACCCATGATCAGGGCAGGTCTAATGGATACTGTTAAAAACAGCAGCAGCTAGTGGCCCCTTGACACTAGGATTTCCAAGGGCGCTAACACCAGTAGAGCTGAGCTGGTGTTAGAAAAAAGTGCCAACTGTCCCTTCAGTATTCTCAGGGCCTGAGAAGTGCTGTAGGTGCCGATGGAATGGCCACTCCTTCACCAAAAGCAATGATCTCCTGGGAAACCCACCCTGCACAGGAAAAGTAACCACACTTCAGCAAATGCTCCCTGGTTCTCCACTCCTGCAGCCCCTCCTTTAGAGCCAGAGCGTCCCAAAGGAAAACGTGGGGTTTTCTACAGTGACTGGAGCATATAGGCAGCTCCCCCATTGGGTGGCTGGGGGGGGGTCCTTTCTGCTTTTAGGGTGCGCCCTTCTGGCGCGCTTTGAGATCCTCTTGTGGAAGATGCAGAGTTAATCACTGAACAGGGTTACTATTTAACGCGCCTGATGTGGAGGCGAAATGACTGACCTGAGCTAAAGAAATTCACCAGCTCCAGGCTAAGGGGCGGGGCAGTAAAGAAGCCTCCAGCGCAGCCAGGAAGCGGGAGGAGGCCCCCGCGACCTGGCCCGGGAGTTGTCGCTCCAGCTGGGCGTTCCGTGGTGGAACGTTGCAACACCGCGTTCCTAGCCCCAGCCCCCTGCAGAGCATGGCCGGGCGAAGGGAGGCCGATCTCGGCTCGCTGCTGGCGCAGGCCCGGGTGGCGTACCGAGGGGCCTTTGCAGGGGCGGACCCTGAGATCGCGGTGTCAGCCCCCGGCAGGGTGAACCTGATCGGAGAGCACACGGACTACAACCAGGGCTTCGTGCTGCCTATGGTAAGCGGGAGGGCAGAGGGGCTGGGCTTGGGGGGGCCCCGCCGAAGCATTACTTGGGCTGTGGTCATGCCGCCCCGCCCTTCCCCCGCGAGTTGGGCGCAGTAAACCCAGGCACTTCGGTACCATCCCGTTCTTTCATAGAGGAGCGGGAGATCAAGTCCGCATTGTTGCGAGGGTCGGGAACAGAATCCTTCACGTTGCTGTCTGTCTCTCTCCGTGTTTCTGCAGCCCCCTGGCTCGCGAGACGAACACTTGTCCCGCGTGTTTGTTACACGGGGCGTCACTGCAGAGAGAGACACAAAATGAACCGCCCCTTCCCCCAGAACGGTGGTGGAATACAGAGCCCCCCTCCCGCCCCCTGAGAGAATCACAACACTCAGACTTGCTCCCAGTCCCAGCAAAACAATAACTAGCAAAACTATCACTACTGAATTCTTCCCGCTCCGCTACAGCCTTTATCAGCACGGTGCTGTACAAACGGTAACCAAGTCACTCCGCTCGGGATGTTGGATTGGATTACGTTGGAACTGGAAAAGGTTCAGAAAAGGGCAACAAAAATGATTAGGGGTCTGGAGCATCTGCCATATGAGGGGCGATTAATAAGACTGGAACTTCTCTGCTTGGAAAAGAGATGGCTAAGGGGGGGTGGGTATTATAGAGGTCTGTAAAATCATGACTGGTGTGGAGAAAATAAATAAGTATTATTTATACTCCTAACACAAGAACTGGGGGGTCACCAAATGAAATTAATAGGCAGCAGGTTTAAAACAAACAAAAGGAAGTATTTTAATCACATAGTGCACAGTCAACCTGTAGAACTCCTTGCCAGAGGATGTTGTGAAGGCCAAGATTATAACGGGGTTCAAAAAAGAACTAGATAAGTTCATGGAGGACAGGTCCATCAATGGCTATTAGCCAGGATGGGCAGGGATGGTGTCCCTAGCCTCTGTTTGTCAGAAGCTGGGAAAAGGCGACAGGGGATGGATCACTTGATGATTACCTGTTCTGTTCATTCCCTCTGGGGCACCTGGCATTGGCCAGTGTCGGATAGGGTGACCAGACGGCAAATGTGAAAAATCGGGACGGGGGTGTGGGGTAATAAGTGCCTATATAAGACAAAGCCCCAAATATCAGGACTGTCCCTATAAAATTGGGACATCTGGTCACCCTACTGTCAGAAGACAGGATACTGGGCTAGATGGCCCTTTGGTCTGACCCAGTACAGCCGTTCTTCTGGATAAAAATCAGGCCTCAGGACAATAAGTCCCCCAGTTTAGTAAACTGTTAAGATTTCCCCCATCACCGTGTAATGGTTTTTAGCCTAGCTGTGGCTATCCAGTGGCAATACTGCCAGACATGCAGTATTGGGTGTGTTCGGAAGCACATCTTAGCAGCCTCTTGGCCTGGGCTTGGATTAACTTCCCCAAATGAGAATTCTAGGTCACAGGGTAACTCATTTGAGAAGGTAGGAACCTTTCTCATCTTCCTGCCATTCCAGGAAACGAACAAGTGTCAGACAGCGGACTTAGAACACCACCGTGTGGGCACAGCCCTAGGAAAAACAGCTTTAGGCCAAGATTTCCAACCGTGGGTGGCTCCTCCATCCTTTTTTCTGGCCATCTAAATAAATGGCCTAATTTCCAAAGGTGCTGAGTGCCCTTCGACTTCCTGCGCTCAGCAGGGCTTTTGAAAATCGTGCCACTTATTTAGGTGCTTAAATATGGATTTGGGAGCCTGTCTTTTGACAATCGTGGGCCTGGCCTGTAATTACAACTCCATCTCCTTCAGAGCTGCAGTCTTGCCGCTGAGCATGGCAGGTAACATGGTCCTGGGTAAATGAGATTACAGATGGGTTGTACTGCCCTTCCCCTATTCCCAAAGTAGGTCCTGAAGCAACCACTGGGCAATTAAACTGCTTCATTCTCCTTCTTTTCTTTACTCACTCTATAGTTTCTGCCTCTCTAACTTTTAATTTGCAAACACGTGTTGATGCAGACAGAGTTTTCTGCCCCTTCTGACTGCCTGGGGCAAATCCTGACTCCAGTAACTTGAGCTCTGACTAGGACTTTGTTTGGCAGTGGTAACATTTGGAAACCCTAGGAGAAAAAGCTAGTGTGATGCCCTCACTTTCCATAGAGCCTGGGCTGTGAGGATGGCATTTGTGATGCGCTGACCTGTCCACTAGCAGCCAGGCGGAAGCCATTATACTGGTTTCCTACAGGCCACCAAAGAGCTAGCACAGCACAGTAATGCCTTGGGGTCTCCTGCTCTAGATGGGGAATAAGTGTTTTTTTAATTTATTCAAGGCTGCTTTTCAGGTGAACAAACTGGCCCAGGGAATAAAATCCTGACCGGGAGGCAATCCTAAAAGCATCATCTCTGCACATGTGTATAATTCTGCCACTGTGTATAGGAAAGCTGGTGTCTCTCTGGGGGCAGCGTTAAGGTTGTCTGGGTATTTTAGTTGCAGGACTTGGCAGCCAGGCCATCGCCATCCTTGTGATAAGAGGCACAAAGTAGCAACTGGTTCATAGAGAGTGGGAAATTCCTGCTCCTTGGGGCTCCAGCCTGCTCCCTGTGGCCAGTTTCCTAGTGGGAGGAGGATCCCAGCCTTAATGCCAAGACCCTCAGACATCTCTGCACTGTCAGTTGCACTGGTTTTCCGGAAGCAGGACGTGTTGCAGGTTTCCCTCATTTCCTTTTGCACTGGGTGGGGTTCAGCCAACGTCTCTCTCTGCAGGCCCTGCAGCTGGGCACCGTGATGGTCGGGAGCCCAAGGCGGGATGGAACGATATCCATCATTACAACCGCAGAGGAGGCAGAGGAGCCCAAAAGGGTGCAGTTTCCAGCTCCGACAGAAACAAACACCTTGAGGCCTGGGGAACCTCACTGGGCCAACTATGTGAAGGGCGTGATCCAGCATTACCGGGGTAAGGTCCAAACGCACCTGGGCAGCGGGAGAGCTGCTTGGGTCAGCAATGTTTCTGCAGGCTCTCAAGATGGAGCGTGCTCGGGTCGGGAGGGTGGGTGTTACAGTGAGACTGAGACAGAACTAGGAACAACTGTAGCCTCACTTCCAGCTGAACATTAGTGAAACCCAGCTGATCCCTGCAGCTGCTGTTCCATTCGTGTCTTGTCTGCGACTACAAGATAGTGCCTGAAACCCAGGTGCCATCTCTCTGCCTCCACCAGGCAGTCTGCCTTCCTGCTCCCAGAAGTGACTGCTCCATGGAGGAACTGGCGGTGAGTAAGGGATATCTTCCTCCACTGCCCTTCCATCTCCCTGAAGCTGCTGCCCCAGCACTGGGCTGCAACTATAGAGAGACCAAACAGCAGTGGGCCAAGTGTGGTATGAGGATACAGCTTGGTTGTCTGGATTACCTCTTGGGAGCGAGAGCGGAAGAGTTAGAGACGGGCCTTGAACCAGCTCATTATAGCTGTAGTTCTCAGCTCCTTGCAGACGGCCTTCACCTGCCCTCTATCCAGTCAGGCACAGCTTGATGGCTACTGGCCTTTCTAAACTGGACATAGTTCCCCCAGCCTCTCTCCAACGGCAGCTGCCTCCCATGGGGTGTTGTACTCCCAGGGGTGTCACCAGTCCAAGTCCACTTCATTTTCTGTCTTGTCTCTGGATGGGCTCATTCTCCTTCTCCCCTTTGTTTTTTGTCTCCATTACAGCCGGTCCTCTCCCGGGCTTCAACGCAGTGATAGCCAGTAACGTCCCACTGGGTGGTGGCCTGTCTAGTTCAGCCTCGCTGGAAGTGGCTACGTATACCTTTCTGCAGCAGCTCTGCCCAGGTAAAACAGCAGCCGGTTCATCAGCTCCACAAGCCTGGTGCAGGAGAGAACGTCTCTTCTGGGATCCTCTGTGCCCAATCCAGGCGCTGGCTAGGAGATGCTGTGATTCCAGTTCTCCCCTTCACCACCACTGAGAACTGCATCACAGCCACTGAGCTGCTCCCCCTTCTCAGAGGTGGAACCCATCCCTTCCAGCAGGGCCCCTCCAGATCCCTGGCTAACTCTGCACACAACTAATAGGAACTCTCTCTCTGTTGAGAATCAACCAGGAAGTTCTTTGGGTTGGCCAGGATAGGTGGGTGGGGAATGCTCCTTTAGGAGCAAGTGTGAGAAAATAACAGCACTTCCACCCTTCCCCGCGAGTGTATCAAATCAAATTCTGGCTGAAGAATGTGGCATCCAACATATGGTGCCTGGATTGGTCCGTGCAGCCTGGTACCCTGTTTGTGGTAGCGGCCAGCACATGTGATGCCTGAGGAGAAGACAAATGTGCCCCTCACCCTGGGGAAGGGTGTGCCTGGATTGTGCAGTATCGCACATGAGTGGGGAAGATTCCTTGTGATCCCAGCTGGTACATGATCAGCAACAGAATTAAGCACAGAATATGCTACATACAAGGTTTATACCTCCCTTAAGCTCTGTTCTGGGGTCTTGTGCAGGCTCTCTGCAAGGGGGTGAATTTCACCCAGGCTGCAATTCCCCCTCTGCTTGCATAGCTGCAAACGTTATTAGCAGAGATGGGTTCAAGCCACAGAATTTGGATTTGGAGTCCGAACTGCCTAAAGCAGCCAGGGTTTTAGTTGGGAGTGATCTCGAGCTATAACTCCAGCCCTTTTTAAACAGGCAGCGGCAGTGCTGGCTCTGTAATGAAAGAAAGTGAAAATGAGCTTTAATCCCCCCACCCCCCATCCCGCCCCTGGGTCCCTTGGGCAAGGTGGGAAATGAAGCAGGCACCATGCTAATCTAGTTCTTTCTCATTTGGCACAGATGATGGGGACTTAGTAGCCAAGGCTCTGGCATGCCAGAAGGCTGAGCACACC